>NW_012267236.1:18441600-18485075 GCF_000151885.1 Dipodomys ordii
TTGAGGATTTGTTGTTGGGGGGTTTAATTTTTTGAGTTCCAAGTATATTTTAGATATGAGACCCTTGTCTGTTGTATGGCTAGTAAAGATCTTATCTTCAATAACCACTAGCAATATATATATATATATATATATATATATACGATATATATATATAAGATATATAAGACATATAAGATATATAAGATATATAAGATATATTTCCCACTTTACCTCCTTCTAAATTGATTCTGGATAAAAATGTTTACATGATTCCAAAACAACTAGATAAACAAGTTTGTCAGAGAATACAAAAGAAGTTATTGAAAGAGATCTTTCAATTTACCACTGTGTTGTACTGGAGTTAAACACACAATTCTAAATTTAGTCAAACCATATGAGAAACTCTTTTTTAAAAATTTGTTTTTATTGTAAAGGTGCTGAATGGGGGGATTACAATAAGTAAGAAACTTTCTGAAAGCTGTCATCCTTAAGTAGTTGTACACAGGAATTTAAATTCAACAAACCAGTTTATAAGTACAATGAATTTTGATCCAGGTGACCCTTTCCCTGCTTTTCCTCCATCTTTCTCAACTGCACTCGTACTCAACACATTCCATGTTCACATGTGTGCTGAACATTATGACTATATTCACTTACCTCTTCCTCTCCATTCATTGGAGACCTCCTCTAAAACCACCCCCACCTCCAACATGTTTCAGCTTTCTGGCATTCATTTTGTTAAACTGTTTTCTAGATTTTTCTTAAAGAGCTAAAATCAACAACTAGAGCAAAGATTAAAGTTCTCTCCAATTCTCAAAATTGTTAAAGTAGGATATTGAATGAAGATCGTCTTGGAATTTAAAGCCGGAAGCTGAGAGTGACAAGTTCTGAGATTCTAAACAGAGCAGGGAGTTGCTTTCAGTACTTGCTAAACCTGTCTTGTGACTCCCATTATTCCCTCATAAACAACTTATACAAACAGACAGGACATTCCAAAGGAATTGGCTAAGAGACTAGTGCAATTCTCAACAATAATCTTATTTAAGTTTCTCATTTTCCTTGTTCATCGAGCAGGAGGGATTCTCCCAGAGAATCAATCAGATGGTTCCAGGATGTCAGGGGAAAATGATTATTATCTCCTTCCTGGGTGGATGTTGCTAAACTGTAGAACTCATCCTCATGGCTGTGCAGTCCATCAGGGTCTGGGTCTATGGGTGTATTCTTACAGAGCAGGTGGCCTGGTAACCATAGAAATGGGTTTTTGAAGCAAAAGGTGTCTGGAGGCATTATCAGAGCAGGGAAAGAGGGCATCCAAGGGCAGCGATCTTCCTTGCTGTTTGCTGCAGCAGAGTGGTGAGTAGCTGTTGTGGGCAGTAGCTAAACTTGAGCCATCTTTTAGATACCTAATACTTTGGGGCCAAGGGGAAAGCAGAAGAGTCTAGGAATGTAAAAGTGACTGCTAATGTGAAGAATCTGGTTATCTCAAGGGATTTTGGATCCTCTTAAGATTGTGGGTACCTCTTAAGAAAAAGGCACCACTCCAAAAATCAACATGACACACAGAATGCCTTCCAGACTAGTTATCTCAGTGAATAAATTCTCTGTGACAGAAATACTTTATAGGAGGAAAACTCTGCTGTTTGATGGCATGTTTTCGGAGGTTCCAGTCCAGGACCACTTGCTGCTGTTGTTGATAAGCCTGTGATGAAGCAGAATATCATGGAGGAAGGGTAAGGGAGGACCAAAGTTGTTCACCTCATAGCAGACAGGAGAGGGGGGGGGGAGGAAGGGAGGGAGGAAGAGAGGGGAGGGAGGGAGGAGGGGAGGGAAGGGGAGGGAGAAAGAAGAAGGAGAAGAAGCAGAAGCAGAGGAAGCAGAAGCAGAAGCAGAAGAAGGAGGAGGAGGAGGAGGAAGAGGAGGAAGAGAAAAAGAAGGAGGGAGGAGGAGGAGGAGGAGGAGGAGGAAGAAGAAGAAGAAGAAGAAGAAGAAGAAGAAGAAGAAGAAGAAGAAGAAGAAGAAGAAGAAGAAGAAGAAGAGGCACTCAAGAAAAGATCTAGGTCTCAAAACCACATGTCCAGTGACTCACCGCCGCTCTAGAGTCCTGCTTTTCCCAATTCCCACCACATCCCAGTCCTGCCTTCCATCCATCTGTGGATGTCTACACCAACAGTCATAGTTCTCATGATCCAATCACTTCTCAGAGACTAGATCCATAAACTGAGGACCAAGTCTTCAACACATGAGCCTTTGGGAGACATCCACACGCAAACCACTACAGACTACATCAGTGCTAGTCAGTTCTAGTTTCAGCAAGGAATAATTGAAACACACTTCTGCTCCTTCTGTCACCCCTCCCCCTTCCTCCATGCTGGTTTTGGAGCTAGAATTCAGGGCCTGGGAACTGTCCTTGAGCTTCTTTTGCTCAAAGCTAGTCTTGAGCCATAGCTCCACTTCCAGCTTTGTGTGTGTGTGTGTGTGTGTGTGTGTGCGCGCGCGTGTAGGTTAGTGCAGAGAAGAATCTCAGAGACTTTCCTGCTCAGGCTGGCTTTGAACAGTGATCCTTAGATCTCAGCCTCCTGAGTACCCAAGATGGTAGGTATGAGCCACCCGAACCTGGGTCTGTTTTTTTTTTTTTATATATCCTTGCTCTCATTTCAAGAAAAGCTTGCTGAAGAAGGATGAGGTTAATGAGGGGACAGTGATCAGTTTTTTCTTTTAATTAAAGTAAGAGGTATGACTCTGGATTTATCTTCAGAGCTGAACATTTGAAAAAATGTCTTAATTACCAAAATTTTAAAACCAAGTGCAAACAGAAATACATAGCTCTGTTTAAAGGTCCAAGAACAGGAAATGTATCAGACAAAGGATAAAATATTTTTTCTATATACTGTCAAGACTGGATTAGTTATTGCTTTTGTGGGCATTCAGAAATTATCAAAGAAATTATTGTTAGGGATTAAATTGATAGCTTTGGAATCTTTTTTTTTGACTTCTTTATTTAGGGCCATCTTCAAAAACAGTGGTCAAGCAGGAAAAAAAGTGTCAGTTAATATTTAAAACTATTTTCCCTGGTTGTTAGAAAATTGGTCTATGTGCTTTCTGAGATTTTTCTGTTTAATTCTAGAAGATTCATCACATTAGGATATGTGCATTGTGTAGTGATGAGAAGAACAATCATTTTTCTGGATGTAACCTTACCTTTACTTTTTATTTTCACATGCTGGCAAAGTTGTACTGAACTTCTCACTTTGTACAAATTTGCAGAGTGTCTTAACATGATTGTGTCTTCAGACCACTACCTTAGATTCTAGACATTAATAATTGATTCTTTAAATATTTACAAAATATTTGATAAGGCTCCCTCACCTACTTCCAGATTTATTCCCTCTAAAACCTCCCTAATCTTGCTACCAGAGAACATTTCAGAGCTTTATCTGATGCTACATTCCTGTGTTTAAAACTCATGCAGAAATTTCCACTGTAAGATAAAATTTATGTTTTCAATTTTGAAACAGTCACCCCTGTACCTCTTCATTCTCCTTCTTTTAATCTTTTCTCATCATATTAGGAGATTTTACTGTTTTCTGGAATGTCATATATATATATATTTTTTGTTTTTTTTTGGGGGGGGTCCTGTCGTGGGGCCTGAACTCTGGACCTGGGCCCTATACCTCAGCTCTTCAGCTCAAGGCTAGTGCTCTACCACTTGAGCCACAGCACCACTTCTGGCTTTTTTCTTTTTGCTTATGTGGTGCTGAGGAATCGAACCCAGGGCCTCATGCATGCAAGGCAAGCACTGTACCACTGAGCCACCTTCCCATCCCTGGAATGTCATGTATTTTGCTCTTCTTTTATTTAAGGACCTAACTTTTCTCCTTTGCCATTCCAGATCCCACATCTGACTCCCACAAGCCCTCCCCCTCCTCTCTCCTCTTCTGCATGAACTCCAGGCAGTGCAGCTGACCTTAAGGTTGACACTTGCTCACATCCTTGGGAGGAATTGCTAATCCTCTGACTCCACACTCTCCCTTTCTGACTTCTAGCACAGTGCTTGTTGTGAGCTCCACTTCTCATCCACTGATATGAGGACATTTGGGCTAGTACAGGATCTTCTCACGACTTTATTCCCTTCGAGTGACACAGAGCCCACAAGACAGGAGGTACCATCGATAGGAGAGAAACACAGTGGTGAACAAAGAGATGCACAGCATGACTCCGTTGCTCCAAAGGGTTTTAAACACATCATCACACGGAAAGAGGCTGCTGGAGGAGAAGTTGTAGTGCCACCCTCCATGTTTTGTGGGAGAACTATGTCTGCACCCAGGACCCAGGCAGTAGTCAAGGCATGATGACTGAAACTTCTGCGTCAGGAGAAATATGTCTTGCTCAAGACAAGGCTGTTGTTAAAGAAAGAGCCAGGCCCTCTGTTCGTAGGAGCAACCAATAACTGAAGGAAGCTAATGTGAGACAGTGTTTTCTTCTTTCTGACAGACATCATGATTTGGGAAGCAGACTAGGTTCATAGAAGAACTCAGCAGAATGCACAGGATGTTCCGTAAATGCACTGTCCCCAATTATCAACACACCCCTGGACTGATACCTTTATTGTAATCAATTAACCTACATATCATCATATTTCAAAGTCCATAGTGTACTACAGGGCATACATGTGTACTGTACACTGTAGACTTAAAAATAGGTCTGATGTTAAATAGCCGCCATTATGACAGCATAGAGAAAATTTCCTTAAAAATCTTTGGTGGTTAGGTGCCAGTGGCTCATGCCTATAATCCTAGTTCCTCAGGAGGCTGAGAGCTAAGGATCTCAGTTTGAAGATGGCCAGGTCAGAAAAGTCCCCACAAGACTCTTATCTCCAATAAACTACTCATAACCAGAAGTGGTGCTGTGACTCAAGTGGTAGAGCGCTAGCCTTGAGCACAAAGAAGCTCCAGGATAGCTCCCAGGCCCTGAGCTCAAGCCCCACAACTGACAACAAAAAACCTTTTGAGTTCTCTTCTGTCATCCTTCCCCACCAACTACTTTGCATTTACTAATCATGTTACTGTGCCTATAGTTCTTCTTTTTACAAGATTTTTATAAAACTAATGTCATACAATGCATAGCCTTTTTAGACTCACTCCTTACATGTATTGCTAAGTGAAAAGTGATATTTAAATTTCCTCCAATTCTTTTCATGCCTTAATAGCTCTCTTCCTTCTAGGTTTGAATAATTTTTCACTCTTTGGCTATACCACAGCTTATTTATCCATTTACCTACTGAAAGATGTTTAGGTTTTCCAAAGTCTGGGCAATTAGAAATACAGCTATAGTAAACATTTGTGTGTAGTTCACTGTAGATAGAGGATTTCTACCTGTCTGGAAAAGGGCTGGAGAGCATGATTGTGCCTAGTTCCAAGGCTCAGAGTTTGGGATGGCCTAGCTGGCAAGCCGGTGTTAAAACAATGCTTTGATGCTGATCTTGCATCTGGAAGAAACGGATGGAATTTTACAAAGTGAGCAGATCTTTCTGTTTGTGCTTCTTGCTCTAGCCTCCCTCTGTTCAGTCGAGCTGCAGGAACACAGCTCGGCTCTTTCTCCTCTGCACTTGGCAGTTTCTGGTCTCTAGCAGGCCTAAATTTGGTTTCATATCTCTTCATTTCCTTTCCCAGAGCTTCGCCTTACCAAAATTGAGTTTTGCTGACTAACAATTCTCTAAGGCCTGGCCTTGCTCTAATCTAAAAAAGAACACTTGTCTGACTCACTCTGGGTTTCTGGCTCAAAATATGCCTCTAGAAGAACAGACATTTATTCTGAGGTGGCAGAAGCGGAGTGGGGCTTGGCCTTTGCCTCTGCAACCTGTATTAGCTTCAATCCCTGCTTTACAAATAGCTAGGGCCTGTCAGTCAACATGAACCTTTCCATATCAAAAGGTTTCTGGCCTTGCAGTTTGGCCTTTGTAACTGACAAGTACTCAGAGTCAGTGTGTTTTAAAATGTCATATATATGTATGTATTTTAATTTTAACATCACCCTCCCTGAAGACTGATAACCTTTCCTGTGTCAGAAATTCCAGGTTCTCACAAGTTGTGCATGGTCTGCCACAACTCCTACAGGGCTTTGGGGGGGGTATGCCTTGGAACTTCTCTGATAAATGTGGGCAGCAGGAGACAAAGATAAGCCTCAATCCTGCTGTAAAAGACAATGTTTGGATTTGAAAACCAAAGCATTCCACGCTTGAGGCTTTGAAGAGATGGACAAGTCCAACATCTTTCCTCTCTACCTCCTGCAGGGGTCCCTTCCAGAGAGCCCTGGGATGTACCATTGCCATCAGTATTAGCAAAGCAGCAGGGGCAGAGCAGAGGTTCTCACAAGGTGCAATGAGCTTAGTGCAGAATCGCATAGGGTACTTGCTACCAAGTCTGATTCCCGAAGTCCAAGCTCCAGAGGGGTTGAAAATTCCATCAGTAGCAGGAGTTCCCTGGTGACTCGAGAAATGCTTGCATGGAGACAAGAACATAGATGTGAAAGCCCAGTACGTTGACATCTCATTTGAATTTAAAAACTTGCTCTGTGGCCTTGGGCAAGAATAGAGCAGTGAGTCTGCATCTTGGCTGTTTTCCTCTTCCCAAGTTTGGGATTCTGAATGTGTGGATGGCGCGTGAGCATTTGCTTTCCTGTGAGATTGCCCACATGAGCCACTTGGAGAGCCCCCGTGATATTGGGAGCCCCGGCTGGTTTTTCCACTGCCCTGGCCTCCTGTACGATCATCATCTTCTGTCCACTGAGAAGAGCTCATCGGCTACCCTTCCCTGAGATCTGCCCTCCATTAAGCAGTAAACACACATTCCCGCCCCCAGGGGGGTGGATTTCACGCTGTAAATCCTTTGCTCTGGGGTTTCTAAGGGAAGCCAGGTTGAACCCTGCATCTACCTGAGACCACACGGACTTAGCAGCTTCCCTCCTGCTTTCAACAGTCAGTGTTCTCCGGAGAGACAGAAACAACGGAACAGATGATAAACAGGCAGAAAGGATCCATGGGGGGAAATGGCTCCCACAGCTGTGGAAACTGAGCAGGGTACTGACAGATGGCTATCGACTTGAGCACCAGCAACGTGGAGAGCTAGCCTGGGTCTCCAGACCAGTTCAGAGTCCGGGGAGGGGGATGGGGCCTGAGGCGCCAGGTCCCAGCCTCCTGAGCATTAGTGGTAGAGTCTGGATGGAGAGTCTAGAAGTTTGATGTTCACGGGAAAGAGATGGATGGCGTCTCAATTTCAGAAGGGCTCGAGAGCAATCACGTTCCTCCAGTGGATGAAATGAGGCTCCAACCCCCGGACGGGGAAGCTTCCCCCATCAGTCCATTGAGTCTTATTATTGAAATGCCTCACAGACACACAGCCAGTCATCCTGCTTCATTCAACCAAGCTGGCTTCAGTCTACTCAGACAGCGGAAATAGAACCAGGAACTGGCCTCACCATGGTTCAAAGCAAGTTGAGAAATACCTTTGAGAATGTTGGACAGAAAGCTGACTTCTGGGAGTCTGCAGTGAATGAATGAGTGGTAAGTGTGGTACATGTATTGGCCAGGCAAGAGGAAAAGCAATACTGTAAATCCATTACAATGAAAACAGCACACATAGAATAAGGGAAGGCCAATGTCACTTCCATGATCAATGGAAAAAAAAAATCTCCATCTATCTCAGAAAACAGGCTAGGTGACTAAAATACACTCCGATGAGCTAAGTAATTAGCAGTGTCTAGTGTGCATCTCCTGTCTTTATAGTGACTCTGCCTAATGAATAAGTTTGGAGTGTTTACTTGATCTCCTCTTTTGTCTGTATAGCACACTCTTGGTAAGAAAATTTGAGCATGAACTTTTTTAAGTGTTCCCAATCAAAGATAATCATTCATTTTGTTAAGAAAAACAAATGTGTCTTTGGAAGGTTTTGGAAACAGCATCATATATCTTGGAGTTTAGAGAATTACCCCCCTCCCCGAAACTGTATGTTTTAGAAATAGTGCGGTTAAAGTGGATAATTGGGCTGATTGGACTTGGGGTGGGGGTGGGGTCAAGACAAAGGAGTGAACACAGCTTGGTCTTGGATGATCTGACTTTGATCCTCGGTTTTGACAAGGACATTGCAAAGCCAGGAAGAAATTTCATCTTTCTAAATTTTGTTTTTTTTTCATGCAAAGAAGAAGATTTAAAAAAAACCCACCTAAACCTTTTCTTATAATAAGTATTTTATTTAAATATCTAGTCAAGTATCTCGTGGGTTAAAAATAGCAGAGATTATGATAGAGAAGTCTGCCTGGATGGTGGATGCAATTTAAGCCATTCAGCTTAAATTTAAATTCCCCTGACCTTTAATTTATTTTAAAAGAAAAGCATTATAATCTTAAAAAAAAATTTTGCAGCGAATGTCTTCTGCGAGGTTAAAAAAGAGAGGCTTAATAGATATCAAAAGCAGACACCAATTAACTTGGAGGCAAAGAAGAATTAGATAGGAATCTATTAAAACACATATGCCAGGGCTGGGAAGGTGGCTCAGTGGTAGAGCACTTGCCTTGCATGCTTGAGGCCCTGGGTTCAATTCCTCAGCACCACATAAGCAAAAAGAAAAAAGCCGGAAGTGGTGCTGTAGCTCAAGTGGTAGAGCACTAGCCTTGAGCTGAAGAGCTGAGGGACAGCACCCAGGCCCAGAGTTCAGGCCCACGACTGGACCAAAAAAAAACTAAAAAAAAAAAAAAAAACACATATGCCAGCCCAAACTGTGTGTATGAAGAAAAGTAGGTAGAACTAGCCAAGTTGACAAAACTATCTCTGGGAAGTAGCTGAAAGATTGAACTCAGTCCAGTAGATAGATGTCTTCTCGTTTACGGGGATGCACTAGAAGGCTGAGCGGGGCGTTGGTGGGCAGTGTTGACCTTGCTCAAGTGCAGGGGAATAGAGTCCCTGGGTGGAGCTCCTTCCCCAGCCTCATCCCTGGCTCTCTGTTCCAGGGTATCTCCAGTGTTGGTAAGAGCTGATCCCCCCTCTACCCACTTAACACCCCCTTCTCACTGGGCTTAGGCAGGTAGAACAGGAGTGTCCACGGCCCTAACACTAAAGGTTTAGGTTGGCCCTGTGAGTTTGGAGGAAGGCAAATCTAACAGGAACATAAAGAGACAATGGGGAAAATGATCTCAGATGATGCTGAAATGAGATCCCACTGAGGAAGTAATGCAAAAACAACAGCGTAGTCCCCAAGCATTCACACCCACGGGGAAAGGAAGGGTGAGCAAATGTAGACCTTGTAATCAATATGCATGATTTAAAAGTTGAGCAATGTAACTTGAAGGTAGGGATGGGAGGGGGGTTAATGATGGAAGCAGTGACAGATCGAGGGGCCTTGTACTCATAACCTGACTTCTGGAATCATTACCTCCTTATACAACTACTTAATAATAACACAAAATAAAATAAAATATTTAGCGTACCAGGGCAAATACATGGCCACTGGATTGGAACAATGTGATAACCTCTCTCTCTGTTTCCTTTCATTCCTCTCTTCCTCTCATCCTCTTCCTCTGTCTCTCTCCTTTCTCTTTATCCTCCCCTTTCACTTCTTTTCCCTTTATTCTGTCTCCCTTTCCCCCTTCTCTTTCTCCCTCTTCCTTTCTTCCCCATCTTCCCTCCCTCTTTCTCCCCCTTCATCTCCTCTCTTCCTCCCTCCTCCTCTCTTTCCCTTCTCCCTCTGTCTCTCTCTCTTCCTGTCTGTCTCCTTCCTTATCTTTCTCTAACTCATTCCTATGCGCACACACACACAAATATATATATATCCATTAAGATGAGCTCAATGAAACATTTAATTTATGGAACAATGAAGAGCAAGGGGTACTTGGACACCCCCCAGGTTTCTGCTTTAAGCAGCTGGGTGGGTAGTGTTGCCACTTTTGACTATAAAAGCAGAAGCTAAACGGGCACTATCTGGAGGGAACTGTGGGCTAAGAGAAGCTTTTGCATTTTGGTTTGTTTTCTAAGAGGGGAAACTAGGACAGCTATTTGTTTATTAACTATGGTATGGATTCACATGCTGCAATCCCTTTGAACAATGAACAGAAGTTTTACCAAATTCATACCACGAAGCTTCCCTAAGTCTTACCCACAAGAGGGTGGGACTTAGGTGGAGGGGAGGAAAGAATGGAGAGAAGAATGGTGGGCAAATAGTCACAATACTTTAATGTAAGGATGTGAAAAATGGAACTAGGAAACGAGACCATGAATGGGTGTAGGAGCGATGGGGGTGAAGGATGAAAGGGGCCACGTTCATCGAGATCCGTTTTACTCCATAAGTTGACATGTTGAATTGCAATCTCTTTAGGTAACTATTTAAAGATCATTGATAATAATAGAATAATCCAGAATAGACGATTGATGGTAGTAATGGAGAAGAAGCAGAAGCAGACAAGTCTTCAAGATGAAGGTCAGAGAAGGCCAGATAGAAAGAGATCACATCACTTATTCAGAAGTTGACACTTCCAACCAAATAAAAGTAAGGAAGGCGAGTACAATGCACAGGAGCTGACAGAACTGAATACAGAGGACAGGGACTTCTCTTTAAGGATGGGTGTGTGATCCATTAAATTGTCGGCACTCTGAGCCTCCTTGTGGTCTAGGCTGGAATTGCAGTCTTGTCTCCAGATCTCTAGGCTGGAGAGCAAGCCCCTGCCTGTGTAGTTTCCTGATTCTATCACCAAGCTCAGGGAAACCAGTTAGACTGCTTCTGAACTGGAGAAAAATCTTTACACTTTATAGCCTTCTTCTGAACTGAGCATGTCTGGGCTTCTACCTGCAGGTTTTTGTCTTTTTTTCTTTCTGTAGTTACATGGGAATTTTATGTTATGGGGTTAAAGTTAGGTTCCGAAGCTCATGGATGAAAACATCACATATTGGAGTCACTATGTATGAAAAATTTCTAAATCTCTGCAGCCCTAGAGGAAGAAGAAGGTAGTGAAGCAGCAGGATAGAATGGCTCAAGACACAGACTTGACAGAACTTCCATGTCTGAATTTGAATCCTGGATCTGCCACTTCTAAACCGTAATACTGAGCACCTCGAAATGCTCCTCTCCTCATCGTGAAATAGGGTTCAAGTAGATTTCATATCAGCTATGGTTGGTCGACTTCGTAGGTCCCTGAAATTCCACCAGGGCAACCAACACAGACATGGTTCTGCTGGCATTTGACCTGAGTATGCAAGAAACAGGCAGCAGAGAACATGAAATCATGTCACCATCACACACCGGCAATAAAACGGCTAATTTCATGTGAGAATATCTTGACTAAAAGAGTAGAATCAATTAATGCTAGTAGATTTGTAAGACAGAAATTCTGTCTTAGAAAATGGAAGCTATGTACATGTTATTTTTGCTCCAGACTGAAGCACCATGGCAGTTCTTAGAAAGGAAAAGTGTCGTCGACTCATTTATTTATTTTCAGTTGAGAGCTAACTAGCCATTTTTCTCTCATGGAGCATCCCATTTATTTGGAAGAAGAATGAACAGATGAATAGTGCTCATTTATACTTGGGTATTTGGCAAGTAATGTTGGCAAAAATGACCAGTGAGCCTGCTACTTCAAGGGAAATAACTAAAAATATTTGTCACCAGTGATAAAAATGAAAACTTTCTTGTGAAATCATGATTGGGAAATTTATATGTATTAACTTGAAAGCTTCCTAACCCAAAATGTTATTGCTGATAGATTTGTGGTGATATTAAGAGGTATAAAATTAATAAATTTTCTGATATGTGTAGTACAATGTGTTTCAACACTTCAAGGCCTTGATGGGCATCCTTTTCAAATGAAAAATTCTTAAACATCAAGTATTGGTGTTAAAAAATTAAACATGGTTAAAATATCTACACAAAATATAAGGCAGACCAGCGAATTTTAATGTAACCGAGGACAACCTAGATTATTGATATACTCTCGGATTTACATTGCAGATAATCTTATTTACATTGCAAATAATTTTTGTTAGTTTTGGAAAAACAAAAAGACAACCATAATGTTAGAAAGATAGTAGAAAACCCCTCCCTTTCTAGTCACATTTCTGGAAGAGGTCAAATTCTCTTTATACTCTTGAGCCACAATTATATAATTACCATGGATTGAAGAAAGAATTGAACTGAATACCAATATGCTGCATATTAGAAAGATTTGAAAAAAAACAAGTATTTTTCTTTACAGTAATTTTTCCTGATTTGGATAAAACCTATCTTTAATAAAAATCCTATTTATGTCAATATGCTGTTATTTAAAAGGTAAATGCGTATTTTAAATTCTCTATGCAAGGGATATAAAGTTTCTAATATGTTTTTTTTTACTGTGAAAATACTGTACAGAGGGGTTACAGTTACATGGGATCCACACAAAGAAAACCCCTTTGGGTTCTCAAAGATTTGGAGGATACAAGATTTTCTTTGATAGGATTGTTATAAGGTCTAAGCAAAGCCTGGTGTATAGTGAGGTTGCATCCAAGTGTGGCACACAAATATGGAACAACATTAATATTAGTGAGGTTCATTGGGAAGGGGAGCGGGTGGAGGATTTAGCCTACCGAAATAACATCCCAACTTCTCAAGAAGTAAACCTTCTCCTGTCTTCATTTCCTCCTTACTTTGAAGCAGATGTTTACAACATAGAATAATGGGTAACACTTCTTTTAATTAATTAAACCTCTGTTAATTCTTTAGTTATTCATGTTTGCTTTCTCTCCCTTTCCTTTCTCTCAATTTCCCTTCACAGTCTCTTCATCACATACTGTAATTTCAACAAAGTAAAAGCATGCATTGTTCAGCCTATTCCGTTTAGTCTTGTGAGTGAGTGCTAGGCGCAAAATGATTTATGAATATCTCTAAGATTTTCCTGGAGTGGGAGGAAACACAAACATAAATGTATAATTACAGACATGTAAAAACATATAATTAAGATGAAAAAGAATATGCAGATGTCAAGAAGCAAGTGCTCATGGATGGGAAGAATACTTCAAAAGAAAGAATTATCCTTTAATGAAACTGTAGAGACCAAACAGAATTTGCCAATTAAATAAGAAGGAAACAGCATTTCTGCGAAAGATCGAGATGTGAGCAAGAAAAAGCTTGGAGAGGGTAAACTTTCAATTTTACTTAGGGCACAGGCTGACTGCGGGACCCAGAGAAAAGCCAGGATGGAAAAGCATTTGGAGATTAGCTTGTGAGTGTTAATGCGTCTCTTGCTGAGAAGACCCCTGAAGTCATGGAGACACTGGATCAGGTGCCTGGGCAGCCTTAACACTTAACACCATCTTCATGCCTGGAGGCCTGAGCTGGCTTCCATCTCCTGTCCAGGACAGCAGGAAGTGCTCTCGCTTTTATCATCTCTTCCTACCTGTCCCTCACTTGCGAGGTGGTGTCAGTGGTGAAATCTTCATTTTTAGACTTGTTTCAGATATTATCCTCCGCTTCGCATTTTATGATCTTCTCTGGCTTCTGAAGAGCAAGGACTGGCTGGAGAAATCCACCCCAGGAAATGCTCCAGCACACTCATTTTATGGAGAGCTAACCAGAGCCTCATTATCGAAGAACAGAGCAGGAGAAGTGGGCAGAGAGGGGAGAGAATGTGATCATCTTCCTGAGGTACAACTGAGAAAATCATGACTATCAGTCAGAAAGTTGATTTTTGTGTTTTGTTTTCTTTTGAGGCAAGATATCACAGGATAGTCCAGAGTGGCCTCAAATGTTCCTCCTACCTCACTGAGTGTCTACAGAGCTGACATATAGGCATGCACCACTATACCTGGTGGAAAGATGGAAATGGTCCTTGATAGTTTTAGAATAAAATGATGATATTAAACACCAGAGAGATGTCATATATCCTCATACTTTTTTAAGGATGGCTTATTTTTTAAAACTTATTTTATAGACTTTCTTGAGGAAGTTATTTTTTTAACTTAGAAAATTAAAAATATTTTTATTCTTTTAAAGTAGTTGTACAAAGGAGCTGCCATTCAACAAAGCAGTTTATGAATACAGTGCATCTTGATCAGTGTCACTCCTTTCAATGTTCTCACCCACCGCTCCCAACCCAACCCTTCCCTCACTTTTCTTAATATTATAGGATATATATTGAATTCTTTTTGCCACTTAACAAAGCAGTTTAATGTATACAATGCATCTGCAAGATTTTCACCCACCTTTGACCTACCCTTTCCCTTAGTTTTCTTAATATATACAATAAATTGTTGACATATTCTTCTCCCCATATCCCAATTCATTTAGTGTAGACATTTTTCTTCTGGTATCTGATTGTCTTGACAAGTTGTCAGGCTACACTCTGGAGAAAATATTGATATTAATATTTACATCCTGGCCCTGGGTTGCCTGAGCAATGCTGGCAACTGTATCTACCTGGTGGGTCCCAGGTTTTGCTTTCTGACAGGGTGTGGAGCCTGTGTAAAGTCAGGAGAAAGACAAGATTTGATCAGGTTTACCCTCGAGATCCAAAGGGCAGGAAGTACTGCCCACATATGCTCCTTGGAATGGAGAGGACACAAAAGGCCTTGCATCTTGCCTGCAAATTATGCCTCAATGTACATCAAGACTAGCCACACTTGGCCCAGACACTTTTTTTCCTCTTGAGTTATTGGGACAGTCTCCTAATGCTTCTCCTACTCTAACTGTTGTCCATATTCGGTTGATTCCCTCAACAGCATAGCCAAAGTCATCCTGTGTAAGTTAGATGATATCATTGATCATTTCAAGTTCCATAATATTTCCCATTGTTACTCGGAGTTAAAGTGGGGACATAGTCCCACCTGAGAGTTTGCATTCATTTGGTTAGCTGGAAAGCCTCTATTACTATTATTTGTTCTGGCACTGGGCCTTGAACTGAGGACCTTGTGCCCTCACTTGGCTTTTCACTCATGTCCCCTATCACTTGAGCCACACCTCCAGTTCCTAGAATTCTCCTCCTCCTCCTCCTCCTTCTCCTTTTTTTTAAAATTTAATTTTATTTTATTTGTGAACATACTGTACAGAGGGGTTACAATTACATGGGCAGGATAATGCATACATTTCTTACCAAGCATTGCAGTTGAGGAAGTTATTGATGTCATTTTTTTCCTTCTTGATTACCTGAGCCCAGCCAATGGGGGAAAAAACTCTTTTTAGGAGTACATTTCTTGAGTTGGACTTCTAGGGGTGGAAGGAGATGTCAGGTACGTGGTAAGCAGGCAGCATTGGAACAGCCTCCCATCTCTATCAGACAGTAACTCACCCCTTGTCACCAAAGGGCCAGTGACAGCTGCTGTTGTCTTTATAATTATGTTGCTTCGAGCACTGGACTGGCCAACTGAGTGTGACGAGCCTGGGCTTCCTGCCTCAGGCCTGTTTGCTGGGGCGTCGGATGGAGCTGTTCCCAGCTGCCCTCACAACCAGTTATAAATTACTTTCAGTGAGCTAAGGTCAAAGGCATGGGAAAAGTAGAAAGTGACAACGCTGGCGATTTATGTGGCCCCTTTCCTACAAGGAGACCAAGCACTTCTAATATACGATCTAATTTGCCCTCCTCTGAACCCTTTGCAATAGAGGACTCCCAAGGAAGAAGTGCTTAGGGATAGGTATGAAGGCTTTAGTTAAAACAAATCGTTTAAATAGGGATACAGGTGGACCCATTGCAACAATGAGATGTACAAGTCGTTATGTCGAAAAACGAACTTTACAACTTTGGTGGGGGGGGATGACAAAGTGGGGAGAGAAGGGGGGCATATGGGAAGGGATGGGAAGGGGAAACAGAGGAAGCAACAATGCTAGATAAGAAATGTACTCATTTTCTTGCCAATGCAATTGTAACCCCTCTGTACAGTAGTCTCACAATAAAAAAAAACAATCTGAAATTATCAATACAGCAGCATGGTTTCTGGTTTTTTTCTCACTCTTATCTTTCTTAGGAAAGTGAAGTTGACTGTCCTTTCTAAGATGGTTGCCAATCTTTCTGTGTTTTGCTTTTCTGACCAGTTGGGTAACCTTGAAGAAGGTGGAGAAAATGATTCCATGTTGCATGATATGGCCTTGATTGATTGTTCCAGGAAAAGACACACTGATACCAAAGTGCACATCAGGATAAATAAATCAGCAAGTTGTTATACTGAGAAATCTATGATAAGTCCATTTAAAAAGAAATGCTAAAGCTGGGCACCGGTGGTGTCTCAAGTCTGTAAATTAGCTACTCAGGAGGTTGAGATCTGAGGATTGCAGTTCAAAGCCAGCCCAGGCAGGAAAAGCTGTGAAACTCTTATCTCCAATAAACCACCAGTAAAACCAGAAGTGGCACTGTGGCTCAAGTGGTAGAGCACTAGCCTTGAGTTGAAGAGCTGAGGGACAGTGCCCAGGCCGAGTTCAAGCCCCACAACTGACCAAAAAAAAGCTAAATATTGAAGATCAAATAATTATAGCTGTAATGAGTGCCAAGGATTGATTTTCCTACATCAGCAGCTACTAAGTGCTATCTGCCACCATTCTATGAATTAGAATTCCACTTCCTTCTGGTAGCAAAACCTCTGAGGAGCCCAGGGTCACTCCATGATGGAGGAAACTGACCTTTTGCCTGGTTTTCTCAGTTCGTACACATACCTCTGCCTTCCATGAGCACTAACTATATCTGAGGCCATTTCTCACACAAAGAAAAGGAAGTTGGAAATGGGAGTCATAAACCCCACACAAAGGCAAAGGAAAAAGGTAAAAGGATTAGAGAAATGACACAGAAGAGATTACACACATTTAATCTGTTGCATGCAGCTTTGGGCAAAGGAGATAAAAGGAAGTTGGCTCTTTACAAATTGCATATGGTATAAAGCAGGGTTTCTGGCAGGGGTATCTCAGCCTGGTCAGGACTTGGGATTTCAGGCAAGTGATTAGGCTGAGAGGACAAGGGTAACTCATTCCACAATAGTAACAAAGCCAAGCAGAGAGATACCCAGTGTGACTAACGACCCTGAGATTTAAACTCTTGCTTTAGAAATTCCTTTCTAATTTTTAGACCAAAAAACAAATGCTTACACAAAAGATAAGATGGGTGGAGTCTGTCCCATAGACAATAATAAGCCACATAAGGTGGTCTGATAAAACACTGGTAGTAGCTGTGATACTCAGCTGGTGGGTGCAGAGAGAGAGGTAAGAGTGAAGGTATCAGGGTCAAAGTCCAGGTGATGTTTGTGACCTCAGGATGATATTAAGCGAACTTGTTGGTTCCCGAGGAGTAGAGAATTCTCCGGTAAGCTTTTATGAACAACCTTTGCACAAAGTGTAGCACTTTAACAGACTTGCAGTACTTTCAGAGATGATTTTGATATCACAGATGGGTATATTTTTCTTGAATAAACCTAATTGATTTCAAATGGCCATCACATTCTTCTTTTTTTTTTTTGAGAACAAAATTTTTTTTATTGTGAAAATACCATTCAGAGGGGTTACAATTACATGGGCAAGGTAATGAGTACATTTCTTATCAAGCATTGTTGCCTCCTCCTTTGTTTCCCCTTCCCATCCCTTCCCATCCTCCCCCTCTCACCCCCTAGACATAATTTCATATCAAATATGTCACAGCATTTATTTATGGATGGTGCTCCAGTGAGAGGTCCCTCTCTGGAGATCTGAATAAGATGCCTGTGATGCACTTTATTTTTAAATAAAGAACAAATCACCATAACATGTCATTAGTAATGAATCTGGCTCATTACCTGGAGCAGGTCTAGGAGCTCACACATGAAGCTGAGAGAGGTTCTGTCCTTACAGCACAGTGAAGATGGGGATGTTGATTTGGAAAGATGGTCCTTTCCTCACCCATTCCCAGGGCTTTCTGCTTGCTTGCTCCTCGCTTTTCTTTTGTAAGGTATGGGTTTTCCTTGTTGGATTGACCCTGGAAAAGTAATAACAGGGGAAAAAATACCTTACTTTAATTAAATGCCATATTTTTATTATGTTTTAGAAATCTAGTACTTTTAGTATTGATTAATGCTTATTGAAAATTGTAATTTGGGGTTTGAAATTGAACTACCACATTATATTCACAGTACTCTCTATGTAATTGTTTCACCGGGTTGAGATTACTGAAGAACTTAGTCGTTGGACTTAAACTGTATGTAAAAACCGAGGCATGAAAACAAAGCTTTCCCTGGGTGAGCTGCATTGATTCGAGAGTATTATTGAATGGTGTTCTTTCTAGAAATAGCTATGAGATCAAATTACTTCATAATAAGGGTAGTAACCATAACATATTTTTTGAAGTTAGACACAAAAAGCCTGATTTGGGGGAAAAAAGTCATAATCATTAAAAATGTTTCTAAAATAGTGAAACAGTTTAAGTCAGTAGTGCTCTTAATGAAACGAATTAAATTATAAGTAAATGCAGTCCAATTTCAGCAGAAATTAGAATATAGATATCAAACGGTCAGGGCATCAACCTGCTTTTATAAGTCAGACTGAGCCGATTTGATGGTGCAGAGTTAGAAAGCTCTAGAACCTGGTTTTATCCAAATAAATGATAAGAAACACAGAAATAATCAAGATTACTTGTAACCTGTAGTAATCACAGTTGGATTGTAGGTCAGACAAATGACATCTTAATAAACTAAAGTTGTTGCAAATATGCATGTATGCATCCTCTTGTGTGCACGTATTTGTATGTGAACAGCTAAAAACTAATGTGTTACTTAGTGAGTCACATGTGGGAAAAAAAGAAATCAACAATGAAGGCATGCATGCCAGCCGTGGTTTTTTGTTTTGTTTTGTTTTTCTTTTTTAAAATAAGTTTTTTTATTGTGAAAATACTATACAGAGGGGTTACAATTACATGAGCAAGGTAATGAGTGCATTTCTTATCAAGCATTGTTGCCTCCTCCTTTGTTTTGTTTTTCTGTACTTAGCTGGGCTCGGCAGCATAGCCCTATCATCTCAGCTACTCAGTAGACCCAATTCAACATCAATCTTGGCCAAATGAGTGAGATGCTATCTCAAAAACAAAATAAGGGTGGTGAGGCTTGGGACATAGCTTAATTGCAGTTCACTTTCTTAGAAAACACAAGGTTCTGGGATCCATCCCCAGTAATGCTATGCACTCTTTTACTCAACTGTTTTTTTTTTAATTACTGCTTTATAAAGAGCAGCAGTTGAACTATTTATCAAACTCTCAAACTTATTCTCAAATGTTGCCTCTATGTAAGAGATAATTCTTACTGGTGAGCTTATTTTAGACAACAGACCACAGATGACCCTATCTATAATTCCTTTATGGTCTGTTGATGGTTCTTTTAACTGAAGTCAATAAGGTCAACTCAACAGTTACATAGAGAGAACTTTTGCTCAGAAATGAAGCCTATTCACAGAACCAAACATAAAAATGTGTTTGTGAAATACATGTGCACATCTCTAAGGCACGCATTGAAATCTCCCCAAGTCAGGTTTTGGTGAAATTTTCAGCAAGACTTGGTGAGTCTTTAGATCAGGCTTTCCTCTTCTTCTCTTGTGGCTGGCTGATCTACTTCTAGGCAATTCATTAGTGTACATTTGACTTTGGTCATGATTTTAATGTGTAGTGTAGAAGATTCCATTTCTCCAATACAGAGCCTCAAATTTACAGTTCTCTCTAACTTCACTCTTACTGCTCAGGTTAGCTGTTTTTTTTGTAGTTGTTGTTTTGTTTTGTTTTCCTCTTCATATTGATGCAATACAGAAACTGACTGGGAGTGAAGTCCTCTTTCTACATAAATGAGCCTGTATTTTATAACACTTCTTAACTTTTATTAGGAGACAGTAACTTCTGGGGTGAGTGTAGCCTAGGAACACTATGCTTCCTTAACTTCATCTGATAAAAATTATGGTACTATATATATGTATTGTAGTATTATTTTATTGTAGTGTATGTATGTTACAGGTACATAGAGAGTTGACTATATACTAAAACCGATCCGGAAGCAGCCAGACACTTGGTGAATATTTGCTGAGATAATGAACAATAATCATGTCTCTAGCATTAGTGGCAATGAGAGAGGTGGTTGTTATTATTCTCCTTCTTAACACGAGAGCAGAGAACAAAAGAAGTTAGAGGAAGCCTAAGTGGACAGCTATGCAAAGTTTTGCAACGTTATAAAATTTGCTGCTTGTAGCATTATTTACCATAGCTAAGATATGGAACCAACCCAGATGCCCTTCAGTAGATGGATGGATCAAGAAAATGTGGTATATATACACAATGAAATTCTATGCCTCCATCAGAAAGAATGACATTGCCCCATTTGTTAGGAAATGGAAAGGCTTGGAAAAAATTATATTAAGTGAAGTAAGCCAAGCCCAAAGAAACATAGGTCCCATGGTTTCCCTTATTTGCAGTATCTAGTGTATGTATGAGTCAAGCAGAAAAGGGCAGATAAGGTGATGTTAGGAAAATGAACCCTAAGATATGTATTCAAATTTTTTTCTTTCATGCGATTGTTTCTAACGCATTTATAAGATTATTTCTTTGTTACTTTGTATGTCAATTCCCCACAGTATAATCCCTACTTTCACTGTATTTGATGTCGGTATAATTTGTGGAGGGGACGGGGAAAAACAAGTCATTTAAATAAGGATACAGGTGGACCCATTGCAGCAATGAGAAGTACAAGTTGTCATGTCGAAAACGAACTTTACAACTTTGGTGGGGGGGGGATTGAGTGAGGGGGCAGAGGGAGGCTGGGAAGGGATGGGAAGGGTCAACAAAGGAGGAGGATACAATGCTTGATAAGAAATGTACTCATTATCTTGCCCATGTAATTGTAACCCCTCTGTACAGTATGTTCACAATAAAAGAAAAAGAAAAAAAGTTGCTGCTTGTTATATCAGCTCACATGTTAAAATGCTTGCTATGGTTTGCATAGGTATTTCCCAAGGTTCCCCACCATTGACCCTGTTCAAAGGGAGTGACCGTGGAGGGTCTTAGAGCTCTGAGTGCATGCGATTGGAGAAGAATGTGGGACATTTGTCTCTTCCATTGTACTTTCCTTCCTGGCTGGTGATAGAATCAGGTTTATTCAATCCTGTTCTCGTTCCCCAGAACATCACCACAGACCCAAAGCACTGGTTGTACCCAGTGTTATACTTGAACCTTGTGAAATATGAACCTAAACAACCCTTTATCTTCTCACCTATTACCTTGGCTAAGTCATAATAGTGACTCATGACTAATTCACACCTCAATATTAAAGTGGTATTTAAATTATTTTTACCACTTACATGTCCCATTATTTAGATTTCTTCTCCTCCATATTTTTTGTTGCTGTTGTTCAGTCAGTCATCATCTACTAAGTTCATGAGTAATAACAAGTTGCCACTGGAAATCTTTGAATATTTACCTTTTTACAAAATATATGTTTTATCTTTAAGTAGTTGTACAAAGGAGTTTCAGTAACAATGTATCTTGATGAATGTCATCACTTTCATTGTTCTCTTCCCCTCTCTTAACCCCACTCATCCCCTTTCTTAACAATAATTACAGAATACTCTGGAATCATGCACATTGCACTTAACCAAACCCATATGGATTATACTTAGAAGACATATTTCTAAGTACACTTAGCAAGACTTCATCCAGTGAACAGTAGAACCTATGGGAAGTCCTTAGAGGGCTGGTCAGAGCTGTGTTTAAGCTCACATACTTAAAATAACTGACAATGTAAGAGAATATTATTAACTTATTTAAACCTACAGAAATATGAAGGGGAGAAGGGTAGATGAATGAAGAGGAGAAGAGGTGGAGAATGCTGTCAAGAATTCAATGTATATCCGACAAAATTGAGAAAAGTCTGGGGAGAGGTGATTTGGGATGGAAGGTTGAGAATGTTGAAAAAGACTGATGTGGGTCAAGATGCACCGTATTCATAAACTGCTTTGTCGAGTGGCCACACCTTCGCATAACTACTTAAAGATAATTTTAAAACCACCTACACATAAATCACAAAAAATATTTCAGAAAACAGGTACCTGACTTTATGATTAACTAAATATAAATATTTTATGCTTTTCTGTCTTATAGAGTTAAAATAATGAGAGGATCAATAGAAAAATATAACCAATTTGTCCTGTTCAGAGTGTACAGTGATAAGTAATATCATTTTTCCACTTCTAGCAATAGATACACCACAAAGAAGCCACTTTAAGTTCCAGACAATCACAAAAAAATGTATTTCCATAGCATAGCAGGAAATGTTTTTCTCCAGTGACTCTCCTCGAGTGCGTGTAGGTGTTTGGGCAGGTCTCTTTTCTCCTTTTCCCTTCCTTGAGGAAGCTATTTCCTAGTAATAGAGGACTCCCTGTTACCTGCAGCTATAAACACAGCTTCCTATTGGCTAATTAATTATTGGAATCGATTGGCAAGGAAGTGTTCTCTATAGAGGAGAGGAAATGGGAGTGTATGGATTTCTGTCATTCCTCATTATGTTGGAAAAGTAATTCTGGTTTGACTCCTGCATGGAGAAACAGCCTTGCTCATTCCACGTTCCCCCCGGAGAGCCCAGCCCTCGCGGGACAGAGGCTTCCTTCCATCTTCTCACTGCCGAAGGACCAGCCATTCCTCCTTGTGCACGGCTCCCAGGCTTGCTTTCCTCTCTTGTTTCAGGAAAGAGCTATTACAGAAGTTATCCTTTCATCCACATCTTAACTAATGTGCAGGAGGACAAAGAGGGAAAGGAGTAGGGAAAAGGAACCAGACCTTCACCACAGTCTTTGTGGCCTGCTCCCAGTACCTAATGGTACTGCCCCAGGTCCCCTCCTCCTATCTCTGTGTTCCTATGTATGTGTGTGCATTGCTCTATAACTTAGCTGTCAATGTATATTTTCATATACATCTGCAATTATATATATATATATATACATACGCACGCACATATACACACATACAGAGAGAGATAGAGAGAGAACAAGAACACAAAGAAATGGTAAGAATATTTTCTCCCTAACTATATCTTTTTGGTGGTCATGGGGTTGGATTCAAGCTTTGCACTTACTTTCTTGGCAGGAGTTCTACCACTTGAGCCCTGTTTCCAAGACTATTTTGCATTGATTGTTTTTTTTAGATAAGGTCTGGCTTCCTGCTTAAGCAAGAACCCAGAGGAACCTGTCTGTTTTTGTTTCCCATGAAGCTAGAATGACAGACATCCACCACCATGCTCAATTATTGGCTCAGGAAGTGTCTCACAGACCGGCCTTGAGCTGTGATTCTTTTTATTCTAGCCTGCCAAGTAGCTAGGATTACAGGTGTAAGCCACCGGTGCGTTCTACAAAATTTTTTTACAAAGAAACATTTCTCCTGACCATTGTGTCAGAGACATTTCTAAAATGTTCCACAAGATCAGTGTTAGATATAAGAATCTATTGTAAGTGCACATGTTTGCTTTCTTTTTTAAGAAGAGAGAGCTGGTTAGTCTTTCCCCTGGGAGCTACTCACAGTCCGTTGAACCTCTAAAGAACATCTCACGGGCCCTCTAAGGGACACTTCCGAAAGCTGCTTGTGCTCTGAATTGTTAACAATGATGTGAGCAGCCACCCAGACATTTCTCTGTGCTTCTGTGCTCCTAACAGTGCTCCTAGACTTACATGCCCACACTTGAACTTGGACTGTGTCGTAGACAAATAGGTGGCATTTGTGTGTGTCACTATCAAGGAGATGATGATCCAACACCACCTGCACCTTCGCAGATGTTTTCAAGAGTTTGCTGCCAGGCAGAGCCATTCTTCACAGAAGCATCCGGTCCTTAGATAGGAGATGACTTGGCTTAGTGCCATAGTTAGGAGGAGAAGCCGGCTGTGTTGATTCTCACACACATGGCTGAGACTGGGGATATGGGGTTAGAGTTGTAGCTTTCCCCAGAGTCCTTCAGGAGACCCAGAATGCAGCTTTCTCCCTGAGTACTGGATCCCGTGGAGGAAGATGATCTCCACTGAGACTCAGCCCTTCTCCCTCTGTGCACGAGTGGTCCAGGCTCCTCTCCTCGGTAGCTCTATCTTTCCAGGTGTCTTCTCCCTTGCAACCTTTGCCAAATGTACAGGAGTGTCTATCTCCCCTTGGGTACAGCTCTACCTGTCACTGTGTGTGTGTGTGTGTGTGTGTGTGTGTGTGTGTAGTGGGTGGGGTATATGCCATCTCTCCTTTTCTCCTGGAAGCTACTTGAAAGGCTCTAACTGGATAACCAAGGCTTTTCTGCACCTGAGGACGCAGTGGCTATTTTTAGGGGCGAGAGAGTGTTTTTATTTTTTTCTCTCTTTTTCTCTAGGGGCAAGGGAGGGAGCTCATGGCATTTTAGTATATTTTTGTTTGTCAGGAAAGAATAGCATTTTTCCCCCTTGAAACAACAGAGGAACTCAAAAGACTTGCCAGTTTGGTCCCCATGTTTGAAAAGTATATTAGAAATGGTTTTAGCTCCAGGCAGGAAAACATGTTTTGACAACTTAGAACT
Organism: Dipodomys ordii; assembly: GCF_000151885.1. Classification (NCBI taxonomy): domain Eukaryota; kingdom Metazoa; phylum Chordata; class Mammalia; order Rodentia; family Heteromyidae; genus Dipodomys; species Dipodomys ordii. The sequence goes on from NW_012267236.1 coordinate 18,466,088, forward strand.
GAGTCAGACCTGCGAATGGGAACGTACTGAGCCTCTGCTTTAAAAAAAATACTTAGTGAAAAAAAACGTGGAAGATCAAACCTTTCCTTTACTCTTTCTTTCTTCTCCTAGGAAATGAAAAGCTACTACTTGAGGGTATGATCATAGTTAACCCCAAATTCTACACATCTGTTTTTTTTGTCATATTCCAAAGAATAGTAGATTAAAAGTTTACTTTTGGAGGTGGAATGTGGAATTTCAATTCATGGCAATGTAAAAGCAGACTTTATTGACTGTTAAATATTAAGGAAAGTTATACCATCGCGATCTTCCTGAGATTCAGTCAAGCCAACAAATTTACTTCTGGCTTTGAAACCTCCAGAGTTTGTCCCTCTGGCAAACTTATTTATCTTTTCTGGGTCTTTGTGATCTTAACTGAGAACATTACTGTCTGACTCAAAGACATGTAAAGACTTAATGACATAACACAGGTAGATTCCATAAATTGTAAAATATGATAAAGAACTTTGCAAGTAGTTACTTTGAAAAGCAGTACTACTTTGTGGTTTGAACATCTATTTGAGGGTGTTTATTCACTAGTCTTTGATGAAATGAATAAAAGATTATTGAAAAAATGGGCAGTTCTCCACTTAACCTTCATCTCTGTATTTTTAAATCAGATGATTTTTATTATTTTCTGTGGACCAACAGTTATTAGGAACATCTGTATGGGGGATAGTGAACGTATAGAACTAGAGGAATCTTACAGACAATGTGATACAAGTCTTCCCTCGATGTCTGGTAACTGAGAGACAGAGGGAGAGATGCTGAGCTCCTGCACCAGACTGCAGTTAGTTGGTGACTGAAGACATGAGGGTCCGTAGCCCTCAGCACTCACACAGCCTATGATTTTGTCAAGGAAGATGCAGGGTTGAGTTGAGGGTTGAACTTCCTTGGAGGATGGAGCTCGCTGTATTTTTCTGGCCCTGGCACTTGCCACTAGAGCTGAGTTGCCTGTTTCACCCTTACCTACTTTGTAGGTTTTTTGGTGATGGCATTTTGTGGCATACAAGGAACATCCTTCTCCAACCAGCTGTCAGGGCTAAGGTAATCCTTTTAAATCATGCCAAAGGATCTTCTCAGATGTGGCATACTCAATAATGTAGATAATCCTTTGGTGTTAAATAAATCTCCACATGGAGATTTCATCCATTGCTTTTTGACTTAAGGCTCTCTCTCTCTCTCTCTCTTTCTCTGTCTGTCTGTCTTCTTTGATAGGTGGCTTGCCTCTGAAATAGGGACATCTTTGGCTGTTTGTTTTTCTGTTTTTGTTTCTATACCTGAAGGTGAAAATGTTAAATATTCTCAGAGATGATGAAGAGAAGCACGTTAGGAGTTAATGTTTTCATATTCTTTTATGTCCTGTTGATCATACCAAACTTCACAAAGATCACAAGGATAGGCAAATGGATCCTGAAAGACAGGCAGGGGCGTTACTGGCCATGCCAGGCTCTCTCAGGATCTTGTAGCAATCAGTTAGAGCCTCTGACTTTCTGCTCTTGATCGAAAGGAATTTTCCATTGGCCTATAGGACATTTTAGCACACAGCTGAGTTGCTTAAGTGCTTGCTGACAGTTTTTTGATAACAGGGACAAAGCCACAATTTTACTGAAAAGGTTCCTGAAAGAGGCATTCTGAAACGTGTCCCCCACCATCCCAGTCTTAGGGGTAATAGGCTCTATTCAGGGTTTCTTTGAAATGACTAATGGCTGTTACTCGTGCCTCCTAGTTCCATTCTGTCAGGGATAGAAGGGAAGGAAGTGTCTTAGAGCCAGACATAACCTCTAAAGCCATTCAATTATTCTTACCTGGAAAAATAAGCCAGGTGCTGTAGAAAATGTGTCCAACAACCAGAGGCACAAGGTCTGAGTTTGACCCCAGAAACTAAAACTATGCTTGTGTGCTGTGAGGATTTACCTGGGCATGACACATGAAATCTCTTGGATTCACTTTCCTTCCTTCTCAAATGGGTGGTTACCTCTTTGGGGTAATGGATATGGCACGGGACACATAGACAGGAAGAGCAAGGTTAAAGTCCTGTGTACAAACCATAGAGCTGAAGTTTTAGAGCAGGTTATTCAGACTTAATGAAACATCATGCATACTAATGACACCTTGTAGTATGAATGGGAGGAATAAATGACATTATTTAAGCTATATGTCTACTATTAAAAAGGTGCCATAGTTACAATTCTTTTACCATCTTTCTTGTGGAGACATATGTGGCAAACACAATTATAGAACAAAACAGCTGAGAGTTACATTTCAAGCTACATTTCAATAGAGTAGTCATTTTGGAAGTGAGAGAAATAAAAATGTTTTATATTTATTGTAACCAGAGGCTTCGGCAAAGGGTTAGCCTTGTGCTAGATATTAGTGGCTCATGCCTGTAATCCTAGCTACTCAGGATGCTGAGATCCAGAGGCTGGCAGAAAAATTCATGAGGCTCCATCTGCAAAGTAACTAGCAAAAAATGCAGAGTTGAAAAAAGTAGCTGAACAGGCTGAGCAAGCTCAGGGCACGGAGCTCAAACCCCAGTACCAACTCTAAACATTGCCACTGAGATGATACCATTTTTTTGTTCTTCCTTAAAGTGACAAAAGCATAGTAGATATCATTCTGAATAAAATGAGTATCTTTTAGTGTCCAACCACAAGGTTTTCTTTTCTTTTCTTTTTTTTGTTGGTCATGGGATTGAACTCTGGGCCTAGGCACTGTCCCTCAGTTCTTCAGCTCAAGGCAAGCACTCTACCACTTGAGCCAAAGCATCACTTCCAGTCTTTTCTGTTTAGGTGGCGCTGAGGAATTGAATCCAGGGCCTCATGCATGCGAGGCAAGCACTGTACCACTGAGCCCCCTTCCCATCCTAAGCATAAGGTTTCCACAAAGCCCTTGTTTTAAGAAAAAAAATAAGAAGGGGACAGATTGGGCTGCAGTGTGCATGTTAATGCCAGGTCCCTGCTTTGCTGTAACCCTGTTTCATTCATGCTTCTACATAGATGCTGCGATTGCTTAGAGCTCGTGTATAACACCTAGAAAAAAGTTTTACCATACTTCCACTACAGTCCTGAGATTCAGTACCAGACATACCATCATTATAAGGTTTGATGACCACCAATCAAACTATGCTAGGTCAATCTGAACGAACCAATGCCTCTTCTGAGGTAAGGAAACAGTCCTTCGTTGTGAGTACTACTTTTCTGGGGTCCATTTCACCGTTTCTCTCAGGCTGCTTCTTCGTAGGAGAAGTGGACCTTATCATCCCGTTGCTTTCTCTGCTTTGTCTTCTCACTTGGAGGCCAGGTCTGCTGTTCAGCTGTGACTTGCTCTCCACCTCTGCTCTGCAAATGCCCCCACCCCCCACCCCTCACTGGAGAAGTTTTCCATTCTGATCCTAATTATCAAAGCTTCTTTTGGGGCACTAGAAACGTCTAGAAACCTGTCAACTCTGAACTTCAGTTTTGAATATTCTTTCACTGACTCATTTTACGTAAAACAAGGCTGCCCCATTAGTGTCTTCGGTATTTTTTCCAATCTTGATGATAGATTGCTGGTGTTGTTTTTCTTCTCTCATTTTAGAGCCAGGAGTTTGTTCTACTTAGTCACTGTTGTACTTTGAGATCATCTGTGCTCTCCCTTCCTTGGAGAGGTATTTGAAGTTATTTCATCTGGTAAAGGTTGTCTTCTCCACTCCTGGTCACTCTCTTCTATGAATAAACTAAACCTGTCTTCCTCTGCATTTCCCCCTTCTTTCCCTCCCTCCTTCCCTCCCTTCCTTCCCCCTTCCTTTCCTCCTTCTTTTCCCTCCTCCCTTCCTTCCTTACCCCTTCCTTCCCTCCTTCTTTCTCTCCCTCCCTTCCTTCCCTCTTTCTTTCCCTCCCTCCCTTCCTTCCCTCCTTCTTTCCCTCCCTCCCTTCCTTCCCTCCTTCTTTCCTTCCCTCCCCTTCCTTCCCTCCTTCCTTCCTCCCTCCCTCCCTTCCTTCCCTCCTTCTTTCCCTCTCTCCTTCCCTCCCCTTCCTTCCTTCCTTCCTTCCTTCCTTCCTTTCTTTCTTTCTGCCTGCCTGCCTTCCTTCCTTCCTTCCTGCCTGCCTTCCTGCCTTCCTGCCTTCCTTCCTTCCTTCCTTCCTTCCTTCCTTCCTTCCTGCCTGCCTTCCTTCCTGCCTTCCTTCCTTCCTTCCTGCCTTCCTGCCTTCCTGCCTGCCTTCCTGCCTTCCTTCCCTCCCTCCCATTCCCACCTTCCCTCCCTCCCTCCACTTCCTTTCTTCCCTCCTCTCTCACTCCCCTTCCTTCCCTTCCTCCTCCTCCCTCCTTCCCTCCCTTCCTCCCTTCCTCCCTTCCTCCCTCCCTCCCTCCCTTCCTTCCTCCCTCCCTCCCTTCCTTCCTTCCTTCCTTCTTTCCTTCCTTCCTTCCTTCCTTCCTTCCTTCCTTCCTTCCTTTCTTCCCTCCCCTTCCTTCCTTCCTTCCTTCCTTCCTTCCTTTCTTCCTTTCTTCCTTCCTTCCTTCCTTCCTTCCTTCCTTCTTTCCTTCCTTCCTTCTTATTCTTCCATCTTACACTATAGCCTATCTCTCTCCTTTCCATTGTCAGGGACCTCATTATATAAATTCAGGTAGTATCCAATCATCTTTTAGTTTTTTACCACTTCCGATTCTGTATTGTCATTTGTAGCCCAGGAATAGGTGAAACTTGAGAATTCACTATCATCGGATGACTTTACATCTGAAATCTCATCATATCCTAATCAATAATATATTATATAAAATATATAATAATATCCTAATTTCCAACCAAGACTTATTGTTTTTGCTCCTAAGAACTCTCATTACTCCCTTACACACCATTTAAAACCATGTCAAGGATTCCAACCAGCTTGCATTTTCCCAGAGCTGGAATTGTGCCCATCTTGTTTAATGAGATGGGATCTTGTTGACTTTTTGCCTAAGCTGGCTGCAAACTGTAATTCTTTTGATCTCTGCCTATCAAATATCTGGCATGTACCATCACTTCCAGCCCTCTAAGAGTTCTTTTATTCTATTGTGGTCCAAGATGAATACTTCAAAAATAATTTTCTTCTCAAACTCGCTTCCATCACTCTAGCTTAGATGATCTAGCTTCATATTTCAAACAAAACACTGAGGCTATCAGGTGTGGGTTACTTTATCACTTTTGACATGGAAGCTTCTTAATATGTGCTAGGTGACAGCTGATGTTCATCTCTCAGGTATGTGTGAGTCTAGTGTCATAAATTCTAAGAGTAAGTTATATCTTCTTCACGACTTTCAAGGTACACAGGTGTTCCATTCTACATTCCTCCTGAGATGAATCAGACAGAGAAGATACAATCTAGCTTTTACCATATCACAGTTGGTGCAAATGCTGCAACTTTTCTGTTTAGATTTTAGTTTTGTCCAAAGGGACAGATTTGGAAGAAGGAATAATCACAATGCAAGGAGCCAGCAGGGATCTGCATTGTTATAACATCTGACCTCTGAAAGAGTGTGAACACCGAAGGTCATCAATATGCTCTTGAGAGGCTTTTCCCCAGCAGCCACTAACCCCACAATGAATCAGTTCCTCCAGACTCACTGCCTGCCACACAAGCTTCGAGCGGCAACACCAGCAGATTCAGGCAAGATCTGGGCTCCACTGGGGTTATGGGTGTGGAAGACTCTAGCTGCCTTCCCCAACTCCACTAAGAAATATGACTGTGCAGATCAGGGAAGAGTTCGGTAATCTCACACTATTAAACCTTTGCACCTGAGCTTTCCTTCGGGGTTCCATGTGCACATTTCTCCACCTCTCATTGACTTCGCTATTATATTGGATTTCTCCCCCTCCTGCCTCGCAACAACCTCTGTCTTTGCTAGCAACTCTAACTGGTGATGTTAATTTAGACTTCTTCTCTAGTGAATTTTCTCCAGTTTCTTAGAAACATTTAGCAGTCTCATCTGAAAAATAAATCGCTTGACTGTATCTTCCAGTTTTCATCTTGAAACCAGACTCAACTAATCAAAATGTTAGAAACAGTTCTACCCATCTTTTTCCTCTTTGTTTTAGTAGTTAATGACTCTGTGTGTGTATGTGTATTGTTGTTGTTATTTCAGCTTTGGAAAAGTCATCAAAATCTCAAACCAGACATCCAATGTACCTAGTATCCAGAATTCATAAAAACATTTTACTATTAAAATTTGAATTGTACAAAGTGCTGATTCCTTTATGGTATTTCTTAACCCATCTACCTAAAAGAAATATTTTCAATGTAGTGTCTTCTAACATTCTAGTTCATAATTGTGCTTTGTTATAAAAAATTCCATATTGCAATCATGTATATTTCACTGCAAAATTTAATTATGTGATTCAACATTATATGTAAGCTTATTTCAATGTTATATTAATTCTTTATGAATTTATAGCATCATGTGGATTCTAATTTTGTTCCACGTTTTTCTGTGTGTGTTTGTGGGGTGTTCTAAACTTTTCTAGTGTGAACTAATGAGAAAAAGTGTAGTACAGTAGGATGTGTTCATTCAATTTAAGTGCACAATTGCTCTTCAAATTAGTTTTATTAATTTGTAATGTCAGACTTCCTGGATTTTGCCAATCATAAACTAAAAGTTTATGATTTCCTGTGAGTGGTTTGCATTTTCATACTTAGTAGTTATTTCCTCATCTGGGAATTTCCTGTTCAATTCAATTATGTCTTTTCTCATTTTCATACTGAATTTTTTATATACAATTATACTGACATACTTTTATTTCCTGGGACTAAAATTCCTGTGTGTGTATGTGTGTATATATATATATGTAATAAATATAATGTAATATTTTATATATATTAGAAATATCTGTGTTAATATGATCCTTTTATAATTTTGCACATTACAAAAATTTATATTATAGAAACCAGATTCTGAAGTAATAAAATATTTCATTTTATTTTCTTTCATTTATTTTCTTTTCATTTTTCTTTGTTCTAAAAGCATTTTTATTCTTACCAGTCCTATGAAATTTTCTACATTTTTTGTCTAAGTACATTCCAAAGATGATTTTATAAATTAGATCTTTAATGTGTTCAAACATTTTTTTTGGTAGTGCTCTAAATTTTGTTTTCCATAAGGAAAGTCTATGAGTTCCTGAACAGGGCACTGTTCCACCAGCTCTGCCTTTCTAGTGTTTCCAGTTGGTGTTCTTTATCTGCTTACTTCTTACTAATGCCTTAGTGAACTGATTGCCACAGCTTCTTAAAGAATTAAGTCTAATATAATAATATAGTTATATTTCTTCTTGTTGAATTTTAGGATAGGTTTTGAAAATGTTAGATTAGTCACTAATAAGCAATTTAAGAATTAGTTTTTTAGCTTGTGCAAAGTCATGTTGCAACATTGATTTAAATAGTCCTGAGTGAATATATACATATATATGTATATATTTTACCAAAAAAATCCATATATATGTATATACGTACATATATAATATTGTATACATATATATACAATATGTATATAATATTATTTTGGGTAACACTGGACACATTAACTTCATGAGATTGCTTATTTGTGAATGAATTACACATGCTAATTTATTTACATGTTCATCTTCGTCATTAATATTTTGCAACTACCTTCTTATAGATGTTCCATATTATTAGGATATATTATTAGGTTTATTTCTGTATACATTAAGTTTAAGTTTTTCTATGAATTTTAGAATTGTTAGGATGCAGAATTGACATTCATTTTTAATTTTTGATCTTGGAGTAAGCAATGTTTCTTAATGCTCTTTTTTTTTGTTTGTTTGGTCGGTCGTGGGGCTTGAACTCGGCTTGGGCGCTGTCCCTCAGCTCTTCAGCTCAAAGCGAGCACTCTACCACTTGAGCTACAGCGCCACTTCCGGTTTGCTGGTGGTTTATTGGAGATAGGAGTCTCAAGGTCTCTCCTGCCCGGGCTGGCTTTGAACCGCGATCCTCAGATCTCAGCCTCCTGAGTAGCTAGGATTACAGGCGTGAGCCACCGGCGCCCGGCTCTTAATGCTCTTTTTAGATTTTAAAATTGTCTGTATCCATTATTCTTAATAATCCTGGTACCACACAAGCATGCTCTGACCTCACCCCATCACACCCGATGTTGTATCCCATTGACACTACTTAGACTTCACTTTCTAGCCGGTGGGTTTCACGGCAAATCATGGAGGTGAGAAGCTATCCTTCCTTCCTTCTTCAGCAGTCTCAGTACTCAGCACAATTTATTTAATGAGTATTAACTAACCAAATTTCCACTTAGTCTGCTTTCATTAATATCCAGAAAATGCAAACACATTCTAGTTGCATTTTAGATGGAATTTCTTTTTTTTTTTTTTTTTTTTGGTCCGGTCTTGGGGCCTGAACTCTGGGCCTGGGCGCTGTCCCTCAGCTCTTCAGCTCAAGGCTAGCGCTCTACCACTTGAGCCACAGCGCCACTTCCAGCTTTTTTCTTTTTGCTTATGTGGTGCTGAGGAAATCGAACCCAGGGCCTCATGCATGCAAAGCAAGCGCTCTACCACTGAGCCACCTTCCCAGCCCAGGAATTTCTTTTTCTAACTTTATTTGTTCCTATTTAATAACTTTCAAGAAAGAGAGTAATAAATAGATCCCTCTCCCATCATTATCAATTTTTCTATCTGTATTTGTCTAGGGTTACAAACCTTCTGGCTTTTCTAAGTTACATCCTACTGAGCCTTCAAAACCCGCCAGAAATCTTACATACCTTAACTGAGGAGATTTGTCCCTTTTAGAAATTTTTTACCCTATGATGTTCCTGTCACGGCCGATGATATTTGAAATCATTGTCTAAATTCCCAAGTATAGTCTTGTTGCTTTTGATAAAGTATCTGTTAAGAAAACATTTGTGAATGGTAGAGAAGTACACATAGTTCTTTTAAATGGGAGATGTTTTGAGTTTAAGGATTTTGGTTGCTTTAGTCTCAAGTAAGAGAAATATGCATTTTTTATTAGAACAAAAGAACACAGAAATGACTTTGGATGTACTGTGAAGTAGGTAATCTACATTCATGCTTAGAAGTGAAGGGTGTTAGAGCAACCCTAGATTTAGACCAAGGAAACAAAAACTGTTTTCATTTTTATCTGATTAAAAATTTCAAAATTGGCATTTACACACCTACAAAAGCCCTGCCTGTTAGTGGGCCACTCATTTTGCTTTCTTTAGGGGGAAAAGATTGATATGCAAATGCATGAATTGTAAAGCAAGGGTAGCAGGAGCTGCATTCTGTGTTTTCCAAAGTGAATATATCTTTAATTCCTATTTCATAAATAAAGAATAAAGTACCATAAAATATTTTCATTTTTAATAGGAATTTTGAAGAGAATGTTCCCTTCAAGTCAGTATTTGAAATCACGTGAAGTATTGAAGTTTAAAGTACAAATCCTTCTATTACAGATGGCACCTGTGAGCCTCAGAGGGAAATGATCATGCTTAAGCTACTGTAACAGCATTGTTCAGTCACAAACATGAGACTCCAGTACCCATGTCCAGAACTTAAAAACTGTGCTCTGCCGGGAGCCCGGTAGGCTAAGGGGTATATGAGACATACCACAAATTTCAAAAATCTCAAGTTTTATCTGCATTGTTTCTAGTGTATTGCTTTCTTCTTAGTTGTGAAAGAAACATCATTAAAGCTAGATGCCAGTGGTGCACACCTGTAATCCTAGCTCTTCAGGAAGCTGAGATTTGAGGATTGTGGTTCAAAGCCAGCCCAGTCAGGACCGTCATGAGACTTTCACCTCCAAATTACCACCAAGACTCCAGAAGTGGAGATGTAGCTCAAGTGGTAGAATGCTAGTCTTGAACAAAAAGCTCAGGAACAGCACCCATGCCCTGGGTTCAAGCCCTAGAGCTGGTGCATGTGCACACACACATACACACACACACACACACACACACACCACATGCACACACACAGCATACTTATTACAGGTAATTTTTACAACTCAGTCAAGGATGAAAATGGGATGGATGGGAGGAGAGAATGCTGGAAAGGATGACATTAATCAAGATGCATTGTACTCATAAAATGATATGTTGAAATGATTCTAAAGAACTGTCTTATTCTCCCTGTTAAATATTTATTAATATTTTACTTTTTGTTTTGCCTTCTTTTTGCTTTGTTTTCTCATTTGCTCTTACATAGTTGATGTCACATTTGAGGGGTTACACATAGCTAAAATTAGAAAAAATTAATGCTAAATATCTACTTCATTTACTTATAAAATGTTTGCCATAGTCTCCTTCACCATTTTGTAGAGTCGGACTCATGTTACTAGCAAATATTTTATGTTTATAAAAAAGATGTTATGGACTCATTTGACATAATATTTTTTTCTCATGTTCAGAATCTACACAGTGGTGAAATTACTGGGTGAGAGTCAGACACCTCTTATCAGATGCACCGTCTGGCTCCACAGACGCTATCGTTTCTTACACTGGCTTGTTAATAATAACAGTATCATACCCTCCCCTTGCAAGGACTTTCATGTTATGCATTACCATGAGTGAACTTCAGAGATAACCCTGCAAAACTTCCTGCAGACAAGTTGAACATAAACCTTTCATCTTTACCCCCCGCAGAACCTTGCTTGACAGCCTCAATGCCAGGAGGCTTCTCACCCTTGACCTTTTTGGTGCCCCCTCCACCAGCAGTTTCCCAAAGCAGTTTTGCAGACTATGAGAGAAATATTAACTTATTCAAGATCCCTCTTTGATTCCATTCCTTCTTTTTATAACTTAGGGTCAATAACTCAAATCTATCTTTAACTTTTAGACTACCCTGTAAAAGTATGCGGCTGTATCAATAAGGACCAGAATGCAAACACAGAGTCACTTCTCATAGCATTCCCCCATTTGCACTGATTTTCCCAAATAGACTCTTAGCAAAAAGAAAAACAGGGTTCAAAAGTGAACAGGCTGACTAGTGAGGCCTTGTGGTTGTGACCCATAGCAGCAATTGTGCTGTCTAAGACGCTAATGCTACATAAAAAGTTACAAGAAAAATAACATTTCTGATTTGCTGTGTATCCTGTTTGCCAGGCTCTATAATAAATCTATGTTTTAGGGAAATGGAGTCATATCCTACTGCTCAGGTTGGAAAACTTGCTATGGAAGTAAGGAAAAGCATTGGTTGGTTACCGTAGTTGCTGCCTTGTGGGGCTTGCTCACGTCTCCCTTGCCTCCACTTGGCTTGGCCTCAGTGATGTTAAACAGGTCAGACAAGTGTCATGTTAAAACCCAGGTTCCCATCGAGTTGAAATCTTCCCTGTCACCTCTGATCCACATCGGCTTCAGACTCAGATTTGACACATACTTCAGGACTTGCAACATGCAGACTGTGGGGGTCAGCTTTTGTGTTTTCCTCCATCCTTCCTCTCCACTGATCTTCATATTTTATTAAGTTCAGGAGACACAGGAATGTAAAGCACACTAGATATCTGCTTTTTTTAAATTGGTGTGTATTAAATCCTTCAAGGTAGGAGATTTTTCCATACATGCATATAATGTACTTCATTCATTCTTATTACTCTTTCCTCCTTTCCTTGTCTTTACCTTTTTCTTCTAACACCCCTAGTTGTTGCTTCTTCCTCTGCCTTCTCCTCCTCCTGTTCTTCTTCTTTTTCCTTTTTCTTTTTATTTTTTTTTGTCAGTTGTGGGGCTTGAACTCTGGGCCTGGGCTCTGTCCCTCAGCTTTTAAGCTCAAGGTTAGTGCCCTACCATTGAGTCACAGCACCACTTCAGGTTTTCTGGTGGTTAATTGGACATAAGAGTCTCACAAACTTTCCTGCTCGGGCCAGCTTTGAACCACAGTCCTCAGATTTCAGACTCCTAAGTAGCTAGGATTACAGGTGTGAGCCATCATCACCCAGCTTTCTTCTTCTTTTTCTTTCTTCTTGTCTTCCTTCTTTTTTTTTAAGGGTTTGGATTTGTAGGTCATAAAGTTTTTTTATTAATAAGTTTTTTTATTGTGAAAATACCATGCAGAAGGGTTACAATTACGTGAGCAAGGTAATGAGTACATTTCTTAGCAGCATTGTTGCCTCCTCCTTTGTTTCCCCTTAACATCCTCCCCCAAAGTTGTAAAGTTTGTTTTTTGCCATAACATCTTGTATACTTCATTGTTGCAGTGGGTTCACCTGTATCCCCTATTTAAACAATTTGTTTTTTCCCTTCCTCTCCCCAATTTATACCAACATCAAATACAGTGAAAATGGGTTATACCGTGGGGGAGGGGAAGGGACATACAAAGCAAAAAAATATCACCTTATAAATATGTTAGAAACAATAGCAAGAAAGAAAACCCATTTGAGTCCTTATCTTGGGTTCATTTTGCCTAACATCAACTTACCTGACCTTTTCTGCTTGTCTCAGACATATATTAGTTATTGAAAATAAGGGAAACCATGGGACCTATGTTTTTTTGGGCCTGGCTTACTTCACTTAATATAATTTTTCCAAGTCTTCTTGTCTGAATAGATTCACTTGGAATCTATATAGTCTGTCCATTGGAGGAGTACAGATTCCAATGACTGGAAATGCCCCTCACAGGGTCTTTTCGTGATTTCCTTGGACATCTCTTCACTAGGGATCATTCCAGATTCCCAGAGATAGACTCTATGGGTATTATCCTCAACAGCATGACTCTAGCTTCCACTAGCAGGAGCCAGACAGGAAGCTGAGATGGTTTGTTTTAGAGGAAGAAAAGCTGGCTTCCTCCAGCGGATTCACCCAGCTCTTATAAAATCCACCAGCACCTGTATAGTTGTGAGATGAATCGTAGTAATCCCACTCTAAATATTTCTGAACCTCTGAAACCAGAGCTGTTCGTCCCAGCTTCTCATCTCCAGAACCTCCTGCAGAAGAATAAGAACTAGTCTCCAGAATTTACAGGATACATGCCATGTATTCCAGTATTCCCTGCCCCCCCCCAATATTGCTCTGGTCATTTGGTAACAGTGGACTTTTCTCTCTCTCTCTTTTTTATTTATTTTTATTGTGAAAATACCATACAGAGGGGTTACAATTACATGAGCATGGTAATGAGTACATTTCTTATCAAGCATTGCTGCCTCCTCCTTTGCTTCCCCTTCCTATCCCTTTCCATCCCCCCCGCCAACCAAAGTTGTAAAGTTCGTTTTTCGACATTACGACTTGTACATCTCCTTGTTGCAATGGGTCCACCTGTATCCCTATTTAAACAATTTGTTTTTCCCCTTCCCCTCCACAAAGTATACCAACATCAAATACAGTGAAAACAGGGGTTATACCATTGGGGGAGGGACATAAAAAGCAACAAAGTAATCATCTTATAAATATGTTAGAAACAAAGAAAGAAAAAAACCATTTGAATCCTTATCTTGGGGTTCATTTTGCCTAATATCAACTTATCTGACCGTTTCTGCTTGTCTCAGACATATACTAGTTATTGAAAATAAGGGAAACCATGGGACCTATGTTTCTTTGGGCCTGGCTTACTTCACTACCAGCACAACTATGCTTATTGCAGTATTATTTACTATGGCTAAGACATGGAACCAACCCAGATGCCCCTCAGCAGATGAATGGATCAAGAAAATGGGGTCTATATACACAATGGAATTCTATGCCTCCATCAGAAAGAATGACATTGCCCCATTTGTTAGGAAATGGAAAGACATGGAAAAAATTATATTAAGTGAAGTCTTTTTTTCTCTCAAAAAGGGTGGCCAAAGCTGATTCCACCAGAATTAGATGATTCCACAGAAGTGTAGTGCTGAGTGATGAATGGGGCTATGGTCAGGAAACATGAGCTAAGATCTGATCTTCGCTGTTTTACATTTTGTGGCTAAAAGAGTATCACTTCATATGCTCATAAAGCACAAGGCTATGCACATTAAGAAGGAAAATGGATGTGAAACAGTTGGAGGTTATATAACAGTACCCGGCCGTGTTCCAAGATTCGTGTTTTGATTTTTTGTGTCTTAAATTGATAAGACACTCACCTGTCTCCAAGGATGGAGATGCTTTTACACAAAAGAATTAGGCTTCCCTTGGGAGCTTAAGGGTACCTCAGTGGTTACAGAATCATCTCCAAGTTAGGGAACAAACAACTACATACAACTTGGGGACAAAGTACAAGTAGATGTATGGGAGCAGTATGAGGAGAGTCTTACCTTACATCGGTCCTGTTACATACAAGCAGACAACCACGAATTATTTTTCTAAATCCATTCCTTGTAAAGCTGTTTAGAATTGATATCAAGCAAATGTAGAAAACTAGAAAACTACAAGGCTTCTTGGAGTAGTTCACCCATCACTGATTCTGAAATTAGGTTTGATCAAGAATAGACAGTCACAATAACTGCTTAATTTGATATGAATCTGAATTACATACTTGAAGTATAAATGAGTTGATTCATATTCTCTAGAACTGGAAAAATTTTATTTGTGTAACTTTTACTTATGAAAGATACTCTCTCTAATCTCTCTGAACTAAGATTTGACCTACCTGTTTTCATTAAGGATTTGTTTTACTTTAGTGCCTTGGTCTTCCCAGGCCAACTGACATCCATTGGGTATTATGAAGGGCAATGAACAAAATAAAATACTTACTATTTAATTGTAGGTCATGGATTTCCATCCCCAATGTCTTACCAGAACCTGTCTCAGTCTCTGTTATATAGAATGCACGCATTAAATATTTGCCTAATGAGCATGTACATGAATACTGCTGCAAATTGGAATATAGTGCAAAAGTAACCCTGTATGTCAAAGAACTTCCTTGGGATTTTCATATAGCAATACAAGGAATCAGACTTGGTCAAGAAAGACTTAAACACTTATTCTATTTTTTATTATTATGCTATTAACATAGTCAACCGTTATTTCAGTAAATCTTTGTTGACTGACTGTGGAAGTTATTCTGCTTTACATCAACTGGAAATTTTAGTATATTCTGAAACTCGCATTAATATCATTATGTATTACTTGTAGGTTAGAAATACCAATGTTATTTATGATTATTTACAAAAGTTTTAGTTGCTTATAAATAAATAAGCTTTGCATATTTTCACATGAATAAACCAGCATGGCATAGACTCTACCTCATTATTGTGCAATGACACTGGTATTCCATTTGTCCAAGAAAGAAGCAGTCCTACAAGATGTTACTGTGGGAAGCCATATTTCCATCTGTAAGCACTCCATGTAATTTACTCAAGACCCAGGGTGCACACTACATAGTCATTAGTGGATTTCAGTTTCATTTGAGATTAAGATCAGGCAAATGTTTAAAGGTGTTTACATTTAGATTACTCTAACTGAGCACTAAGTTTCTTCCCTCAGTAGAGAATGCAAAGAATAATAACAACCCTATAATGATATTGAAATCCTGAGCTGGTGACTTTGGAAGTTCCAATGATGATAGGGGCACATGTAATGAACTTTAGAAGCTCATAATGGGTCTATACTCTGAAAGCCACATTCCAATTAGAAAACAGCAAAAGCCTGAAGATGGTTTAAAAAAAAATCCTTAAAGACTCATCTGCCCTCTGAATCATAGATCCATCTTTCAAATATGTAGAAAAGTAGGAAAATTGGGTTTTGTATTTACCCGCTGTTGTAAAAGTCTTAAAAAAGATTCCTGGGCCAAAGACATCATGACTTCCTACTACCAGTTAAATGTTAAGGAAACAAAAGTACATAGATGAATGAAAATAAGAAGGTGTTTAATTAAAGAACATCTCCCAGATGGGTACATGAAGATGAAGTATTCTCCAATATTAT
Source organism: Dipodomys ordii (assembly GCF_000151885.1). Lineage (NCBI taxonomy): Eukaryota > Metazoa > Chordata > Mammalia > Rodentia > Heteromyidae > Dipodomys > Dipodomys ordii. The sequence continues at coordinate 18,481,928 of NW_012267236.1, forward strand.
GGAGTTTGGAGATTAGCAATGGGTTAGAAAGAGCCCCCACAGTGTTTGTTGCTGTTAGCTGAGCTACCTCTCCCTTCTAAGGTCTTCCTATTTCAGAGATGGCTAAACCCCAGCTAAGGTGGTTGCTGACCAGCAATCTGTTCCTCAGGGCACCCACAGATCACCATAGAAACTGAGATAAAAAGATAGATAAGATACTGCTGAAATGAATTTCCACTGGACATCTACCTGCACTGATGGGCGGGAGAGAAGAATGAAATTCAAAGTCTATATTTCAGGAAGGAGTAATGAAGGGAGTTCTATGCTCTGTTTATGGGAAGCATTTGTTAGTAATCCCGTAGGGTTTTATGACTCATTGTGTGCGTAAACATCAATAAAGCCTATCTACTATCCTGAAGCCACTGGGAATCCCCAGCCTTGAACTTCAGACTTTATCTGAATCTTGATAATCATCACTTAGATCTTGTCTAAGGTAAAAATACTTAGTGGCTAAAACTGTAACAAAGATCCTATTACAGGGAAATTGTGCAATGCGGTAAACGTTCTCTTCCTCTGTTACAAAGACTTCTGATTTCTTTCCCCAGCCGGAATCTGCTGTCAACAGGGATTTTCATAATTCTTATTGTTGCTAGAGCCAATTTTACACAGTATATAGAGCCAATTTATCCAGTAATATGGCTGTAGAGTTAGTAACATGCCCAAAGAACCAGTTAATAGGAGAGAGAAGACCAAGATGATTTCCTTTGGGTGACAGTCCAGCAGTGAAACTGTTACAAAATATATTGTCAAAGAAACATTCATGTGCCTTCTTGCTTGGCTGAAATGCCATTCTGGTATAACTCAGCTACTCTCAAACAGATTTATCTAAATGGAGACAAAATAACCTCTGTATCTCCACCATGAAAACCATCCTCCAATAGTGATGGCATTTCCAATAACAATTGTTCTTTGAAACCAAAATGTCTGCTCTCCGTGCAACGCACCACTATGTTTCCACACCACTATGTGTCCACATGCACACCCTCATCCACTGGTGGCTTGTTACCCTTTAACCCATTGCTTCATGTCCATGAAGACAGATGGTGATTTCTTGTCACTGAAATTGTTTGCTGGTAATTTTTTGAAGCATTTCCTTGCTAGCATCCTATTTATAGTGGTTTCCTGGACTGGGTATTCTGCAGCACTCATAAAGACACATAGACTAGGAAACTCAAAAACATTGGTATCAGGAGTTTTCTTCCACAGAGAAAGAAAAGAACCAGGGATGGAGAGAAAGGATAGCTATGAGCTGAATCTTAAAGTACTTTAGGTTTTAAAAAATGCATGTTCAACTAGATCTTCTTATTCTTCACTTCATACATATTTTTCTTCTTTTTACTCAGCCTGGCTCAGCTCCTATCCCCAAAGGATATTCTAGTTTGATCCAAATGGATCCTGGAGTTTAGTGATACAGAATCTGAGAACAGCTATATACAGGATGATGGAGGGAAAAATTCAGGGAGCACAGAAAGGTGAAAAATCACAGAGAAGGAGAGAGAGGAAAAGAATGCACTGGTGGCAAATGGGACTTATCATGGACTGTAAAATAATGATAGAATTCTAAGTATGCAAGAAGGGCTGGTGGCTATTAGCTGATAGATTGTGGATTTTGTGGAGTGGTAAACTAAAGACTGGGATGCATCTAGAAATAATTTTACTTTTATTAACTATGCCACTAATATTTGGGCCACTACTAGGTCACACCCAGGTTAACTCTCAGGCTTACTCTGTTTGGAGGGGCTCAAATATTTAGCTGCTGGGAGTACTGGCTAGTGAACACCTGGGTGAAAATAACTCTTGAAGAAAGTCTCCTAGTTCAACATTATGCACCTACCCTGAACATGTCCCAAACCTGTGAGTGGTCAGTATGGGGTGAGGGATGAAGGGGCCTCCTTCATTCGTGTGGCGCTGACACCTATGCTGAGATAGCATCAAAGCTCAACTTCTCTGTCCAGGGTTGCTTTACTAATGCTTTCACAGGCAGTAATAGCAAAAGCATTATCAACCTTTTACATGCAAAGTTCCCTCTCAGAGTCGATTTCCAGGAAGTTGATCCATGACACAAATTGTAATGTAGTTTAGGAAGTGTTAGTTTAGACACATAATATTAACAGATTCATTCATTCCACATTTTAAAGTAACCACTATATATATATATATATATATGTATATATATATATATATATATATATACAGAGAGAGAGAGAGAGGATCTATCTACAGTGGATCTATCTATCTATCTATCTATCTATCTATCTATCTATCTGTCTGTCTGTCTGTCTGTCTGTCTGTCTGTCTATCTATCTATCTATCTATCTGTCTATCTATCTATCTATCTATCTATCTCTGAAATCCAGCACTGAGTCCTTATCCTCAGAAAGAGGGGCCACAGCCATGAGACCTAATATAGGAAACTTTTATTTTATTTTTTATTTTTTAATTGGTTTATATATTTTTGTACGAAGGGGCTTTATTGTGGCATGTCCATCCGTACATATGTGGTTTGATCAAATTTATCTCTCATCACTCTCTCTTGTTACTTTTCTCTCTTTTGTATAAAATTTTAATAGATTTTGTGATTCTATTTCATGCATGTTTATAGAATACTATATATATGACATGCTGTGAAAGTTTTCTTTAAGCCATTTCCACATGGTGGAATTCTGTTCTTTCCTACTTCTCCCAAATGTTTTATCTTTTCATTCCCATACAGAATTTCACTTCTCTCATCCATAATTCTAACTATCCATCAAAGATCTACCTTAAGATTTATTGCCAGTCATCCATCAAAGATCTACCTTAAGATTTATTGCCAGTCATATATAACTTGGGCCACAAAATGAAACATTTATGGTCCATGATTCCAAAACATATATATTTTATTGTAAATAAACAATTGCATGTAATAATGGTTTCTATTACATAATGCTAGTGCTTTAATGGATTGTATAAATTAAAACCAGATATACACTATCTAGTTCCCAGACTTAACTTTGATCTATATTTACATGATTTTGTGAATCAGCAATCATCTTGGTGCTTTTTCCTTCCTTCCTTCCTTCCTTCCTTCCTTCCTTCCTTCCTTCCTTCCTTCCTTCCTTCCTTCCTT
>NW_012267236.1:18487465-18574163 GCF_000151885.1 Dipodomys ordii
GTCCCTCAGCTCTTCAGCTCAAGGCTAGCGCTCTACCACTTGAGCCACAGCGCCACTTCTGGCTTTTTTCTTTTTGCTTATGTGGTGCTGAGGAACCCCGGGCCTCATGCATGCAAAGCAAGCACTCTACCACTGAGCCACCTTCCTAGCCCCAAATTTGTGTATTTTTAAAGTTAAGATCATATATATGTTGACTAAGTATGAGAAGAAATCAAATACCTTTTTCTAAGTTCTATTTCTTTTCCTAGACTCTCTTGAGATCAGAATGAACAGAACATTTTTCTGCTCTACTAGAGTCATTATACACACATTGGAATAATGTCCTAGGTCCATTCAATATCCTCAGATTTAAATTCACAATGTTCTGGGTTCTTATTATTGATGTTTCTTACAAATGCCATTAAAATACTTGTAAAGTTGATGCATGTGAAATTCCTCGGATTTCCAATATTATTTTTATTCAAAAATCCGATTTTTAATTTTAATGTCCTTACCACAGGCCAATGGTCTCACCAGAGTCCTGTCTAATTGTATCTAGGAGAACAACCAATTTCTTCATATCACAAATGCATACATGGTTGACTGAGCTACATTGATTCTCAAGCTATTTCCACCAATATAACTGTGAGAAAAACAAAATATTGAATTTTTGTTATTTATTGATTAATAATAACTTAATCATAACATCTGATGCACAAATCACATTTCATTAAGTATAGTATTATAAACCCTGGAGGTCATTCTCTGCCTTGCTGTTAAATACCTCAGGTTCACTTCTTGAAGTCGGTCATGTATCACATACTTGTCTGATCCCTTCTGTTAGTTTAACCTAGCATTCACACTCAAAGGGTGTTTTGAGATTTTGGGTTTCAGAGGACCTATAAGCAAAGTAGAAACTTTGTTCACCTAATCACAGACATTATTTGCCATTTTCTTTCTCAAACTCTTGTTACTGTGCAGATGCTACAAAACATGCAACTCAGCAAACATATTGGAAGTGATGACAAATTCAAGAATCCATCAAGCTTCTCATAAACCAAAGTTTAAGGAAAGGAGTCAAAATCCAAAATAAGGAGCCAGCCATGGTAACTTTCACCTGTAATGCCCACTACTGAAAAGGCAGAGGGAAGAGGATCTTGAGTTTAAGCAGGAAAAGTTAGCATGATCATATGCTAAAAACAGAAACATAGAAGCCTATCAGCTGGATATAGCTACACAAGAAGGAGAGAAGGAACAGTTTGAGGCCAGAGAGGACAAAGAGTCCTCCCAACCAGTCATACACTAAGCTGCAAGCTCAATAATATGAAAAGATTCAGGAAGAAGGGCATAATTCTGAGGCCTGTCTGGACAAAAATGCCAGATCCTATCAGAAAAGAAGTAAAGTAATAAAAGCTGGGACAAAACCTAAATAGGTACAATATCTGCCGAGCAAGAGTGGGGCTCTCAGATCAACCACAGCAAGAAACACACAGAAACAAACAAACAAACAAAACATGACAGAAAGAAAAATGGTTGGGCTCATGGCTCAAACAATAGAGCATTTGACTAGCTTACCCCAGCCCTGGGTTTGATTTCCAATATTTCAAATAAATGAATAGAGAAATGAATGAATAAATGAATGAATAAATAATGGAAGCAAGTGTTCTTGGCAAACACTTGTTGGTAAAACAGTGACTTTCACAAAAATAGGTTGCATAAAATTGGTTTGTGATGATTCAAAGAGACAATAAATAGTTAAAATGTTTTTTTTATTATTTGTAGCACAGTAGTTTTCGATAGGCCCGACATATAGAAATTTCTCATTTCTTAGTTGTCCTCTATAATTGTGCGAGTCTAAAAGTGCTCTGAGCCTTCATAAAAGGCAAGAAGAATGATAGTACTTACATGTGAGCTTCTTGGACGGATTGCATAAAACACCTCCATAGCACTTGGTAGATTCCAGCCACATCCTAGTAGCAGATGGTACTATTCTTACTAAAGTTCATTCTGGAAGGGTCAAAGATTTTGAATTCCTGGTAAAAATTAAATAAATGTTGCAGTTTCCTTCTGCTTTGGGGGTCTTTTAGCTGTTAGCAGCAGCTGGAGAAAAGTTACGAGACATTGTCATGCCTAAGTGATGGTCTTTCATTGTTTCTTACAGCTAAAAATATGTCTTTTATTTCAAATTCCTAGATCAGAACTTGTTTTTATCCTAATTATTTTATGCGAAATATTCAACCTTTTAATCATTTCTTTAAAAATTAAGGGATAATTATTTGTCTATGGACCATAATAAAATACTATAAACAATAATATAAAAGAAATGAACACAAAACAAAGCTACAGTCTCCTTCCTGAAAGTTCTTGGAGGTGGACGTAGCACTGGATTAGCCTTATAAACTTTGAAGAATAAATCAATGTGATGCAAAGAATCAAAATGAGGAGTGTTAGGGAATAGTAAGGGAAGTAAGGAAGGAAGTGGTACTCAGGCCTCTAGTGATTACGTAAGGAAAGCAAGGAGAATGCAGAGCACATAGCATCACCAGGCATCAGAATGCATAATACATTTAGGAGCTTCTACAGAAAGACTTTTGGAATGACTGAAGTGAAAAGGAGGAGACAGGCAGTAGTAGAAAAATAGAGACGAAGGACAGGATGTGAATAGACCCACAGTGGCCAGAGTCCAATCTTCTATATAAGGAAATTTATTAAGAGATTTTCTGACAGTTTTCAGAAATCATGATGGGATTGTTTGCATCAACCTTAACAGAATAAGTAAATGAATAAAACTGGGACATCCTAGAAGAAAGGTTTTCACACACAATTTTTAGACAGTAAATATTATAATCCTTATAGGATCTTCCCTGGTGCAAAGGCCATTATAATGGCAGAGAAATCATGTTTCTACAAGGACATTTGTCCAGAAATATCTGTTCTACTTTGGACTGGTGCACACTTATCATTAATCAATCTAGCCAGGGATTGCTGGTTCATTATATTTACTTGTTCCATTCCGCTCTTCTTGATTATGTCCACAGTTTACCATGACATGTGCATTTCTACTACTGTGCTATAAATAGATATCATTTTTCTTCAGGAGAATCACACTCTGATAGTTATTTTGGCTACTAGGTTTAACAAGGCAGGTAGGATGGCAAGCTTTATACTTTAGAAAGATGAGTGTGTTCTCAAACATTCTGGAAAAGTATCTTCCTTTGTGGTCTAAATACACCTGTGCTTGAGAGAATTGGACTTAATTTGTTAAATCTAACAGTCATAGCTAACTTCCCAGGTGTATCTCAGTAGATATGTACATATATCTATATGAAATGGTGCTAATTGAAATGAATTCCAAGATATGGGAACAAGAGGTTCTTTTTTTTAGTGGACTGTGTGAAGTTATTTCTTTTTTCTTTTATTCCCCCCTCCTTTGGTTTATCCCCTTTTGTCACTGTTTTTGATACACTGTGTCCGTACATACATTTATCTGATTTGGAGAAGGGAAGGGGAAATAACAAAATGGTGAGACAAAGGACAAAGGTGAACCAATGCAACAGCAATATTTACAAGACACTATGTTGAAAATGAACCACTTTACAACTTGTAGGGGGGCATTGTTGGGGAGGGAGAGTGGGAGAAAAACAATGGAGGGGGTAACAATGCTTGACAAGAAATGTATTCATTACCTTACTTATGTAACTCTATTCCCTCTGTATAACACCTTTACAATAAAACAAAATTAAATTAAAAAATGAATTTCCATGGGCTGGGAAGGTGGCTCAATGGTAGCCTTGAGCTGAAGAGTTGAGGGACAGAGCCCAGGCCCAGAGTTCAGGCCCCATGACCAGCCCCTCCAAACCCCCCCCAAAAAAAGAATTTCCTAAATAAAGTTATTCTGTCAGGTTGAAAAAAAATAAAGCAAACAAATTGACAAAACAAAATCAGTGGTTTCATGGAAGACCAAATGCATAGTTAAGAAGGTCAACTACCCATGCCTGGAACCTGTCAGGAGACTGCTTTCAATCTAAGGGAAAAGGCATCTCACAGTAGAATCAAAAGCAGAAACACCGTCTCTTTCTACTCTTTAGCACAAAGGAAAACAATTTGCCGAAGTCACCTTGTGACTTGTCATGTCTCCAAGACAAGAAATACAATACAATCCTACTTCTAGAATAACCATTGTGAAGAGAACTCACGATTTCTACAGGGGTTGGTCTTTGATACAGTCCTATCTAAGCAGAATTCAGATTCTGGTATCAACAAAGGAGAGAACTAGGTGTTGCAGTTATCAATAGTAGTTATCAATATTTTCCACTGTGCCAGTTCAGCTCGAAAACAGAAATGAGCTGTTTGATCCAAAAGGCAACCTGTCTTTCCCTTTGCAAATAATGGCTTTTGAGTCTAGTACCAAAATCTTGATTAAAGCGCTTTACTGCCATCCCTCTCTGGACCATCTGGCTGTATTGTAACAAGGGCGCTTCACCCAGCTCACAGCCCGTGATTCCACCCAGGTACTATATTGTCTCAGAGCCTGCTCAAATTCTACCTTCACTTTCCATTTCCTTTGCTCCCAGACCTCTTCTGATCAGATCTTTGAATGCCTCCTTCATTTGCCACACACATGTCTTTACATGACCACAATGACAGGTGCATATATTTTAGTTGGAGCTGTTTACTAGACTTTACAATTGATGCACAAGGCTCTGGCAGAGCCTCAAAGCTGTTCTCTCCACATTCTGGTCATGGTTGCAGGCTGTCCTTTTGAAGAGTGGATTCTGGGGAAGATCAAGACACTCCAGATCAACAAGGAACCTTACCTCTCACCACATCATGTGACAGCACAGTGCTTCTCACAAGCTGGGCTGGAAGCCAGGAACATAGCAGTCCTTGGGAAAGTACGAGAAATGTAGATTCAAGGCTTGAACCAGACATCCTGGGATGAGCCTCAACGCATCCTTTGGACTTAGTGATTCTTTGTGGTGATTCTGATTTACATTCAAGTTTGAGGATTGCAGAAATAAAAAATGGCAGAAATTTTGAATTAGTAGTATGATTTTTATTAAGGGAATAATGCTTTCACAGCTTCTGTCAATGGGAAATGAATTCTTACTGATGAGAAAATGCTGATCTGGTAGAGTCAGCAGATACCACCTGGAAGGCACTCAGCTTACTTTTTGTCACTTATTGGGGGCATAATTTTCTCCTTACTCTTCTCTTTCTCACCTTTCGGAATGTTGCTTATCCTATTCGATGAATCACACTTTTAAAAACTTATTAATCCTAGTTATCCATACTCCATTTACTAATCAGAAAACGTTTTGTTAGGCTGTTCTTAAAATAAGATCTGTACTGGTTAAGTACCAAAGCTTTCCTTTAAAAAAACAAAACAAAAAACAAACAAGCAAACAAACTTTAAACCTAGTATTTCCTCTTCCTCCTCTGCCACCTTTATTTTGACTCCAAAACACCCAGCTGGTTTGTCTGTGAGATCCCTGTTTGTGCTCTGAAGTAGCAGTTAGAAATGATTTTCCAGCTTTCGCTCCTTTTACCCTTTTCTGCTTCTCTTCCTTCTCTGTAGTTGAGCATCATGCAGCCTCTATTTAATTGCCTTTAAAGCCATTTTTCTTCCAGGAATATGCCAAGTTCCCTGACTGTAGGATTGCAGTTGAAAGCTATTGCCTCTTGCTCAGAGCCTGCCCAATAAACACTCAGCTCCGGCAGGCAAGGTAGGCGGGCGTGGCCTCAGTTTGCCTGCCTGGAGCCTTCCTATTTGGGTGCCGTGTGTCACTACATAAAATACACTCGTGTTTTCACGTCCTCTCCTGCTCTTGAGCAGGAGCTTGACTTCCCTGGGTGTGGGTAATCTCTGATCCCACTTTCCAAATGCGTCTGGGAGGGAAGATGGCTTTTTTTTAATATTGGAAAAGCCAGTTGTAGAAAGGGTAGTAGAATAAGAGACAGCATTTTCCAAGACCCTACTACACGTAGAAATTATTCTACACACCTTTAACACATTGTTTTGATTATGCACAACAGTCCCTCAGAAGCCAATGAGTATGTAGCACAGATATACAAAGACCTAGGTAATATCACTGAGTTTTCCAGACACACAACTACTAAACACAAGGCTTTGTATTACTACCCTCCCTGCTTTGGGTTTCTCTAGATCATGCTGGACGGAAGGGGATGATGGGAAGTAACGATCATGTATGAACAGTGAACACTTACCAAAGGTTTTCATTGTAATGAAATTTCATGGTAAGATAACCTGATTACTTATGTATGGATGGGTGCCTGTGAAAATGTTTTAGACATGGAACTCGGTACCACGTAATTATAGTCTTTGGACACAACCCTATCATAAATCACAGAGTTGTGTGTCTAGTTATGGGTAAAAGGGCAGCAGACATTTTTCCATTTATTCTGCTGTTTACTATCCAGCCATTTACTCATCATCTGGTAAGCAGTAGGTACCCCCAGTACATGATGCGCTGAGAATGAACTCACAAAAGGACCATCCTTCATTTGAGTTTCTGACCTTCTTATACTTTAAATTACTTATGTGTTTTACACCCAAGTTTATAATTCACTCAGGATTTCAGAGGTCATCTAAGGTTCTCTGCCTTCGTTCCACTCTGTGAAGGGGAGATTATGCCTTTCATTACCATACATGCCTGCGTTCATTTACTCCCAAGTATAATGCATATATGACCATTCTGGCAACTTCCCAAAGTGAGGATAAAGAATATAACGTATATTAGAGCAATGTGCACTCCCAAATTATGATGCAATATTCAATAGTATTATATTCATGATAATATTTTACTTTACTGTAATTACTATCCCTGGTATTTAAAAAATTTCATTAAACCTGGAAGCACCTATTAGCTTGAAACCCAAGGAAATTTATTGCTTCACTTCCTTCACTCAAAAGACAGGTCCAATCACATTTTTTTTACTTCTATTTAAAAATATTGGGAAATTTCATGGTTCTGATCTGTATTCCTGATGACACCCCCTGCAAGCTGATTAGGGAGCAGAATATAGAATGGAAAGGTAGAATAAGCTAGGGAATCATCCAGAACAGCTTGTAAATCCTTGCTGTATGTTTTTTGCTCAAAGATGTATGTCTAAAAAAAAGTTTCTTAAAGAGGAGCAAAGATAGCTATTCTAGAAAATTTATTGTGGTGGAGGTCAATGAGGATAATACAGTCCAAGTAGTTTTTATTGCAGGTATTACAATGAAACAAACCTGTTAAAATTTTTTTTAAGAAGTGGGGTTAAGGGGTAAGGAAGAGAGATAAAGGAAGTGAAGTTGATTGGGGTTATGAACACTGTTGGGGGTAGTGCATGGCTGTTATTCCAAATACAGAGAGGCATAAATAAGAGAATCATGGTCCAGGCTAGCTGGCCAAAATGTGGAAACAAATCTAATATCTATATATCTTGATATAAATATATAGGTCTCTTTCTTTCTTTCATATATATACATATATCAACATCTATCTATCTATCTATCTATCTATCTATCTATCTATCTATCTATCTATCTATCTATCTATCTATCTCACCAACCCTTCACCAGAGACAACATAAAAGGACTAACTGGCAGGATATGGAGAATAAGAGCAGAAATATAAAATAACTTTGATTTGTCACAGGAAGTTGCCTATTATTTTCTATTGCTGGGTGAAGGGAAATTAGAGAAAAATGCAGCAAGAAAATGAGGTTAGGCAGGAAGCAGAGGCCAATCACAGAGGGCAGTGCCATTTCCTGGTTTACAATGAGGGTTCATCTTCGCGGTAATAGGTGTTTCTCAGAATGGAGGTTTATTCTGTGCAATTCAAATCATATCTTGAGGTTTTGATGGGAGAAGGAAGGAATAGTGAGTTAAAATGAAGTCAGCTCACAAATGTGTTTGAAGTTAAAGTTAAGCAAGGTTATTATTTGAAAGGGTACAGATTGTACGTAGGGAGACGTTTGTTGAAATGCTCACATGGCATTTCCTTCTAGGTGGCTAAGCTGAGAAACATAAAAATAGAGGTGAGTCATTCCCTAGTTATAGGCCATAATTTTTCTCAGGCAAGCAGGTTGCTATTGTCCCTGGCAATCCATCTTCAGTTAGAGAAAGGCCCTTGTTTTCTCCCTCATACTTTTGCTTTATAATCTGCAAGTTACCAAGCCATCCTCCATCTAGAAATGAGGCAGGCCTGTCTTACTATTACTGAGGAAATGCCATCACTCTATTTTGAGTGCAGACTTCTCTTGCCTGGACATCAAGAACAATTTTCTACTAAGATTATTATTCTTTTCATTTATATTCTATGATGGTACTGGGGCTTGAACTCAGGGCCTGTCATTGTCCTTTAGTTTTTTTGCTAAAGGTTGTCTTACTACCAGTTGATCCATCACTCCACTTATGGCTTTCTGATAGTTAATTGTAGATAAGGGTCTCAGATTTCCAGCCTGGGCCAGCTTTGAACTGCAAGTCTCAGATCTCAGCTTCCAGAGTAGCAAGGATTACAGGTGTGAGCCACCAGCACCTGGCTTCTAATAGGGTTTTGTCTCTGGTTTTGCAGAGCTGGAAAATCTGAATTCCATTTTTCTTACTCAGCATGAAAAGTTGACACTGACCAGGCAGGAAGTCCTGGTATCAAAGATGCCTCGGCCCCAGAAATGAGTCTCAAATTTCCCTGCTGTCCTTCAGCTAATCCTAATGTATATGTGGATTACTTCTGGCTGCCTTTGCCTGGTCTAGGAACTCTGCTCATCAAAAGACAGAACTTCTACTACATGAAGTAGCAAAATTATATCATGCTTCTGATTTTAGGGAAAAGATCTCAAACATCACACTCATTTCTTAGATATTACTAAAAAAATACTTTTCCAATGGTGAGACAGTGAAAGTTAAGTCCATGAACACTTCTCAATCCATAGAGGGGAGAGAGCAGCATAGGATCTGAGAATCATTTGGGATATTATCTAGCATGCAATTGTCAGAGCTGGAAGCTGGTGGAAATGTACTATATCCTGTCCCAGTGTCAATATGTTTATGTATCTCTGTGTGTTTTCAAACTGTGCACCTGGGAATAAAAAAAGGAATAAAGGTACATTCTGTGAGACCCACTGCCTGCTGGTCAGACAGGCCTCCCCCACTTCTCAATTGTCCAAATGTGTACTAGCTATGTAGCCTTCATAAACTCTATTCTCCTTAGTAGCAAAATGGAAATATCATTGGATTTCACCCAAGAATTACTGTCATAATTTATCAAAGTCACCATACATCATTAGATGAACCAACAAGTAATTGTATATATTATATATACTGTATATTACATATTTTATATATTATATAGTACATATTATATAGTATAGTATATATAATATATATAATATATACTATAATATAGTATATATTATATACTGTATGTAGTATATTTAGTGTATATAGTATATATATAATATATATGTATATATTGTGTAGTATATATACTATATAGTATATGTGGTACATGCCATATATACTATATAGAATATACTATATACAAAAGTATACTATACACTATATACTATATAGTATATTTATGTACTATAGAGTACATAGTATATACTATGTACATAGTGTAGTATATATACTACAGTATATAGTGTGTATATACTATACACACTATATACTGTATACTCTATAGTACATAAATAATATATATGTTGTATGTGTATATTTAGTATATATATAGTATATACTATACATAATATATAATATATAAAGTATATAGAGTATTACATATAATATATAATACATTTTGTTATATAGAATATAGTATTATGTAGTAAGTATACTATATATTATATGTACTACATATAGTATACAGTATAATATATTAGATAGTATATAGCATATATATTATATAGCATATATTATTGTATAGTATATATTATATAGTATGTATATTATATATACATATTATGTTCATATTATATCATATGCTATATATTATACATCATATTATACAGCATTATATATTATTACTTATAATATACATCATACATATATATGTATACATAATATATAATACATTATATACTATCATATATTATATAATAAAATATGCATATATTATATGTTAGCAATGTATATTATATTATATTATACAATTTATAGTATTTTTCATCTATAAGCTATGTTAGCTGTTATATATATATATATAATTTTTATTATTTGTATGAAGAAGTTGCCATTCAATAACTCCCTTCATGAATGACAGTTCTCATCCATCTGTTCTAGCTCATTCCTGAGAATATGTTGTTTCTGTTAATGGTGATGTAGCATGAAGGCTAGGGTGAACAGCTCACTCTCCAGGAAATTCACTTCTATATCAACAGGAGCAGAGATAGTCTTATCTTTAGTTGAATATAGTATATTCATTCACTACTTCATTTATTTAGAAAGACTTTTACTGCTACTTCTATTTGTTTAATGGTAGCAGTCCTGGGACCATTGTGAAATCACGGCATGTCCTCTTCCTTGCTGTCACCTGAGGCTTTTCCGTTCCTTATGTGAACTCTGAAGAACCACTGAGCTCACTTCAGCTTCCTCAATGGATTCTATGTTTTTGTGGCTTGTTGCACAGATTTTCATAGGCTATCTCTGAGTCTTTAAAGGTTCTCCTGATACTTTTCAACACTAGAAAGTTCTCAGGCACCATCTGTAGATTTTATATATATATATATATATATATATATATATATATATATATATTACCAAGAATGAACCAAGTTAAAAAGACTCTTAAAGAAAATTTCTTTATCCTAGAAGTTAAAGTCAAATATGCTCAGTATGAAGGAAGTATGGTTAATTTATATTAGATCAATATTTACTGCTAGGCATTTGCTTCATTATTATATGATATTGTATTTGTAAGATCTGTTTACTTATTTTTGCTCTCATTTCTTCTAACACCATAGGAGACCTCTAAAAATGTTGATCAAATTGTTGAAAGATTGACAGTCTGTCAGTCATGGTAGATAAATTAAACATGGGGCAAAATAATTGCAAAGTATCATGTGTATAATATAAAACTTTAATGCACAAGAAAGGATCAGATATTTTAGGGGCATGAGTAGGTAACATGTGTCAAGGATTCCTAATTAGAGAGCGCATCTGATCTGGGCTTTGACTGACATGATGATGATAATTTAACATGACAAGCAAATCTTGTACCTGGTCATTCTTATAAGAATTCTATAAGAGATTCTATTATGCCCGGAAATGGTGGATCATATCTGTAATCCTAGGTACTGTAGAGATCGAGACGTGGGGATTAGAATTCAAAGCCAGCCCAAGCACACAAATCTAAGAAGTTCTTAACTCCAATTAACCAGCGAAACCTGGAAGTGGTGGTGTGGCTCAAATGGTTAGAGTGACAGCATTGAGCATAAAAGCTAAGGGACTGAGTACAATCCTCAGTTCCAGCACACACCACACATACACACACACACACACACCACACACACACACACACACACACACACACACACACACACACTGTGAAATTATATTATTATTTACAGCAAGTCAACTTTCCCTTCCCTTGTTAACACACTGCACATTCAAACCTGAGTACTATACAATCTTCTAGAAGGGGGTTCCATTTCTATATTATTGACTTTCAGCTTATTTATATGGCTGTCTTTGGCCAATTAAATATGACCAAAATATGACTGTGCCGTCCAAGGAAAATGTTTAAGAGTACTAGCCTTGTTTGATCCATGTTTTATTCTTCTCTGCAGTGAGAATGGGTATGACCAATATTATGTCTGTTCGTGCAGCCAGGTGTCTAGTGTGAAGACACATGTGAAATAGAGCCACAAAGAATCAACCAGAGCCAGGCAGAAACATATCTGACTCACAGATAAAATCTTGATATGATACTGCAGATATTATTGGAAGCTACTAAGACATGGCATGATTACATTATTGTAAAATTAGCTAACAAACTCTATGAAGCATTGATTTTTATCTCTATTTCAGAAGATGAAACTAAGACACTGAGAAGATTGATAACATGTCCCATTACATTTAGTATGAAAGGAGATTTACCACTTAAAGCAAAATATGTTGCATGCATATGCATGCATCTGTCTATGTGTCTGTGCCTGTCTGTCTGTTTGTATGAATGCATGTATGCAAACAATCCAAACTTAAGGAATGTCTTGCAAAGAATTACTGGAATGTGGGAGTTTGTTTTCAGATAGTTTATTCATGGATCAAAATGCACATGCTAGCAGATAAGGGCAGAAATCTAGAAGAATAGCTAGAATATAAATAACTTTTAAAATGGGAAGATGATTGACTTATAAATGATGAACCAAGCCTGGATTGCAAACTTGGGTTGTAGCAACAACGCACCATAGGATAGGTGGTCTAAAGAACAGAACCCATTGCAGTAAAGTGATGTACAAGATGCTACGTTGAAAAATGAACTTTACAATTTAGGCAGGGTAGGGGGGTGGTGGGAGGGGGGAATGTAGTTTTGGAGATGGGAGGGAAGGGATGGTAGGGGAAAGCAAAGGAGGAGGTAACAATACTTAATAAGAAATGTACTCATTACCTTGCTCATGTGATTGTAACCCCTCTGTACAGTATTTTCACAATGAAAAACTTATTTAAAAAGAAATTAAAAAAAGAACAGAATTTCCTTGAAGTTCTGGAGGAAGTCTAATATCAGAATGCTAGCAATTTAGGCTTCTTGTTAAGAATCTTCTTCTTCCTGATTTGTAGGTGGCCATTTTCTCTCTGTGCCTACATGACCTTTTCTCTGTGCTTGCTGAAAGGGTGGGGAAGAGAGAAAGAGAAAATGAGAGACAGGGAGAGAGAGAGAGAGAGACAGACAGACAGACAGAGACCGAGACAGACAGAGAGACAGAAAGACACAGAGAGAAACTCTGATACGCCTTTTTTATATGATACAAGTCCTGCAAGATTAGGGTCCCAATTTACGACCACATTAAATCTTAATTACCTCCTGAAGGCTTTATCTCAAAGTGCAGACAGATTTGGGCTTCAAATTTCAACATATACCTTGCAGGCTGAGGAGATAGTGCCCAACTCAATCTAAAGTTATATATGCATCTGGAGGAAAAGTAAGGTATTTTAGAACTTCAGATGGGCTGTAGTGACCTATATCAAATAATGTGCTATAAATTTAGGATCATAATGAAAATATGGATATGGAAATAGCACATTTATACCTTTTCATTCTAGACCAATAATTTACTATATAAACCTATAAACAGAGGGATTTGGGTTTGGTTCAAGGTCACATGAGTGGTCCATGCTCAGCAAATGTGATATAGAAATCTTCTGACGCATGCTGAATTCTTAGTACCTAAACTAATCTAGTGTAAGTAAATAAATGCATTTACATAAATGCATTTCTCCAAAGTGCTGACTCCTCTCAAAGTCCAGACACCTTCATTTGACTTCTCATCTAGCTGCTTTTATCCTTAGATAAGTT
The DNA here is from genome assembly GCF_000151885.1 of Dipodomys ordii. Lineage (NCBI taxonomy): Eukaryota > Metazoa > Chordata > Mammalia > Rodentia > Heteromyidae > Dipodomys > Dipodomys ordii. The sequence goes on from NW_012267236.1 coordinate 18,500,962, forward strand.
TTACCAGGATTCCTAAATTTTCACAACATTGTCTCCAACCTGCAATCTGTGAGGTGACATTTTTATACAGATTCCTTTCCTAGGTAGAGTTATTCCTTGGGAGAGGAAATAAGCCACTCTATTCAGTCAAGGAGTTACCCTAATAATTCACTGAAGTGTGGGGAAAGGCTTGAAAAAAAACTGATAAAAATTTCTCTAATGAATAGAAAAAAAAGTTTCCCTAATGATACACCAGGTTTTTGAAACTTCCTTCACTGTGTTTGATTTTCCAGTCATAACACAGAGACAAATATTATTATTGTTCTGTAAACACTTAAGTTACATAAAAGGACAGGGGTGGGAATATATCAGCTCTCTACTCAATCAGATACCTGTCATTCACATGGGAGAATTTCAGAAGTGGTCTACACACTCAGTAAGAACTACTTCAAGTGCAGATGCACCGGGCAACTATGCTATACAGTGGTTAATATAATGAGAAGACAGATGCCATCAACAAAACTGACACAAGCATAGGGACTTTTGGAAAACTGTAGGCTTATTTCTCTACTCCATTCAGAAGCATGGGTGTATAAAGTTTCTCTGTGTCGATTTAATACCTGGGGGTATCATTTGTCGTTATTTTTATTGCAAAGTCTTTAGATATCATAATATTTTGAGTATCTACTTAGTATGGGCTAAAGTGTATTTCTGGTTACTAAAGGCAAAGAGTTGAATGGGAAATGAAGTCATACCAATGTACATTGTGAATGTAGAACCAGGTGAATTGAGAAGATGGAAGGCCACGGAGAGATGGAGGAGAATGATGGAAGGGATGAGTGACATTGATCAAAATGCACTGTGAGAGAGACTGGTGTGGTTGTGGGGTATGCCTATAATCCTTGCTACCCGTGAAGGTAGATAATTGAAAACATACACTTGCTGATATATCCTTAGCCAATGATAACAAGAGCTTGTCTCAAAAACAAAAATCAACCAAGCACAGGTCGGTCACGCCTGTAATTCCAGCTACTCATGAAGTTGAGGTGTGAAGATTGAGGTTCAAAGACAGCCCAGAGAGAAAATTCCATGAGACTCTTATCTCCAATTAACCAACAAAAAAAGCCAGAGGCAGGGGCTGGGAAGGTGGTTCAGTGGTAGAGTGTTTGCCTTGCATGCATGGGGCCCTGGGTTTGATTCCTCAGCACCACAAAAGCAGAAAAAGCCAGAAGTGGCACTGTGGCTCAAGTGGTAGAGCGCTAGCCTTGAGCTGAAGAGCTGAAGGACAGTGTCCAGGTCCAGAGTTCAGGCCCCATGACCGACAAAACAAACAAACAAAAAAAACAGAGGTGGCTTTTTAACATGTTTTCAAAATCCTTTCCTCCTAAGAGAAGAAAACCATTGCTTACTGGAACAGAAATTAGATCTGCCACAATTATTTATGTATGACATTCATTCATGTGTTTATTTTTCTATTTAATCTATAAACAATTGGTACAAAAATTGACTAGGAACCATATATATGTATGTATATATATTAACCTTGAAGAGGTTGCAAGGATAATTCATTGCTACACTATATTTAAGATTAATTACATTGCAACAAGATGAACTTTATTTAGAATCTTGATTAATATGAAAATTGTTCTGTAAATAGAGTTATAGGGATAAGTTGAACATTTGATGTGCCATCTCACAAAATCTGCTCTTCATAAAAATCCCTTAAAATTTTTCTGTATTTTGAACTAAGAACAAAAACATTGATTCTTCAAAGAAAACTAGCTTTTACTTTTCACAAAGACCTGCTTTCCCACTGTGTCCCTATTATCCCTTTAATTTGATCCTAAAAGTGAGAATCATATTGTTTTGGGCACTAGCAAAACTTTGCACCAAGCAAAATGTATAGCTCCCTAATCATGCAGTTCTAGTTTCTAGTTGAATACTAACTTTTCTCTTAGCATCATCTTATTTTTCTCTATGTCTTCATTACATTTATATTACACTGTATTAGACACACATCTCTGAAGGTATATCAGAATATTTTTATGGAAAACAATGCACATATTTTAAACAGGGATGAGAAGAGAGGAGCAGAGAAAATATAATGATTAAAGATAAAAACAGCAGAGAGAACAAAGCTTTGATTAATAAAGAGTTTTCATTCAGTTTAGTCACAATTTGCCCCAGTACTGAAGTTCTAACAATCTCCCTGTATATTCCTCTACTTTTCTCTAGTACCTTGTTGTAGATGATAAGATCATTGCTTCTCTCCCTCCCTCTGAGACAGCCCTCTCCATTGACTGACAGTTTTCATTATTTTACATTCATTTTTCTGTTAGGTGAAATCTGCTGTTGACAGTGCTGTGACGTTCAAATTCAAAGCTTAGAGTTTTATTCAGAATCATAAACACTAGGGGAAAAATAAACAGCTTCCTCTTTATTGTCTTCCTTTGAGATGACATAAAATCCAAAGCCCAGTTATTAGAGGAGGTGTTAATGGGATGTGGAAAGAGAGGCCCAGAGCATGATATTCAGAGCCAAAGACGAGCATGCTGGCTGTTTCCTCCGTCAGATCTCCATTACTCACCACACTGTGTCATTACTCACAGGCTTAAACACCAACAGACTGCTCTGACAATTCCTCCCCTTTCCCTCACTTCTCAAAATAAATACTATTGATCAGCGGTACCCACAATATAGAGCTGGCAGAGATACATGAGCTTATTAAGTTTCTTTATTAATGTTGAATGTAATTTGGAAAGGAGAGTTGATTCCCCTTGGATTTGTGGTCATTTCTATTTTTTCCTCTTTCCCCAGTTAATCCTCCATTTGTAACATTTCATTACACATGATCTAATGGGGTTTAGGAATATTTTTTGTTTGGTAAAAGACTTTTGTCATGTTGCTTTTACTCCATCATTAAAACCTTGTTTAGAAGGTCTACAGGGAAAGATAGAATAAAAGATGTGGAGATGTGCAGGCTTAACATGTGGTCAATTGTATTTGCTCTCATTTGTAAGGTGATTTGAGGCTGGGTTTAGCACCAGAGTTTAACTAAAACATTCACCTTTCAGTGTCCTTGTTTGCTTCCCATCAAATCTCTCAGATTATTTTGAAGCTTATTTTTTCCCTCAGTTTTTTTTTAATCCAGACCTTTTCTTGAGTTTCAGAAAACAGCTTCTTGCAAGCTGTCTGTCAATCCCAGCTTCTTTTCCCCACTGCCTCTAGTCCCGCCCGCTCTTTTACTTTTGTCTTGCAAAAGAAGTGATCCATCTAAAATGCACACTTGATGTATCATTTGGTACTTAAATTTTCCATTACATTTAAGGCCAAACTCCAGATGCCCCCTTTCTGATTCTTCTGCTCTACATTTAATCAATATTTCCTGCCCCGCCCATCAGAAATCTTATCCTTCATTTTCAGAAAGCTCTCTCCCATTTTTGTCAACCATCCCCTACTCTTCAGCAATTTCTGTCTCCAAACACTTGATAGAAAGGTATCACCACAGTTCCCAAATCTGACATTCTGGAATTAAACAAACAAACAAAAAAGACCATGGAGAACATGAGTAGAAATAATTATTTCACTATGTTAGTTTCTGAAGAGTTCGAGAACTTTAAGGACTAAAGAATATTTTCATCTGGACTTCCCGAGGGTCCACAGGCCAGAGATAGCTGGTATGGGCAGTGCTCATCTGTTGTAGCCTCTCTTTATCATGTTGGTGTGTAACTGTCATCTGAGAGCTGTTTGCTGGAGTTCTTTTTCAATGTGTGTCCCTGCATTCGTGTTCCTCATTAGGAATCTTACCACATTTGCCTCTTAGTTCCTTGTAGTGGAGTTTTCAGCTGGGCCTGTGAAACACAGTTCCTGTGGCTTTATCTGTTGCTAATGGCAGCCTCTGTCTTGGTGCCTGGTACCCATGTAGGTTCTGAATAACATTCTGATGGATGTCTTAAAGTATAGGATGAGGTAAACACATATGAAATAAATGGTACAAAGTGTTGAGAGTTGTTGTTTTTTTTTTCCAAATAACTCTCATCTCCAGAAACAAGAGTTGTGATATCTAATCAAAACGTACCTGAGTGTCCTGGATACTATAGAAAGTTTAGAATATAGATCTAGAAAGTTGCATAGAGATAACCTAAGGTCTCCAAACAACTCTAGTTCAAGTCTCTACTGGATAGAGGCAGAAGCTGCATCATGAAGAGGCTGAGGGATCCCGGGGTGCCGAGTACCCCCTCAGAGCTGCAACACCAGACTTTCAATTACTGTTGATATATGACTGTGGGGAGCTAGTCACTTCATTTTTATCAGAAATGCGATGGTGTGTGGCATGTGCTGTCTTCATAAAAATACATATTACTCAGCAACCCATATGGTTAGAGGCAGGAGTTCTAAAAGAAGACTGTACAAACCACAGGGTTCTCCAAGTTTTCACGTTTTAGGAGGGAGAATTGCAGCATTTCTCTGAAATACACCCTCGACTCACTATGAGTTAAAGATGCAGGAACACCCTCACAAAAGAGCACCCCCCAACAAAATGTAACCAAGAAATTGTGTTTTACCGGGAGGTATCAGTACAATTAAAAATGAATAAAACCTGAAGATCCCAGCTTCATATACATACTCATTTTTCTTTCTAGTAGGAATGTATTCTAATTATCTAGTTAGGCCTTTCCATTGACTATCCGAAGGTAGTTACATTTCTCATATCAGGGAGAATGTAGGAATAATTTTGAAGAGAAATTCTTAATGATAAATAAAGAGACCTATGGACATCTTAGAATTATTAATACTAAAATTGATTCTGTGCATGACTCTCATCAAAATGATTCAAATTTACTGGCTTGTCAAGTTAATTGAAATGATTAAAACAGGAAAGGGTAGACTGATAAAAACTACTGTAGGCAGTTGTCGATTTTTTTGCCCAATAACAAATAGAAAAAAAGGATAAGCTATCACAAAATAAACTAGTTTCTTCACTACACATTTGTTTCCAAAAATGCTGCCTCCAGCCCCAGACTCCCAGTGTGTTCCTTGATTGTACCAAGTATGATGTAGTTGGCAGGAAATGATCATCACACTCCTCGAGTCTAAGTTTGAAAAAAATAAGACTATGAGAGAGCATGACTAGAGATCATTGTTTCCTTATTGCTAGTTCCAAAAGAATTAGAGATCTTACCATTCAGAGTGATGAACCGAATTGTATTTTCCCAGGTTCATCAAGGGTACAGATAACTTGTATCCTGATGCAATCACAGGCTTTGTTTGATAGGTTTTGATGAGCCCCTTTGGAAGGGGATCATAATTCAGCAAATTAATAGAAAGTTGGCAGGCACCTTGCTACTATTTACACATTCATTATCAAGCATAGGTAAATAGATATGACAGAGATAGTACAATTTCTAATTCATGTAAGGCCTTATTGATGATTTGTGGCAGAACCTCAGTCTGAGTCGCTCCCTGCCTAGTGGCTGAGAAGTAGTGCTCATTAAATCTGCAGTGACCACAAGTGATCATAAACTCATGTTTTATAATTATTTCCAAACTCATATAACAAGATGAGACATCAAAGTGTTTTAAATATGATTTACATTAGTTAAAGAGCACTAGTCAATAAACATAAAGATGCTGAGTTTTAAACACTTTTCAGTTCTTGATGCATGAAGAAAGCAGATTCTCAAATGTGCATTTTTCAGTTCAAGCTGCCACAAGAGGAAATAGCATGGAATTTGAAGTTATAATCAGTATTCAGTTTGGCTCTTTTACAGAATAGTTGTATGATCTTGGATAAGTCATTTCACCTTTGTCATAAATTCCTCGCATATAAAATTAAGTGAAAAAGTGCTTAGTTTTATGGTTTCTTTAAATATGATTTATATTTAAGCAATGCAGCCAGTTCCATGGTAACAAGACCTGGTCTTTTACGCTTTCAAAGGAAATAGTCACAGTTTTCTCACTTACATACTTTTCTGGCAAATTATTAAGCTGTGCTTGCCTCTCACATGCTCTCAAGTTAGTATACAGTTCAAATATCAAATCTTATGGAATTGAGTGAGTTCCTTAAACCTTCGATTTTTTTTTTTTGCTAGCCTGAATTGTTGGGGATTTTAAAAATGCTTTGCATTTCCCTTCTTTCAGTGATTGATTGGTGATGGTTGAAAATAAAATTAGAAGGTGTCCCCAACTGTGAAATGACTCATAAGAAAGGTTCAAAGTGATCTCTTTTGAAAAGTTCTTTGATTAGGAAAGTGCTTTCTTCCCTTAAAATATCTTGGATGAAATGTCCAACCCACTTAGACTGATCTAATGTTAGCACAAGAAGGGACCTCAGTTGCAGTTTCTACAAGCATCTTTTCATGGATGTAGAATTTAAGGGCCAGCAAAATATGACTGGCTATGGAAGAGCAGCCCTACTGAGTGCTGTACTCTGTCAATAGCCATGTCTTATAGAGGTACAGAGTTTGGACACTTATAGAACCTGCTATGCTTTAATAATTCACCTCATAAGTATTATAAAATTAGTAAATGCTGTAAATGCCCCATGTTGAAAAAGTAATAATGTCAAGAAGAGAATTTATTATTTTTTGGCTCAGTCTTACTCCTACTCAATTTACTCTAAAATTTCAACTTTATTTAAAAAGAACAAAATATTGATATTGGAGTGATTTTCATCCATTTCTCATTTAGATTGGTTCTCTAATAAAACTATTTCTGACAGTGAGACACAGACAGATGTTCCCATAGAGAGAAAGAGTCTGTCCTGCAACAGTCAAACAAAAGCTGACATTCTTTTGTAAGCTCTTGAATTTGCTTCATGACTTGGGAAAGAGAGGTGGGGATGTCACTAGTATTGGAAGTTACATCTTGTACTTGTCAGAGCTTCAGGACTTTGTGAGCCTGGATAAACTTTTGTGAATTCTAAGTATTATTAGACTTTCAGGAGATGGCGATTGTGGGGTGCGTCATCTACTCAGCTTGTGGAGAGATGTTGGAAACGTAAAAGAGGTGTAGCTTGCAGCAAGTTTTTGCTAACGTTTTTTTCCAGAAGGTCATGCAAAAAATAAGTTGTTAGTAAATAGGTCCTAATAAGCAGTAATAAATGTATGCTAGGTAAAAATACCCAAAGCTTTCATTGGACATAGATTACGACGCCTAGTAGAAGCCTGGTTATTATCATGCTTCACATGGGATGCCAACATTAGATGCTGGGAATATATTACAGAAGGATAAAAGGGGGCAAGCATAATTGTGAATAGAGCTTTACAGTTGGGTTAAATATTATTTTTGGTGTGGCTCAACCATCCCAGAATTAGATGGTGGCTAAGCAAAGGCAAGAAGGAAAAGGAGGACCACTGCTCTGAACAGCTTCACCTCTTCTATCCCTGCTTGCTCCATGTTACAGCCACTCAGCATGAATAGAAGTGAGACTCACCTACTCATTTCAGAAAGGTTGATTTCCTTCATCTACCCTATTCCCAAGGAGGCACCTCATGGCAGGCCATAAAGAAAGGATAACCCTCCAGATCTTAATGCTGTCTTGAGTGAGCGGAGAGTGTCCAAACTATTGTAAACATTCTAATATTTTGTTTACTCTCTTAGAGAACTGAAGAAACAGTCATATACTGTAATTAAAAGAAATATGGATTTAATTTCCAAGTGACAAACATGAGACTTGGGGATATTAAATGATTTGTTCAGGGCATGGTGAGAATCATCATGACATGAAACCCAGTTGTTTTGAGTCATAAGTTGTAAGTTTTTCTTCCAGCAGGGTTTTGTCATTTGGGTTGGAAGTGAATCATTAAACCACAGTGTACATTGTACTTAGTTGGGCCTGCAAAAGGCTTCCTTGTTCACTAAGTAAGGAGGGTATTGTATTTTCTCCTGACTTTTGTAGAAGAGACATTTTGCATCTTCATATTTCTTCTCTCAAATAAATAGTTACTAGTGGACTGGTTTGCTCTTTTTAAAAATTTTTTTTGGTTGGTCATGGGGCTTGAACTCTAGGTGTTGTCCCTAAGCTATTTGACCAAAGCTAGAACTCTATCATTTGGAGCCACAGCATTACTTCCAGTTTCCTGGTGATTAGTTGGAAACAAGAACCTTGTGGCCTTTTCTGCCTAGGCTAGTTTTGAACCGTGATCCTTAGATCTCAGCCTCCTGGCTAACTGGGATTACAGGCATGAGCCATCAGTGTCTTGTTCATTTATTATTATTATTATCATCATCATCTTTAAGGAGTAGTACAAAGGAGTTGTGATATAACAAAGCAGTATATAAATATAATACATCTTCACCAGTGTCATCCTTTTTAACACTGGCACAGGTTAGATAGCAGAATCAGCAACATACACTGGGATAATGTCCTGAGAAAACCCTGAATTGTCTGTTCTCCAAGATAAAAATAAACCTGTGCCACTTGGCTGAAAATAGACTTTGCTATAATAAACTTCTATGATAAAAAACTAAGGTTATTAGAAGGAAAGTTTGTAGTGTCTTCTCATATTCCAGTATCAGATGAGCAGAAGAAAGATTAATAATGCTTTGTCATCTCTCTACTCTCCTTATATGGACCAAAATAAAAAGTAATCAATTCACATCACTCATTATGTTATTTGCAGTGCACACAGAACTTTACTTAGGTATGCTATTTTAGTACACATACTAGTAGAACCCAATGAATCTTATCAAAACCTGCTCTTTTCATGGCCAAAAGGTCTGTCTAGGTGGGATTGAGTTAAGAGTCTTGGTTTGGGGGATTATTCTGGAGAATGCTGGTGGGACCAGTGAATTTACAAAGATGGTTATCGAAGAAGTTAACATCAAAAAGAGCTGTGAAGACTGATGATGGCAGTCAAGTGAAGTGACACCTATTGAAGTCAGAAAGAGACCAGGAGCAAAGGAATGCACAAGAGCCCTGGAAGTATGGATTCTCCCCTAGAAACCCCGGGAGGAATATAGTCATGATGACACTGTGGGATAATGTACCTTTATTCATCTTTGTGATAATTTGCTGTGGCAGAAATGATGGGTCATTATGGGGTGGGCGATGTTAACAACTTTGAACGAAGAAGAAGAAAATAAATGGAGAATAGAAGCAATTCAATCTCACCTCCTTTTATCTAGTGCTAAAACAGCATTTTTATTCAATCCTTCTTTTTATGGTTAATCCATCCACACATATGTGAGGGTACCAGTGCTTAGTTCTTGGCATTGCTCAATGAATTTCTCATATCAAGTCCAATATGGCCCCTGAAACATCACTGATCTGGAGTGGATTTTGAATCAGCATTTGAGTTTTGAATAGGAGTCTTCCTTTGACATAAGCAGAAGTAAGACTCTGGGCTGGGATTCAGTGGAGAAGAAGGAGATGCTGGTGGCTCTACCTTTGGTGTGGTTTTAGAAAGTAGAGAATGACAGTCTTAGGTTTCCTGTGTGGTCCTTTGGGTAAAGAAATCAGAGAACCAGGTCAGATATCCAAATCTTAGGATAAAAGTAGAACACTTGAATGTTCCTTTCCTTGTACTCTCAGATATATATGGAGGGAAATGGAGTGTAGAAAAGGAGCTTAATAATGTGGCTCAAAAGATGTGTCTTCATAAAAGTTAGAGACATATTGAAGAACTCAGATTGTGCTGGTCACTGGAATAGTGCTTCCTTCCTCAGCTTCATCCTCCCCCTTGTCTTCAAAAGAAAACCACTTGACACATGCAGTGAAAAGGTTTTCATGTACTGACGTGAAATTTTGGCATTTCTATTAAATACTTACATCCACAGACAAATAGTTGAGCTTGCCTAAGCATTTTCCCATTGAGAAAGGTAGGTGTGAAAGCTATTGGAAATTGGGAGCGATTTTATCTGGTGGGAGTTAATTGTACTAACCTACCTGGAACATTGTGTGCAATTCTTTTAATAATCTCAAAATAACTCTCTTTATGAGAGGTGAGAATTTTATATCTTTATTTATATCTTTCTTTGAAACATCATTATTCTTAGTAAATAGCTTCTTAAAACCAAAATTATACTTGTCATCACCACATTGCTAATAATACTCTACTGCATTAAATAGTAGCTAATGCTTATTAGGTTCCCCTAATATAAAAATTGTTAAATTGTTATAGAAGATATATATTATGACTACATCTGATAAAAAATTAAGTAAGGTAGAAAATACTACCAACTCTTTTTTTCAATCAGTAACGAATCTAAGGCTCAGAAAAAAATAATCATCTGAGTGGTGTTAACCTATGACAGAACAACTCAGAAAAGAAAGTGTTTGTAAGGATTGTTTTGTGATTCCCAAGTTACACACAACTCATAAACATTTAGCTTTTAAAGTCTCAAGACAAAGTAAAATACAAATGTTAAAGCAGATGCTTAAGTAAATTTATCAAAATTGAATTCTTACTTTGAGTACCTACAAAGAAGTATCTTCAGTCACAAAATGTATGAGTCACAGAATCACCAAGAGGGACATAAAATAACGTCAACTATACTGTTAACTATTTGGGAAAGAAAGTTAAATGCTCTTAAGGTTCATGCAACTGCTTAACTACAAAAACTGAAGCTAAGGCTGGGAAGGTGGCTCAGTGGTAGAATGCTTGCCTTGCATGCATGAGGCCCTGGGTTCCATTCCTCAGCACCACATAAGCAGAAAAAGCCAGAGGTGGCACTGTGGCTCAAGTGGTAAAGCACTCAACTTGAGCTGAAGAGCTGAGGGACAGCGCCCAGGCCCAAAGTACAGGTCCTATGACTGGCCAAAAAAAAACAAAAAAACTGAAGCTTTGGAAGACTCATGGATTTACCCCTTCCATCATTTTAACAAGGCAGTGGACAAGTCACTATGCATCAAGCCCTGGGCTGTGATATTATTTTAGGCATCCAAGTAGATTTAGAGGGTGAGTTGACTTTATTGCTGGTGTGAGGAAGTGGCAGGTAAGCTTTTCATCTTCAGCAGTATTTTCCCAGGGAACAGGGACTTCAAGAAAAAGATGGCTGGTATCCAACTGAAGGAAGGTAAAATGTATTTGTCAGAGACAGAATGGCTTCCACCTCTGCCATTAGACCATCTTACTTCTTTACACATCTAACATGGACTTTCTAATTCCACTTAAGTCTAACCTTGCTGATCAGATCACAAGTTTGAAAAACACTCATAAGTAACAACCTTATATGAATTGGTTGATTAATACATCTTCTGGTTCTACAAACAACTTGTGGGAACAAATTCCATAAGCTCAATAGTCACAGGAATAAAATAGAGTTTTTTTTCTTGGTAGCTTAATAGGTAAAGACATTATGAGATGTTTATGGAAATTAAGATGTTTATAGTCTTACAGCTGACTCAAAAATACCGGGGGACTGCTATGATGTGAATGCTTGGTTTTTCCCTAAAATCCAGATGTTGAAATACTTAAGGTGATGTTTCTCAGAGGTGGAGCTTTTGGGAAGGGATTTTGTCAGGGAAGTAGATACCACGAATGGGATTATTGGGTTTATGAGAAGAAATACAACAGCTTGCACTTGCTGCTTTCTCTACTATATTACGACGTAATGGAAAAACTGTTGATGAGCTACACACAGGCTCTCACCAAACACCAAATTCTCCAGCAACCTGATCTTGGATTTGTAAGTTTCCAGCCTGTGAAAGGTAATTTGTGTTGTTTATGTGCTATCATGAAATTTTATTATAGCAGCCTGGAAAGATTAAGACAAGACCTTTTCTTGATTAATTAAGAAGAATATCTTTAGGAAGAAGAATCTATAGCCTATCAGTCCTGTGTATAAAGATAACCTTTTCTCTCTTGCACACAAGTAGCATAAAAACAGAGTAGCTAAATCCAACCTATCCTCATAGCATATAGATTCTGAAATACTTTACAGATTTGGGATTGGGAGTTTTGACTTCTACCTGTAGTCACAGCCATTCAAGAGGCAGGGATTTGGAAGATTATGATTTTTAGCCAATCCAGAATGAGATCTTGTCTCATCAAACAAGCTTAGAATCATGGTACATGCTGTATTTACAAGTACTGAGATGTGTAGGTTAGGATCATAATAGTCTGAGGCCAAGCCAAGCCAAAAGCATGAAACCCTGTCTAAAAAAATAACTGAAGCAAAAAGCGTTGAGATTATGGCTCAAATGGTAGAACACTTCCTAGCAAGTGTAAGGCCAACACCAATAACAATGATAATGATGATAATAATAAATGTAATCATCAAACCTTTAAACAATATTAACATGGGACTTGAAAGTTTCTATTCAGTGCTCCTAATAGATAACCTAGCTGGTAATGCCAAACAAATGTAATGGGTAGGGGAGCGGTTATGAGGGCTGATTTTGTAAACTATTAAGCAGTTCTTCAGTCCTTCACATGATTACTATTTAACATGATTACTATTTAATATGCATTCCAAGATGAACAACAACCTATAGGAAGACAGCCTTTAACAATTTGTTAGCCCTTCTGGAAACTCTGCTGCTTATGTTATGCTAGTGTCATACTTCTCATGCAATAACACTCTCAAAAACAGGTGGTGACAAGAGTCTGTGTGTGTGTGTGCACATGCATGTGTGTGTGTGTGTGTGTGTGTGTGTGTGTGTATGTGTGTATGCATATGTGTTGGGAAGAAAATCCCAGAAATCCTGGTGTTTCACTTTTGAATAGACTTTTATACAGAAAACAGACTTTGTTCCTTCTTCTTGTAATACTTGACCTGGTCAAGTGAGGAGGGCAGAGAAGATTTCTCTGGGAAAACAAGGACTTTGCAGTAGAATAAGGCTGCAGAACACATGCAAGGTGACCTAGGTTGGAAGTTGTTCCCAGGGGCAGCCGAACACAGGTTTCTAGACTCAGATTGGAGCAACAGATGAACACACACACATGAACACATGCACTGACACGTACTTATGTACACATACATGCACACATAAAAGGGTTACTATCCTTTGACTATCTGCTTGAACTGTTATATAAACAATAGATCATTTAATGTGCCTCACTTAAATATATATTTTTCCTCTAGAATTTGTATGTGTGTAGATGAGTATCTTTTTATTTGCACATGGACAGTGTCATTCCCACCTCCCCAGTGTGTGTTTAAACACTTATCAATCTGGCTGGTAAAGCTCAGTTCTGGCACTTTGCCACCTCATGCAAGATATAATTTAGTTTTCCTGTTGTCAAAGCTCTGCACATCTCTTCTATAAAATAGAGTGAGCTTTCGACCTCAACTTTGACATTCTTTTATAGAAATTGTTATTATGAAAGTGATGTCCAGAGGTGTTACAGTGATGTAAGTCAGGTAATGAGTACATTTCCTCCTCTTTTTCCTCCAGTGTTTCCCTTCCATTACCCCCATATGTTGAATAGTTCATTTTCAGCACTATCTAGTAAGTATCACTGCTGCATTTGTTCACCCTTTGTCCCACTATTTCTGTGTTCCCCTTTGCCTCCCCCAAACAGATAAATTTACTTGCAAGTCATAAGGTACAGAAGAAAAACAGCGACGAAGGAGGAAAAACCAAACTTGAGAACCGAAAGCAGAGTCAATGTCTTTCACTCTGCACTTGGTCTGCACAGTTCCCAGTCCAGAGGGGGCAGTCCTGGAGCTCCAACCAAGGCATAGCCGTGGCAACACTATGTGTTAGAATGCTTCAGACACATAGTGTGAGCTTCTTCGTGCTCCCTTCCCCATGTTTTAGGTGTTTTTTGTGAACACATTTCCTGTCCTAGAAAATCTGTTAGCCTGCCTTATTTGTGTGAGATGCTTGACCTCCAGAATAGTACAGTGGATGAGAAAAACTCAGAGTTTTGAAAACTGTAATAGGGGACTTTATTATTATTCAACTAATCAGTCAGCACACCAAGGCACAAGGAAGTTAAGCATCTTGTCCAAATTCCCACAATTAAATGGCAACGGAAGAATCCAATCTTGTAACCCCAGTGCTATCCCACCCTATGCACACAAAGGAGGGAAGCGAGGACGCTGTGCACTGGGGGAATCTACATCACGAATAGACAAGGGACCAACCAGTGAAGGAAGAAGACTAGAGCACCTGGAGACCAGGGTTTGTGGTGGCTGTGGTTAGTCACTTACATGGCCAGTTGTACCAGTGGTCCTAAAGAAATCCACAGAAAACTGCCTTGGGCAGATGTTAATAACTACACAGAAAGCTTTCCATGGTCTTCACCACTTCATTTTCTAACTCTGTGTCTCAGTGAAAACAAAGACACAGGCTCCACAGGCTGGGAGCTGGTCTCCAGGGACACGCTGGAATTGGAAAAGGAGTCAGCAGCCCTGGATGGACTCCATTTCAGAACAATTGCAGCAGGTAGAGAAACACCGGGAGTCTTTGGGACCATTTTCAGAAGCAATTTGAAGTTCATTTTTTAAGAGATGCTGAATTTGTGAGTAGCAGTTGCTGAGCTTTTTTTTTCTTTAAAGATATAGGTAGTAAATACTTAGAATTCAAGGGCCTAAAGGCCAAATCAAGGAGACAGACTCAGGAGACACAACTTCACTGCCAGAAGCTGTTTGCCTCTAACCCAAGCACAAATTCACTCATCTGTCTGATTATTGAGAGTCACCTGCTCTATAGTATGAAGAAGCCCAGACACAAAGTGATCTTCGTGGGTCAGAAACAAAGGACCCAAATTTCTCACAGTGTATCAGGTACTGTATTAGTCATTAGGTACAGTAAGGGCATAAAGGGGGAAATATCCATTACAGTGAGGAGGAACTATTGAATTTGGGCTTCCTTGGCCATTAGGTTTTGAAGGCTGAGTCACCTTTTCTAGATTGGAGAAATAGCATGGAAACTGGATGTTGTAAAAGCTCAAGGATTATCCCAGGCTATAAAAATCCCTCTAACGGAGTGAAGGTTAGTTCAAAAATCAGTTCTCAAAGTATGCTTCCTGAGGCCCCTGGAGCAGAAAGTTTCATAACATGATCGACTCTGTGCCCAAACTTTCAGAATCAGAATTCCTAAAGCTGAAATCTGTGAGGTTGCAGAAACATTTCAGATGATACACTCAATCTTGACTTCAAGAGATGGCTCACAGTCCATCTTAAACCTGGATACCCCATTGTTCATCATCTGGGAAGCTTTTACAAGATACACACATCTAGCCTCACCTGAGAGATTCTAAATCAACTGCATTGATATGAGACTTCAGCATTAGTGTGTTTTAGAAGGCCCTTCGGTGTATCTTGGTGTGCAACCTGTGTGGAAACCATTAGTACAGAAATTAAATCAAATGGCAGTAAATGCTTATCTAGCACATGAATGGCAAGAGCAGTAGCCAGAGCACTGGAGTGGCTCCAATAGACATGATAATAGATTTCTTTGAAAAGAGCTTAGACTAGTGGAATCCAACAGCAAGAGGATAAAGCCTGATTAAGAACAGACGTGCAAAGCCAAATGTGGAGTGTGTCCATTAATGCATACATAGAAGCTGGGCATTTTTATTTTATTTCGAATGTTTTTATTATCTTTAAGTAGTTGTTCAGAGGAATTACTGTCCAACAGGACAGTTTATGAATGCAATGGCACTTGAGCCACATCACCACATTCAGCATTCTCACCCACCTCCCCTAACCCACCTTTCCCTCACTTTTCTTAATTTTTGGGTTCTGTATTAAATATTTTGGGCCACTTAACAAGGCAGTTTATGTTTACAGTGCATCTTGATTTGTGTCATCCCTTCAACAGCTTTACCCCCTTCCTTCGACCACCCCTTCTCTCATTTTTCTCAACTCTGTGGTATATACCATGAATTCTTGCCTGCATTCTACCTTTCCCTCACTCATTCTTCTACACCTCCCACCTTGCTCCCATCCTCCTTGCAAGTACGAATATCCTGGGACTTATTTTTAGTGTTTTAATCGAGTCTTCCACATCATTTTTATGTACTGTAAGTGAAGTTCAGAAATGACTGTTGCAGACAGTATGGCAGGGGAAGATGAGGGGAGAAGGAAAAGCCTGAGAGCCGGTGGAACTTAAGACATGGAGTTGAAGAGACTAGAAATGAGGCCTGCTCCAAGCGTACAATCTGGCTGAGAACATGGATCTCATTTCCATTGTGCAAGGGCCAGGCGCTTTTGTGTCTCTACTATAGAACCCAGCTCCAGAACATGTGCTCTCTTCCACTTTGTGTTTTCTCTTATTGAATTTATAGAATGAATTTTTTCAAGAGCAATTGCCACTGTACAATTTCATGAACTTGTAGAACCAAGCATTTTGAATTAGGTTGTTACAGCCCTTAGCCAAATTATCACAAATGTCATCTTTCTGCCTTCTCTCTTCTGATGTAAAAATGTGGGACAGTCAGCAATATACACCATTTAATCTTAACACAGGCAGACGCTGATCATGGTGACAGAAGGGTCTGTTTTTCATTAACCCAAAATCTGCTTAGTCCAGCAGCTCTCTCATTACACAGCTTTCATCCAAATGGATGTTGTTTCTGTCTTTCAAGAAAGCTGCTTCTTTAGCAATTAGTTGTCCATAAAAGATGTGAGTAATTGCTCACTCTCAGGATAGTTACTGAGTTGGTAGTGCCCAAGGGCCAGTCTTGGCCATTGTCAGTGTCCAGTGTTGGCAGAGAGCCACGTTCTGGGATTCCATAGCAAGGAGAATTGGCTTTCTGATTTCATCATTGTTCTCATTCGTGGAAACTTCACAATCATTTAAATAAAGTATTAATTTGTGACAATTTCCATATAGTCAGAACTCCCTTGGCTTTGTTCCCTTCCCTCCATATTTAACGTTGTATGTATTAATTATTGCAATGAGAGGCTCATCATTATACCCTAGTCTAGAATAACTCATATGCAAAGAGCATGTGGCAAAACAAAATGCAAATGATCAAGGAAAACACTGGGATCAGTGTTCAATGGGTTCTCTTTGTAAGTGCTTTCACTAGGCCGCTCGGAGTTCAGCGAAGCTTATTAACTGTTGAAAGTGCATGAGTCTCACAATCTACAAAGGAGAAACTTGTGTCCGTGGACATTGTTACTCAATGGAGTCATGGAAAGGTAAGTTACACTGTGGCTGTGTCTTACAGCATGCTAAACAGCATTCTCTGAGACTCTAGCCATAGTTTTCCATTTGCACTTGGAGTCTGAATCATTGGTCCTGGGCTATGGGCTTCCTAGTCCTGTACTCACTAATTTTATTAAAGGATGAATTCCCTTAGTGTCTGTGATACCCTCCCTAGGGGTAAATATCTAAACTAAAACTTTCTTAATCCCAACTCTTGTGAATTGTCCACTCAGCTTCTTCTGTGCTGAGTTTGATTTACCAATGGGAACTAAACTCTACTCTTTACTCTCTATCTTGATCTGGGCGATAGGGTGAGGAAAAAGGACATGATTGGGCATGCCGCATAAGTATGATATGTTCTCATTCTTTCTCTAATTCTTGTTAGTTTTATTGAATGAACATTTTGTTTCTTGAGGTCATTTTGACTTTCACCCTCATTTCCCATACTAACGCTCTAAACTGACTATAAGCTTCTTCCTTGATTTTTCTTTCTCTACCTGCTTTCTTCCCTTACAACTGAATTGTTCTTTCCTCAGATCCATTGCATCCTGGTTCAGAGATATCTAGATCTCAGTAATAATTTTGTTTACTCTATCTTCTACTTCAGCATTTCATCTAGACATAGCCCCATGGATTTTCAAGCCTCTGAATATCCTTTGACTCTCTATCTTTTTCTTTCTTCCTCCCATTACTTCCCTAGGTTCGGAAGCTCGTTTGCCACATAAATTAAAAAAAAAAAACCAATTAACTTCTCTATGTGCCTGGACATCCCTATCTATCATCCACATATCTACCTGAGTCATTTTTCTAAAGATCATATCCCTCTTTTTTGAAATCCTTCATATGCATTTTCATCTTTCAAGATAAAGTCAAAACCCTCTATGCTATCTGTCTTGTTCATATCTTAAGTCTTACCCATCTTTCAAAATCCTTTAGAAAGTTCCTTTCAATTTAAGTCAAACTTTGACAGGATTTTGAATGGAAATTTTCTCTGAGAAATCTATCTAAGCTCATCTTATCCAGAATCACTTTGTGGCATTTTGCAAGTTTCTTTGCAACTATTTATATGTGATCCTTTCTCATTCTGAATTTTAGGTTACTAAATTAGGAAAGTACTGTGTTTAATAATGTCTGTCCCCTGAACTTCTAGAATAATCTATGGCAGTTTAGGTGTATTTGTTTAAAAGATAGTTGCTACATGAACACATGAGCAAGTTAGTCAATGAAGGAAACAGAGGTCAGCGTTTTCTCCCCCTCCTTTCCTGCTCATTTGAGTTCAGAGTTTCCCTATTGTCCACTTAGGGGAAAATGAATGGCATATAGGTGGAGGTAATCCCTGAAGACCCACAAAATTTCCTAGTTTCTGTCAGATTTGATATCTGGGAATTAACGGCAATTGTGTTTATGTTACAGAAAACTTTTTTCCCCTCTTGTTCAAGATCTTTATTTTTTTAACATACATTTTTTATTGTGAAAATACTGTACAGATGGGTTACAGTTACATAAGCAAGGTAATGAGTTCATTTCCTATCCAGCATTGTTACCCCCACCTTTGTTTTTCTCCTACTATCCCTTTCCTCCCTAGCTGTCAAACTCCTCCCTACCTCCCCCTCCTCACTACCAATGGCAAAGTTGTAAGGTTCATTTTCAACATAGTGTCTTGTACATCTCATTGTTACAATGGGTCATCCTGCATCCTTATTTCAGCATTTTGTTATTTCCCGCCTCCTTCCCAAATTAGAAAAATGTATATATAAGATGCAGATGTCGGAATCAAATACAGTGACAATAGGGGTTATACCACAGGGAAGAACACACAAAGAAACAAAAAAATCCCATAGTACATTATAAGTACATTAAAAAGAACAACAAGAAAGATATAATCTCTTGAGTCCCTATCTTGGAGTTCATTTTGCTTAGCATCAGGTTATACGGTCATATGTACATAGCTTTTGACCTCTTCTGCTTGTCCTGGACATATACCAGTTATTGCAAATAAGGGAAACCATGGGACCTATGTTTCTTTGGGTCTGGCTTACTTTACTTAATATAATTTTTGCCAGGTCTTTCCATTTCCTAACAAATACGGTGATGTCATTCTAGATGACGGAGGCATTAAATTCCAGTGTATAAAGATACCACAATTTCTTGATCCATTCATCTACTGTGGGGCATCTGGGTTGGTTCCATATCTTAGATATAGTGAATAATGCTGCAATAAACATAGTTGTGCTGGTAGCTTTATTATGGCGGTGTTTGTGATTGGGTAAATGTCCAAAAGTGGGATTGCTGGGTCAGATGGGAGCTCTGTGTGGAGTCTTTTGAGGAACCTCCATATTGCTTTCCAAAGTGGTTAAACAAGCTTAAATTCCCACCAACAATGCAGGTTCCCTTCTGTCCACATCCCCTCCACCATCTGTTGTTATTAGATTTCTTGATTATAGCCATTCTAACTGGGGTGAGGTGGAAGCTCAACGTTGTGTCGATTTGCATTTTTCATGGCTAGAGAAGTTGAGCATTTCTTCATGTGTCTATTGACAATTCTTATTTCCTCTTTAGAGAAGTCTCTCTTTAAGTCTTTAGCCCACTTGTTGATGGTTGTTTCTTTGAGGATTTGTTGTTGGGGGATTTAGTTTTTTGAGTTCTAAGTATATTTATATTTGTCTGTTCTAGGGTTAGTGAAGCTCTTCCTCCAGTCTATGGGCTTTCTATTGATCTTGCTTGTTCTGTCCTTTGCCATGCAGAAGCTCTGCAGTTTCATGCAATCCCATTTGTCCAACCTGTTTTTGATTTGTTGTGCTATGGAAAACTTTCATTCAAAGTGATTGCCTTCTTTCTTTTTTGTCCAACCATTTAACACATTTCTATTAGGAACCAAATATTGTCCTAAGTATAGTAATACTCCTATGAATTAAAAAATAATGTTATTATTAAGGTATACAGAGGGATTGACATTTCACAAGTCAGATTACAATTAATTTTGTTGGGCAATGTCATCACTCTCTTCACTTTCCACAAGTTTCCCTCTCTTACCCCTGCCAACAAGTTACCTGGGTCATTTTCCACATAGTGTATACTGGATAGTATGACTGCATTTGTGTACCCTTCCTCCCTCCCTCCCCTTTTGTGGTAATTACATCCTGAAGTCCATTTTGCATCTGACCTTAGCTTGCAAAAAAGGAAATGAAGTTGCAAATAAATGTATTCAGAAACTGGATTTAAAATGGAATAAAAAGCAAAGGTGTTCAAAATGTTGATTCCTCAGAGAAAATTAAAATTTGGTTGTGGGTGGAGAGACAACCAGTGAGTAATTTTCTTCCTGACTTTAACCTCAGGTAGGTATGGAGAAAGGTTGTGGATTTTCTAGATGACAGTCCAGGAACATGTCATCTGCTTACTCAGTAACCACCCTGTTACAATGCACTGCTTGAACTTCCAGGAATAAGGAAACTAATATCTGTGCACAGCTCAGTGTGTGTGTGTGTGTGTGTGTGTGTGTGTGTGTGCGTGTGTGAGAGAGAGAGAGAGAGAGAGAGAGAGAGACAAAGACAGAGAGAGAGAGAGAGTCCTGAGCACACGATAGGTAATTACAAGGCAATGTAGAAATTACTGGAATTTATGACAAACCCAGTACTCTTAACTTGGGAACAAAGCGCTGACCAGGCACTGAAAAGCTTTCCTTGTAGACCTTGGGAAGGCTTTGCAGAGGTGATGGGTAAGCTGGATCTGAAAGGATGGCAGAGGCTTTTCCAGGAAGTTAAAGACAGAGTATCACTGCATCCAGGGGCAAAGTTAGTATAGAAGTCCCAAGATGTGGAGAAGCATGGTCAATTATGATACAAGGGTCAATGGTAGATGGGAGTGAATGATACCCAAGAACCTTGTGGAAGAGGTTGGATGGTCACTGATACTTCCTGCCTAGGGTGTAGGGCCAGCCATTGATTATTCCCACTTCTGGATCTAGGAAGCTGGGACATTGACAGTTCTAATCTAGAGAACAAGGATCTTAGGGGAAAAAAAACAAAAACAAAAATACAGATTGATTTCAAAATGTTCAGGGGCATCTTAGGGCTTAAAGTTTTGACAAATTAGGATGTTCTTTATTGAACTAGACTATTTATGTCTGTGTTCTGTGCTAATGTGAAATTGAATACTGCCTTGTGAAAATGAGGTACTTTAAAGCTGAAGGTTCATTACCTTTTAAGGAGAGTTCTCAGCTGGCTTGTGGAAGGTAGATTATTTTGGTACCAAATGGTCTCACTCTCCAGTGAATTCTGAGGATAAGGAGAGACTTGTTTTGTTAGAAACAAATAAAAACTCCATTTGGAAAGGCTGGTAGACATGAAGATGTTGCCTGTCTGCCTCTGGGAGAACGTCTTCTCGTACTTCGTGTGGGAGTGACAGATTGTGTCTCTGATACCCAGTTCTCTCTGCATCCTGTACAGTGTGCTTTCTGCCATTCCTCCGGATGTCATTCCACTGAGGATGACAGGTAGGAAAACCACACATGGTAGAGAGGCTTGATACACTGGCGTTACCAGCTTTTCCATGTTTTAGATGTTGCTAACATCTCAACCATTTGTTATGTGAAGAAAATAATGCCATCAGACTCACTTATTCTATTGCCCTTTCCCTTAACAGGATACAAAGTCATCTGTTCATGATAATTCTCTTTTTTTTGTCTTAGGATCTTATGAAATAGAAGGTGGAGAACAGTTACTGACATCTTCTTAGCTTTTTATTCAGGTCTTGCCCCTTATACTAATAATCAGATTGGCTTTCTGATGTGCTCCTATTTTTGATATCCATGGAAGAATATAATATTGCTATCTATAATAGCATATATAACATTATGGTGTAATAATATAATATCTTAAAATGACAAGTGGAAGAGGAAGATGATCCCTTGTGTTAGAAATAAGGCCAACTAATTCAACTGATTTCTCACAGCTCATAAATGTTGGTTCACATTTGAAACCTATAATCTGATAAACCTCTAAATTTGTCCTTTTGTTAACAAGGAATTTAATTTATTAAAGGTATTATTGTTTTGAAAATAATATGGTCATCTATAATTTTCCTTAGGCTCCTACGAAACAATATAATTCACTTCCAACTAATGACATTTTTAAAGAACTTAAGATTTTGCTGGGCATTGCTAAGGAGATGTTCTAGAAATGAGCACAGATTTTTCCCTCCTGTTTCTGTCACGGATTTCACTATTCTAATGCTTTGACTGCAACTCCATATCCTACACAAAGAATCTCCTCCTCCATCCTCATGCTGACATGCAGATGGGTCTTAGTTCATGACAGCTTCATGTTCAACTGTTCAGTTGTTCAACACTATGGAATGCTTAGACTAATTGGACCAAACTTTTTGCTAACACTATGGTGTGTTCCTTAAGTTCTTGTCCAGGGGACTGATGCCACTTCTCACTTCTGGAATAGTTTGCCACATTGATAATTACTCAAATCCTGTCATACTCCTAGAGCTAATGTTGCCACTTGTCTGCCATGGTTTCTTCAAGCATGAGCAGGCCTTTCTGGAATCATTTTATTTAAATGTTATGGCCTCTTGTCTTTTGTAATTGACTGTGGCCTCTTGAAGGATATAATCAGTCTCTGGGTAATTTTTATTTCTCTCCTGGCACAGCATACAGTTCTGAATATGTTTTTATAATTGCTGGAGTGAATGGGTAGATACATTAGGTATAATGATCTTTGACAAACCTTATTGCTACTATAATATCTCCACAATGTAGGAGTCAATTAGAGACAGCTAGTAATTTGTGAAGTCTTTTCAGCTTCCACATTACTGGCTCTTTCTTAGAAAATTCTAAAAATGATGTACATACCTCAGTGTCAGGGCAAGAAGCGGTTTCTCATGGGAAGAATTTTCCAGGTAGGCTATTTCACGTGTATCTCCTCCATCTGACAGGCAGATAGAATCATCTTCTTTTTAAGGGAAGGAGAGATGACTTGTCTAACACAAAGAGATTAAACTCAAGTGAATAGAATATAGTGATTTTTCTATGCTATCGACTACAGACACTTAAAGCAGGAAACTTTCTAGGACTAATATTATTTCACAGTGACAGAAACCATTAAGTGTCTGTAGGACTCATTATGTAGGTATAAAGAAAAAACCTACCTAAATGCAAGGGCTCAAATGTAATGTTTGAAAGCTGGGGAAAAAGTTAGGAAAGCATTTTTTGCTGAAAAGGGATAGAAATTAAAATACATTTCCATCATTTTTTAATCTCCTTATCTCTTTACCTCCCTCTCTCCTTTCCATTTCTCCTCCCTCTCTCTTCTATTTTCATTTTCCCTGCCCCTCCTTTTGTATCTCCCCATCCCCCCTCTCTGCCCCTGTCCATTTCTCTGTCTGCCCTGTCCCTCTCTGCCTCTGTCTCTGTCTCTCTCTCTTTCTCTCTCTTCGCTCTCTACCAGTGAGTGTACCTATCAACAAGAAAAGGAGCCATTCCTCTGTATATACCTGTGGAACAGAGAAGCCTCAAACATTGATCCAGAGAAAGGGAGAATACACCATTGTTCTCTGTAAAATCGCTTTTAACAATGTGCTGCAACACTGTCTAGTTGGCAGTGTTTGCACTGAAAAAATTGCATGAAAATATACACGTTTCCTTTAACAAATGACTCTACAAAATGAAGCTAAGTGGGAGAACTTCATACATGCAAAAACATTTATAGGCGTCTAGAATGTAGGAAAGGAGAAAATGTTCCCAGGTACCCAGTGTAAAAATGAAAGTGATGATGAAAAATTCTAAAGTCAATATGTGAGGAATTCTTCCTAAATATTTTGAAATATTTGGGATAACTAGTAAAGCTTAGGATATTTCCCAAATGATAGAGATCTAGATGAGATTTGGTTTGGAGGAAAGGATTAGGAGCAATAGTTGGTAAGTTGCCTTGAAATAGAGCGTACAACCATAGAGAAATTAATTAATTTGACTGGAAAATATTCCCAAACACTACAATGTACTAAGACACATGTAACTGATAATGGAAGAAGCATACACATACATGCATGTATGCACACACACACACACACACACACACACACAATCTTTCTTTCCCTCCCTCCCTCTCTTTAGCCCTACCCTTGGTCTTTGTGATGCTTCTGTGATTACAATTATAAAGGTAAAACAAATGAAGATCCAGTGGCGTCCTAAACCCCAAGAGATGAGAGCTGACCCATGAACATCATCAGTGTGGTTATTGGTATCTCATATGCTACTCACTTACTATTCCCGGCAAGTGCTTCTGGGTGATCATTTAGGAAACAGAGTTAAGTGCCATCACCACATCTTACATATATTCACACACTTATTAATAGGAGAGTTTTATAAAGGAGGAATATTTATATTCTTAAATGGTAAACAAATCCTTCTTAGCAATAGAACACTTCTTAGACAGCCAACACTTGAACCTTCTTTATCTACTTATCTCTAAATGATGCTTTTACTCCGTTTTGAAGGAGTTGGGTAGATCAGCAACCACCACATCTCCTTTGAGAGAGAATACAGATTACAAATCTCCTCAAGAGATTTACATGCTGGCCATTGTTTTTATCCTCAGTGTATTAAGTTTCCTTTTTTCCCTCTTCTATGTTGTATTTTTTTCTGCCTAGATGGATTTTTGCCAAGGAAAATCTAAACATAGTGCAACCTTATTACTCCTAGAACAAGTCTTTTTACGGGAAGTTGTTGTGACTCCAAGACACAATTTCAGCACCATACGCTTGTATCTGTGGAATGTAGTTTACAGATGAAAATACTAACAGTGGAGGGAAAGCAGAGCAGGGTTGCTCCCCAGTGCTTTTGCCGGGCCCAAGGCTGTCTTTTTCCCATTTAACAAAGCAGATAATGAAATCAATGCATGTTGACCAATGTCACCCCTTTCAACATTCTCACCCATCCCTTCCCTTGACTGCATTCTTGACTACATTCTCCCCCTCTTTTCCTCTTCATTTGTCCACTCTTTTCCCTTTGACCTCACCCCACCTCTCTCAAGTACCAGCTTCCTCGTGTTTATTTCCTGGTGTTGATTTTGACTTTGCCTTTCTAAGGAATTACACTATTTGAGTTCTTCCTCTTATCTACCATATCTCATTTAATACATTTGTATATACTTGTGTACTACCCAACCTATTTACTTATAAGTTTATCAGTTAAATCTAGATTACATATATGAGAGAAAACATGCATCCTTTGTATCTCTGGGCCTGACTTGATGTATTTCTTTCAGATCTTTCCATTTCTTTACAAATGGTGCAATATCATTCTTTCATCTCAGTTCACGCTACCACTGTTCTCACCATATGGCTCTGACAACCACCAGGCTACTTAATTTATTCCAAGTTATGAATTTCCTGAAGTCAATTTCTCTTTTTTGATTATCACAAAAACTAGAGCATTGTACTTTGTGCAGGAAGAGAGTTTGTTCAGCTCACCCTCACTTAACAGCAGTAATGGATGGGTAATTCTCCTGGCATCTTGTCCTTTGCTAAGAGACTTTAAAATGAGAATAACTACTAATAAGATTAGATGTAAACTACCACAGAGCATACTTAACTTTGCTTTTGCATTTTCTGAGTATAATCCCTCTATATCATATTAAGGTCTAAAACCATGAGGAGGAAGAAACGTCATGTTTGCATCTCCATTTTATGGTATGCACAATTAATAGTAAAGAAAGCAATGTCAAAATATGTGGAAACATCCAAGAGACTGCTGGTTCACTTGGGAGAAGCTGCTGCACAACTCTTAGCCTGTTATGCATTTGTATGTTTCAGAATGACTTCTATGCCCTCTGCCTACAAATCTCAATCTTTTCCTTTTTATTTTGGCCTGACAACATTCCAGATGAGCTGTCACTTTTGCTTCATAATTAAAAAGTGAAATAGAGCTCTTTTTAGCCATTTTTCTCCCCCTTGCCATTAGGAATGAGCATATCAGTGCTAATATATGGATTTATATTTTGTAGAAAGAGTGGATGTTGATGGGTGAAAAGATATAAGCCCACCTAAATTAAACTGATTGTGCATACGAAATGGTAGACTGCTTTGGGGAAAACTTTATTTCATATATCCAGAAATACCTAATAGACATTGGTGGTCTGCTGGTCTTACTAGAGAGAATAGTTCCATTGCTATTGCCTTTGAAAGTGTAAGTGGCTATGGAAATAAAAAGAAAGGAGGAAGGGAAGGGAAGGGAAGGGAAAGGAAGGAAGGAAGGAAGGAAAGAAGGAAGGAAGGAAGGAAAGAAGGAAGGAAGGAAGGAAGGAAGGAAGGAAGGAAGGAAGGAAAATTCTTCTGTCCATTGATTTATCATGTACAAAGCACATTACCATGTTTCTCCCATATTTTCCTGGGTTCTTGGGAGGTATATAATGAGAGAAAAGGAGCAGCTATAATGCATGTGGCCAATCTGGAATCTTATCAGAAGTTGATTGGGGAAGGGGCAGCATCAGAACTGACTGCAGGAACTACTCTAGCTCTAGCTCCAGCATGGTTCCTGTGATAGATTCCAAGAGGCCCAAGAGGTTGTGAGACTTTTGAGCTTCAGTTAGATTCTAGGAAGCTTAAGTTAAGATCATGGTGGACAAGTTTGGGGATGTCCAGTAAATAATGTATGTATATGGTGAGCATTCTTGAGTGTCTGTAATTGTTTCAGTAGTGTTCTTCTTTGACCAGCACCTGAAAGTGATTCATATGTGTGTGTGTGTGTGTGTGTGCTTAGGTGTGTGAGACAGAAATTGAAAAGAGAAGGCAGAGGAGAGAGAAGTAGGGAAAAGCGTGTAAGCATGTGCAAGATCCTTGTTATCAGCAAGATGACATCATGGATATGGAGAGGAAGTGGGACTCAGGACAAGTACAAGGACCAAGAGGGCTCCGGATGTGGTCAAGAGCTGAGCGTGAATTAGGATATGTTACAATAAAGGGAAAGAATGAGCATGTTCATTACCAGCTTGCACCACGTATGCTGATTCCAGGGCAAGATTGCTGGTAGGCTTGTGATGCCTGAGAAGTCACCAGGCTAAGTCCAATGTTGTTAGAGAACTTATCACAACTCACAGACTGAGATTATTTTCCATATCTGCTCCCTGTGCTTGAGGCAGATGAATAGGACTCAGGTGATCTGCCTTAGTGGAGAAATGAGGCAACAGTCCCAAAGGGATATTTTCAGACTTAGTTTCTTGGCTTTTAGTCTCTTTCCTAAATTCATTTAAGCCTCATTTGTTGGTTATAAACGGACTATTGTTTTTTGTCACACTAACCCTGACAATTAGGTTGAAGAGCAGATTTTTAAAAGTTCAGTAAATGTTTTATATATATATATATATATATATATAATACATATTCTACCATGTTTAATTTTTAGCTGATGCCACTATTATAAGAGAGACATGAAGTCTGTTTTTTAAGAGCTCCACTGATGAGCATATGTCACTATTAGAGGCATAGCTCTTAAAAGATGATCTATTTTTACCTGGATATGTTAATTCTGGGAATAAAAATCACATGCAAACTATGTGCCTATGCCAATCACATCAGAACTTCTCACCCCAAGTACCTGTTAAAGTATATTCAACCATTAAAGTATCTCTAATGTAAGAATGGAGAAGTCGGTATCTAAATGAACCCAGGGTAAAGGCAAAATGTTGCCACTCCTTTTCAACTCCACTTAGTCCCTCTGTTGGCTGTTTTCTATATCCTCTTTCCTTCGGCTCTTCTTGCTGGTGACTGATGAGCTGATGCCCAGAGTCTTGGGTCCTGGGGCAGAACCAGATGCATACCGAAAATGCACAGTTCTAGGAGTCAGACTCTTCAGGGTGGGAACAGGAAGGTCCTGGTGACCTGACCTTCTTTTCCTTCAGTAAAATTTGGATCTCTTCAGCAGTGAAGCCACTCTTAGGTGGCAGGAAGACTTGAGTCTAGTCAGACATATGTGCACCATGGTGTAGGTACTTAGCATCTCTTGGATGAACACCTTCATCTTAATGTGGGAAGTACCCTTTTCACAACGTTGGAGGGATTTTTCATAGTTCTTGGAAGCAAAACAAACTCTGGATTGTGCACCATAATCAGCCTGCCAAAGTTCATAATGAGGAGTTCATATAGAGAAGACAAGCCTGGAGAAGACTTAGCTGGTAGTCACCCATGCATTCTAGAAACCATAGGAGCTCTGTTGACCTCTCTCTCTTCTCTGTCTAGCTCTGGCTGTCTCCTTCTGTCTCTGTCTTTCCTCTCTCCTTGCCTCCTTCTCCTTCTCTCTCACTTTGTCTTTGTCTCCCTGTGTCTCTGTCTTTGTCTTTGTCTCTCTGCATATACATAGACAGATAGATGATAAATATGTACACATACATACATATGAGTTAGATATTTGTATATGTGCATATGCATATACAGCTTTACACATCTGTATGTGTAATTAATTTCTCCTTTGTCTTTTAAGTGGTTTTGCAATTTTGTAGTAAATGGGTGCTGGTGTATTTCCCACATCTTCATTGATCCTCTGACCCTTCCCTGAACCAGGCTGGGTTCCCATCACCACCCTGTCTTCCTCTGGCTGTTCATAACACAGGCACAAGAATGAAAGTTCCTGAGTATAAAATATGTTCCCAGGGAATATTCTTAACCTATGACTGATTTGGGTGTGAACCTCACAAGTCTTCTCATCCTCCTCCTTCATCATGTGAGTGACACCAATTCTGATGTCCATTTGTGAATGAAGATGGTCCGGTGCTCACTAATGCTCCCTTCCTAGCCATGTCCTGGAACCACATGCCTAAAACTCAGTGTATTCCATCCCAGCCCCTGTTTGTGAAGACATCTTCCCAGGAATGTGGTAGCTATTTTTTTTCTTTGTACCATTCTGCGAAAATATTTTATATTTGGCACTTGATTTTCTAGAATATTTGAAATTACTTTCAAAGCACATTTCACTAGAAAATTATGCCATTATGACAGAACATGCACAAATCTTATTCAAAGGTGGATAACAAAACCATTATTTTTCTTCCAAAATTCAATAAATCATGTCACACGTGTGAAAGAGTTTTCAAATAACTGCAATGAATTTCAGTCTTAATGATGATAAACTCTAACTTGACTACCACGTGCAATCTGTCATGAAATGTTCACCCTAATCCAGGTTTATTAACTTGGGGCGAAATAACACAGGATTGGTGAAACTGTAATAAACTCCTCAGGGCTTGTCAAGAGTCCATATAAGGAATTATTTTTCTTTTTTCTGACAAGCTCTGCCTTTAATTTCTCAAGGAATGGTTTTTCTTCATGTCTGCTTCAGAAAGAAAAGTAAAACTAACATATACCTAAGGTCCAGTCTCCTCATAAGGAACGGGTCATGGAAGAACTGCTAGTTGAAATGGCTGGAATTTCACGTGAGTCAGGGTACTTGGAAAGAAGTCCTGACTCGGTAAGGAGCTCCATTTCCCAAACTTTTTACCTAAACATTTTCAAATACTCCTTCCAATGCACAAGTTCAAAAATATTCACTGACGATATTCACTGAAAACTTCGCTGATCTAATCATGTTCCATTTTTACTAATTTTAGAGTGCTGTCATTTTCCAATATTGCTTTGTAAATCCCATTTATCAATTTTCTTAACAGGATATGTTCATTTGTATATCTTATTTTTTTCTCATTTTGGCAATACTTGGGTTTGAGTGTCAGTCCAGTTCAGCTTGTTTGCTCATGTCTGGTATCCACCACTCCAGCCACGCCTCTTGCACTGCTTTTTGCTGGTTGTTTTAGACCTGGGGTCTAGTAGCCTTTTTCTTTTTGCCTAGGCTAGCTTTGAACTGATATTCTCTGTATCTCATTTTCTTGAGCAGCTGGATTATAGGCCTTGAGTCACATGGCTCATGTATAACATTAGATTATGCTTTTGTTGGGAGCAAAATTATTTGTAGCCCTAAGTTTGAACCAAAGGTTTATTCCCCCTAAGACTTCTAAGGGAAATGCTATAGCCAGTTCTTTCCGTGAATAGCCCAATCTTTTGGAAATTTTATGTCTTGATTTTTAATTCGTTCTTTGTATGTTTACCTAAAACCTCTGATGCTGCTAAGGTTCAACCCAGGTGCAGGCATCAAATGCAGTAGCAATATCTGAAAGGTATTGTTGTAATGTTTTCAGTGATTCTTTAAATTTCTTCTTTAAAAATATTTTTATTATCTTTAAGTAGTTGTACAAAGGCCTTGCCTTTCAAACAAGCAGTTTCTGAATACAATGGATGAGCAATGTCACCCATTTCAATAGTCTCCCTCATCTCCCCAGCCTATCCCTTCCCTTATATTTTGTAGGATATACATTGAATTTACACACACACACACACACACACACACACACACACACACACACATATATATGGCAAAGATACTGTACAGAACAGTTAGAGTTACATGAATATGGTAATGAGTATATTGCCTATGTTACCCTCTCCTTTGTTTTTCTTCTACCATCCCTTCCCTCCCCATGTCCCTGACTCCTCCCTGCAAAAGCCACCCATTGTTTTTATTATTTTTTTCATTGTGAAAATACCATACAGAGCGGTTACAATTACATGGGCAAGGTAATTAGTACATTTCTTATCAAACAATGTTGCCACCTCCTTTGTGTCCCCTTCCCCATCCCTTCCCACCTCCCACACACCCGTCCCCTTCCTCCACCTCCCCTCTCCCTGACCAAAGTTGTACAGTTTGTTTTTGACATAACAACTTGTACATGTCATTGTTGCAATGAGTCCACCTGTATCCCTATTTAAACGATTTGATTTTTCCCTTCCCCTCCACAAATTATACCAACATCAAATACAGTGAAAGCAGGTGTTATACTGTGGGGGAAGGACATACAAAGCAACAAAGAAATAATCTTATAAATATGATAGAAACGATCACAAGAAAGAAAAAAAACATTTGAATCCTTATCTTGGGGTTCATTACACCTAGCATCAACTTATCTGACCTTTTCTGTTTGTCTCAGACATATACTAGTTATTGAAAATAAAGGAAACCATGGGACTTAATGTTTCTTTGGGCCTGGCTTACTTCACTTAATTGTTTCCAAGTCTTTCCATTTCCTAACAAATGGGGCTATGTCATTCTTTCTGATGGAGGCATAGAATTCCATTGTGTATATATACCACATTTTCTTGATCTATTCATCTATGGAGGGGCATCTGGGTTGGTTCCATATCTTAGCTATGGTAAATAATGCTGCAATAAACATAGTTGTGCTGGTAGCTTTAGTATGGTCTTGTTTGTGAACATTTGGGTAAATGCCCAAAAGTGGGATTGCTGGGTCATAGGGGAGCTCTATGTGGAGTCTTTTAAGGAACCTCCATACTACTTTCCAAAGTGGTTGAGCAAGTTTGCACTCCCACCAATGACCCATTGTAACAGTGAGATGTACATTGAAATTTTGACTAACCTCTCTTCCCTTCTTCTCTTCATTCCTCTACTTCCCTACCCTTGGCCCCCACCCATCCCATTCAAGTATGCATTTTCTGGTGTTAATTTTGTTGAACTATGATTTTTTTCTTCTTCTAAGGAATAATGCTGAGTTCTCCCCTAAATTCTGTTGCATTTCAAAATACATTCATGGGCACTTGCATGCCACACAGGGTTTTTATTTACATAGTTGCGGACCAATTCTAGCACAGATATTTATTGTGTGTCTACTTGAGCATTGTTTTGGAGATCAAAGGCACAGTGAGAAAGAAAACTTAGACACGCTGCTTTCCAGAGTGGCTGAACAAGTTTACATTCCCACCAACAGGGCAGTAAGGATCCCTTTTGGCCAAATCCCTGCCAGCATCTGTTATTTGTTTTCTTAATAATGGCCATTCTAACTGGGGTTAGGTGGACTTTCAATGTTGTTTTGATTTGCATTTCTTTTATGGTGAGAGATGTTGAACTTTTCTTCATGTGCCATTGGTCATTCTTATTTCCTCTCCAGTGAAGTCTCTTTTTAATTCTTTAGCCCACTTATTAATGAGGTTGCTGTTTCTTTGAGGATTTGCTTTTGGAAGGTTTGATTTTTTAGTTCTAAGTATATTGTAGATATGTGTCCCTTGTCTGTTGCATAGCTAATAAAGATCTTCTTCCAATCTTTGAGGCTAAAAGTGAGTACTACAATACTGTTGATGGGAATGTAAACTGGTTCAGCCACTCTGGAAAGCAGTATGGAGGTTCCTCAAAAGACTACACATAGAGCTCCCCTATGACCCAGCAATCCCACTTCTGGGCATTTACCCTTAATGACCACAATAAAGACCACACTAAACCAACCAGCAGAACCATGTTTATTGCACCATTTATTTACCATAGCTAAGATATGGAATCAATCTGATGCCCCGAGATAGATGAATGGATCAAGAAAATGTGCTATACACACACAATGGAATTCTATGCTTCCATCAGAAAGAATGACATCGCCCCATTCATAATGGAAAGACTTGGAAAAAAATATATTAAGTGAAGCAAGCCAGCCTAAAAGAAACACAGGCTTCAAAGTTTCCCTCATTTATAATGACTAGAATATGTCTAAGATATTCTTAGCAGAGGATCACAATAGCTCAATAGCTAGGTGCATATGACCATATAAAATGAAGCTTATCAAATGAACTCCAAGAAATGGAAACAAGAGTTTTTCTAATGTACTGTTTGCAGTTTTTTCCCCTTTTGTTTATGCCTCCTGTCACTATTTTTTATTTCTGTACCCTTTGTCTTGTGTATAAGTTTATCTCATTTGTGGAAGGGAATGGGAGTCACAGAAATGGTAGGACAAAGGGTGAATCAATGCAACAGTGATACTCACTAGACACTGTTGAAAATGAACTTTACAACTTGGTTTTGGGGAAGGGAGTCAGGGTGGGGAGAAGTGGGAGAAACTGAGGGAGGGTGTAACACTGGTTAAACAATTGTACTCATTAGCTTACGTATGTAATTGTAAATCCTCTGTACATCACCTTTACAATAAGAAAAAAGAAAACTAAGACATTATCTTCTGGGAGCTTGATTCCCTTCCCCGCCCCCCATTGTGGGGCCTGAACTTTGGGCCTAGGCAATGTCCCTCAGCTCTTCAGCTCAAGGCCAGCACTCTATCACTTGAGCCACAGAGCTACTTCTGTCTTTTTGTGCTTATGTGGAGCTGAGGAATCGAACCCAGGGCCTCATGCATGCAAGGCAAGCACTCTAACACTGAGCCACCTTTCCAGCCCTGGTAGTTTGATTTTTAATGCAGCAGAATTAAATCCATTCTACAAGGTACATATAGATGAATCTGTACCTTGTACAGATTCCTTGTACACTGTTCTTGGACAGCCTGATGTGGGGAAATATTCAGAGACATAAAAACCTTTTTCCTGTACTAAGACTATACCATCTCCTGCCTAATGACTGAGCCATTACAGACTCAAGAAAAGTAGTAAAGACACTCAAATCTCACCTCATAGAGAACTTGCATTCCAATATCCCAGTTCTCTTAAAGTTGTTTTCTACCTGGTTTTTATTTTATTTCAATCCAGATTCAGATCCTTTATTATCTTACTTGAGGTGAGTTCTTCTACTTTTTAGTATCTGGTTCCTTTACTTTTGGGGAGGGGAGAGTACAGAAATGTTGTCTTGTAGACTGGCTCACGATCTGAATTTGCTTTCTCTTGAAAACTCTCAGAATTAAGCAAGTATTTTGGCATGATTATTGTAAACAATAGGTCATACTCTTGATTTGCACACCAGGAGGGTCCAAAATATTTTTTGTCTCAGTGTTATGAACATGATTGTTTGGCCAGATCCATTACCAAGCCATATATACTTACCTTTATAATACTTAATAATCTGGAAGCTATGCTGCAGTGCTGTGTAAGTTTCTTGTCCTACACATAACTTCTTTGAGTGCATTAGTACTAGTGCAGTATTCCTTTCCTACAGGTGCCTTTAATTTTACAACAGTCACTCTGGCAATGTCTGAGTAAGAAGTTGTCCACACAAGGAAGTAATCTCTAATAGTCTCTGCTCTCCAAATTTTGTAGACAGGAATGAGTATCTATTAAACATGCCTTGTTTTCTGCTTTTCACTGGACCTTCCACTTTTCTCCTCTCATCATTTCATATTTTGTATCACAGAGAACTCAATTTAAGGCTCCCGTCCCAAGAGGTTTTAACCCTTTTATTGACAGTATGAACACCAGCCCTTCCATTCTGTCATCTGAATGAGAAAGGACTTTCAGTCTTCAGGAAGAAAGGCTTGGCCTTCTATG
This sequence comes from Dipodomys ordii, assembly GCF_000151885.1. Taxonomy (NCBI): domain Eukaryota; kingdom Metazoa; phylum Chordata; class Mammalia; order Rodentia; family Heteromyidae; genus Dipodomys; species Dipodomys ordii. The sequence goes on from NW_012267236.1 coordinate 18,535,298, forward strand.
GCATCTGAACTGTATAAATTCCCTCTCAAGTGCTCCTGGATTCCATTGTTTTCTTTTTTATTGCACTTAACTAGGAATATTATAATTTCAGAAAAAAATTCATCCATTTCCAGCATTTCCTTCATGATATTGTATATCTGTATATTGTTCATCTCGCTGTGCAAAGGAAAATGGCAGAATACAAGGCAGGACAGGAATGAGTCCTGAGTTTCTTCAATAGTTTGCCACCCAAAATGTATTACTGAGATGGAACACTGGTCTAAAGAGGGAGCTATGTACCCTATGCAACTCAGTAGTGAAATGCTACCAAGAAGGGTTTCTTTCTTGAATGACCATTTATTTTTACATCATTTTTCAGCACACTAATGGATATAGCTTCATCTCTTCCTGGTCAACAGACCTGACAGGAGGAAGGCCGTCTTAGAGGGTGTGGTCTCAGAGGCAGAGCCCAGGATATACTTAGGTGAGAGGAGTCAGTGGCATGCGAATTTGGATGTGTTCTGTCTGTGAGGCCTCTGGGGAATATGGTGGTCCTCCTGTGGGTGGGTGTGGTGGTGGGGGGCAGCCCCAAAGATGCTCAGGTGGATGCTTTGGAGATGCAGTCAGGCTGTTCTGGGGAGTCAGCCAATCAGCAGGGAGTCAGGTCCGAGGTGAGGCTCTCAAAACCCAGTCCCACAGGACTGAAGCCACTATAATTGGTTTGGTTCTATTTGGGGCTCAGGAGGACAAGTGGCAAAGGGAAGGGGGGCCTTGTGCTTCACATACTGATTCTGAGAGTTGCAAAGTGAGCCTCCATCATGGGGCAGAGGTTGGAGATGCTGCTACCTGAACAATGCCGGAATCTTTGGAGAATATTTTCTTCCAATTTCCAGGTTATGGTTCATTAGGAACTTATCCTTTACCGATTCTTACATCATCTGAATAAATTCAGGTGATAGAGGCTTTCAAAAAAAGGAATTTTACTTTAAAAAAGAGCAAAGGCAACTTGGGGGGGGAGGGAGGAGTTGGAGAGGTGGGGAGGGAAGTGATGGTAGGGGAAAAACAAAGGAGGGGGTAACAATGCTCCATAGGAAATGGACTCATTACCTTACTCATGTTACTGTAACCCCTCTGAACACTATTTTTACAATAAAAAATTAAAAAAAGAGAAAAGGAATGTTAAGCTGAGCTCTAGGGACTCATGCCTGTAGTATTAGCTATGTAGGAGGCTGAAATCTGAGGATCGCAGTTTGACGCTAGCATACTGAAAAGCCTGTGGGATTTTTATCTCTAATTAATCACACACAACCAAAAGAACAAGAAGTGGAGCTGTTGCTCAAGTGGTAGAGAATCAACCTTGAGCAAAAACTCTCAAGGACAGTCCCCAGGTCCTGAGTTTAAGTTCCAGGATGTCTTCAGAGTTTCTGATTCAGCAACTCTAGGCTGGGGTCTACCAGTGTTGTTTGTGTGATTGTTCGTTTTTTATTTCACAGGAGGCTGCTGTTCCCATGGCCCCTACACTGAAAACTTCTGTATTCATGCATTGAAGGCCAGAATAGTAGACAGATGTTTTCATAAGACATTTTAGTCCAATTCATCAACAGGAAATGAAATTCCATAGCTTTTGTTTGGTGTTTGTTTCCTCTCCACTAAACTGAATAGTTTTTCCAAAAGAAAGTTTTCAGGATGCACAAGGGAAAGAAGCCACACCCTTGGTAATAACACCACGGACAGTGACAAAGGGAATGCTGCGTTTGTTGCTGCAATATACCATCCTCCAGGAAAATCAGGTAGTGACAATACCACAAAACACCCATAAATTCTCACACACCAGCCACAAGCCATTCTGTCTTCCTGACATTCAGAACTTAGCATTTTATGGCCTCACTATAATAAGATCATCTTGCTTTAGAGTCATTTGTGTTGTAATTGCTTTTAAATCTGAAAGAACTCTGGATTCCTACACCTCATTAAATTGGGTTTCATCAAGATGGTTCAGTTGTGGGTTTTTTTTTTTTAATTTTTAAAGGACCAGGAAAGTAACTTTTATTTGGTCCTTCTATCTTCCTATGTAATTTTCTCCTATTCATGTTATAGCCACTGGGCATGACTGACTTGAACCCTTGTCCACAGATCTTCTAACTTCTAAAGATCACAACAAAAGTGTTCTCTTATGCTTACTGAATAAATAGATTGTCCATCTGTCAAAAGATCTATGAGGCAACTGTGGTTTGGGACCTTTAGTTTATCTAAGGATTTCTCAGGCCTGACATGCCCTGGAGAATATGAGGTAAATCTCTGCAGGTCCTTAGCATCTGAACTATAAGGACATATTGATGGTATGGGTGTGGACAGAAAGAGATTTTCTCATTGACCTTCAGGTCTAATGCCAATTCATTTTTCATCAAGAGGCTAATAATTTGTTAATACTAACTAAGGCCAGGCCTATAATTATATGGTTTATATACATTATTTTATATAAGTATACATTAATACTGTTAAATGGGGCTTGCCTATGAGGTTCAGAACTGAGAAATGCCTTGATAGCTCAGAGATTGCCAGTACTGCATGGGGCCTACTTGCAAAGATTTTTAGAGTATTATAGATTTACATATGAAAAATGTATATGACAAACCTATGCTCTTTGGAATTTCAGAGTCTAGGTACAGAAGGAAACATGCATTTGTGTGTGTGTGTGAAACAGTCCTGGGGTTTGAACTCAGGGCCTGGGCATTGTCCCTGAACTTTTCTGTTCAAGGCTAGCACTCTACCACTTGATACTTAGATCCACTTCTGTTTTCATTGTCATTGTTTGGGTTTTTTGCTGGGGCGGGGAGGGGTAGTTAATTGGAGATAAGAGTCTCATGGACTTTCCTACCTAAGTTGGCCTTGAACCATGATCCTCAAATCTCAGTCTCTTGAATAGCTAGGATTATGGGCATGAGCCACCAGCACTCTGCTATGCATGCCATAATCCTTTGCTTGGACATACATATTTACTGCTATTTTAATATCTTTGATATGAAGAATTTAGAATTAATGCTATGTTAAGAAGGCTAGCAGCTGGGAGCCCATGTGACCCAAGTATCTGGGCCTAAATGAACATGTCCTGTCAGCTTATCATCATTGTCATGATATCATAGCATGATGTCATATTTAACTTGGAAGAATTTTCTTTCTCAGGGTTATGTCAAATACCACTACAATTCACAGTGAGGACTCTCTTTGTTTCCACAGACTATGACACATATTAATTTACTTCTGTATGTGAGATACTTAGAACACTGGAGAAAATGATTAAGGAAGACATGGAAGTTTGAATGGAAAGGGACAGTATCAGTGAGATCTGGAAATGTTGAAATATGCTCAGGTATTTCCATGGACCTTCCACAATGGCAAAGGAAAATAAAAACAGTATAATGCATTTCTTCCCCATTCCCCTTTGGAAGTGCTGGGATTTTTACTCTGCTTTGTACTTGTTTGGCACTCACTCAACCAACTTGAGTCATACCTCCAACCCTTTTTTGCTTTATTTATTTTCCAGAAAGGGCTAGAGCTAAGATCTTTCTATGTACACCTGGTATTACAGGTATGGATCACGAACCCTGGTATGCTCTTTATCTGTCTGAGCTTGAACCTTGACCCTCAGGTATGAACTACCATGCCAGCAGGCATTCTGCATCTAGGAAGCTGATTCTCTACTAGGTCTGGATTTATCCTTCCAGAAGTTTAAACAAAACAAACTAAAGTTGCTGTTTTAGTCAGCTTTCTGCTACTGTAAAAATACATGAAATAATCAAATTATAAAGGAAAAGGGGTTGTTTTTAAATTTTCATATCATTTCTCTTTTATTATTGTAATTAGTGACACATATTAGTATGTTAGTGAGATTTACTACTTGTTTTGGCTCTTGCTTTTGATAGTCCATGACCATGATCTTCTGGTCTTGTTGCTTTAGGCTTGTGATGAGGTAAGGAGCAGATGGTGAAGTCAAACCCCTTAACTTATAGCCAAGAAGTAAAGCATAAGAAGAAGAAGGTGCTGGGGAACCCATAGTTCCCTTGGAGGACTTTCCAACAGGCTCCACCTCTTCATGGTTCCAAAACCATCCAGTAGCACCCAGCTGGGGACCAGACCTTAATATAATGCTCATGATTCCACTTGTATCATAAGATGCATAAAGGTAAACTTGTGTAATAGAAATGTACTGAACACATGGGTGGGAAAACACCTTCATGCTACCATTTTTCTTACTATCTGTTTCTCACTCCTCCTCCATTATGTTTCTACCCCTATCCCAACTCAATTGCTTTTCATTAGATACTTAGTTTACTTCTTGAGGAAAGCTTGACTTCTCTACTTATACTTTAAATTGGGTGGGTTAGATCTTTTTGTGACTCTTCACAGAAATAGCAAATGTGAGTTCGATTCCCTTTATACTGGAACTCATTGTTTCATAGTCAGAGAGCTAATTTGTGAAATACTGTAGTAATCTTTTACACTTTGGGTGAAACCTCTGTAAGACTAAAATAGAAGGTAAAAGGTTGACTTACTGGACCAGCAGTAAATCCTAAACTATCCCTCTATGGCTTCCCATTTGTCACCATTTCCTCTATTTTATAGGAGAAAGGATCAAAAGAATTAACACATCTCAATATCTGCATATTGAATTAGAATAAACCAGCTCAGATCTGTCAAGTGTTGTGGAAACCACATTGCCTGTGATCCTGGTTTTTTCTCAGTGGTGGTGGGGACAGGGGAAAGGGTTGGGGAGAAGACAGTAGAACCCCTTAAAAAGTCATTTTTCCAGGTCGTCAAGACCATTCTGCTGCCAGGGTCCATCTTCATACCCCATCACACATGTAGACCTGCTGGTCAGAAAATAGTTCAGACTCTAGTTCTTCCCAGCCACTGTGCTCTTGTATTCTTGTTTTGCTTTATCTTTTACTGAAATCATAACTGGGAAAAATATTAGGACTATCAGCAAGGACTCCACATGAAAAAAGAGGAAAAGCAATCACATTGAGTCAACATGAGGTGATCAGTCATGCTGAAGGGAAAAAAACCCCAGAAGATTACAAATGTAACGTTTGTGTGTTGTTTTGTGAAAGTTCACTATTATGTCTATCTGTGACAATGTCACTGTGATTATAGACAAAGCTAAATTCAGACCATGGCCAATTACAACAGTCACTATTGCAAGGATCCTAGAGATGGACAGTGATGTTTCTCATGATAATGACATTTTTCATATAGGAATAAATAAAATGCCCTATTAAAATAATTTATCTGTTTTTGTAATGTAAATATACAATCACATAAAATTCCTTCTTTGGCTTCTCTTACATTTATAATATTAGCAAGTACTGTGTTAGGTAATTTTCAGAGAATTTTCCTCCAAATATCCTACAGAGAAAGTGTTAGACCTGTTTTAAAGATAGCTACACTAAAGGGATAAAAGTATTCCAGTCACTGGAAAGAATTAGGAAAGTGGAGAGAGGAACTGAATCACAGCCTCTCCAGAAAAGTCTATTTGCCTATCTTAAGAGAGATTTAGCACCCACTTACCCAGTTAATGAGAATTACTTAAGAGAAGCCCAAAATATAAATAACCTGATATTGATCATAATGATGGTATTTAGAGAGAAGTCATGCTCAATATTTCCTAATATCCTTCATGCATTGAGTGCTGGTTCTATTCTTCTTGCTGGTACAGTCCCATTTACATTGATTATAGAAGGTCGTCCTCTCTAGATAGTCAGAATGATCTTCTCCCTTGTTTGCATGTCACTTTTCTCAGACATGAAGAGACATGGTTAATAGGTGTGTCTAAGGGCTCATAGTGAACTCAGACCATGCAAAAGACAGTAGTCCACTTTACACTCTCAAAAAATGTTAAGAATTCTCTTGCCACGTGTATTTAGTATCTCTTAGACACCTAGTTCGGTAAAGTACGAAAGTTGATGGATGACTGATGGATCTCATAGAACAGGAAAGTTGATTTTGCTGGACTAATCTTTCTAACTTCACATTCATTTTACCTATATAAAGGAGAATAATAACCACTTCCACTTGCAGAGCGGTCATAATAAATAGAGTCAATAACTGAAGTGAGAGGGTACAGCATCTAGCACAGCTAGATGTTCAGCTGATAAACTGATGCTCTCTAGTATCCAAAACATGACTCTAGACACTGCATTGGGACTGGTGTGACTTATGGGGTACATGCTGATGGGGAGAAAAGTGCTGGCTACATGACAGACTAGGTTCCTATCATCATTCTGTTCTTATTGGGATCATTGGATCACTCAAGGTTCTCTGCTTGGTTCACAGTGATGTGTGGTATGCATTCTCTTATCTCCAGAGATCTGGGGAGGCAGCCTGATATGTGAAAGAGCAGAAATACTTGTACCTCTGTAATTGTTCTTTACAGGGCTTGATTATTATACCTATTAATGAACAGGACATGGTTGAACCATCTTTCATGCCTTGTTAAACTGTAACAATTCTCACAGATCAGAAATGTGTATCTTAATATAAGAGATTAAAACAAGTGCAAGTCAAAACTGCACTGAGATTCCATTTCACTTCAGTGAGAATTGCTGTAATTTCCACCAATGCTAGTGGGGATATGGGTCTTAAGAGCCTCACATACTGCTTCAGTACAGATACTACAGCAAAAAGCAAGGAGGTTCTTTTACAAATAAAAGTAGAACTACTATATGATCCTGCTATACAACTCCTGGATATCTATCTTCCCCAGGGAGATGAAATCAGCAGGGCAAAATACAGGCCAGATCTCCTTTCTTTATCATGGTGCTGTTCCTAATAGCCAAGATGTGGAACCAGCACCTATATGTCCATCAGTGGATAAACAACAATGAAAAACAAAATATGGTATGCACATACACCCAGTTATTTAGCTATTAAGAAGATTAAAATAATATAGTAGATGAAAATTGGAATTTCTGGTGCTAAGCGAAAAGAAAAGAATTGCCCATGTTCTTTCTTAGGTGATGTTTAAAGGAAATGATTGTTGGGAAGTACGTGAGAGGTTAACAGGGAAAGAGAAGTGAATCATGGGAAGTGAGGAGAGAAGGAAGGGGAAGATGCGCTTCAGAGGAGCTGGCCCAGCATATCTTGCATTATCCCAGTTCCAAGTTCACAACCCAGAGCGCTAGCGTACGTTTGGAGTGCTAGCCAACTCCAAATGGAAATCTTCAAAAGCCAACCTTCCCTGAGAGGATCTGATGCATTCCTGTGGAGGGTGATGGTTGGGAAGGTTCAGATGGATGAAGTCCTCATCCTCAGCGATGTGTGTGTTCTTTCCTGTCGGGACAGGAGGACTGCAGGCTTTCCCAGGGTCTCTGAAGTGGCTGGACAGCCTTGTCCTCATTTGCTCCAGGAGAGAAGGTCTCTAAGGTATCGTAGGAGCTGTCTTTTGTCACCTTTGTGTGACAAAGTGCCAGCTTTGTCTACCCACACACAGGAAACAACTTGTCTGGTGAGCTGGACTGTGTACTTAGAGGAAGAAAGTAGTATTATAGGTAGTATTGTAGGTATGGGGTCCTCTCTAGGTATTGTAAGTAAGAACAAGGAGCAGCAGTTAGTGCTGAGTAACTTCCCTTTCCACTTTCTGAAGACTGAGTGGCCTCTGGACACTCTGGAGCCAATGTGGAGGATGGATTCCTATCTGGAATTCTAGATTCATTGGTTACTTTTTCCCCTTGGCCTGCTGAGGACATGCTGAGGACCAATTGTGGGGCAAGCAGTCTGTCACTCACCACAGCCTATGGATACAGGCAGTTTGGAATTCTTGCTTTACCACTTGCCCTGAGACAATTAGTTTGATCTTATTTTCTCTAAAATAAAAAAGAAAACACCCAACCTCTATTTTTCAGTTATAATATTTTACATAAAGAATCTAGAATCTGCAGGATGTGCAAAAATGACAACAACTTCAGAAATGTACTCAGTAAAATTCCATTCCTAAATGCAGTAGGGAAAATGAAAGAAGGAAGGAAGACCAATATGGACAGAGAGTGGATGGCATCCATTTTGCTTTTTCCTTTTAGTTAGAAGGGAAGATGGTTCACACCATCATGTTGTCTACTTGGAAATAGTTCCTTAGTGGGTGTGGAGCTTAAAATGCTTTCTTGATGGTTAACTAATCAGTATTCACTTTCAAGAGTCTGACAACAGAGCTCAGTTCAGGAGTCAATCTTGGATCAGGTCAGAACAGTATGAGAATGTAATCTGCTTTCCACTTCTTTGCGGTCATTCATGTATGAGAGATAGGGTGACTTTGCTTCAACATCCTGGAAGAGCACTGATGAGAGAGGGGTATAGTAGAGTACATAGTCTCATAAGTGTGAGAGTGTGGTCAGGATGCTCAATATTTGCTTGTGCTCTACCAGTTGGGAATATATGTGGCTTGCATCTGATGAAAAGCAAGGCAGTGTAGACATTCCAGAGAGTGAATATCCTTGGTAAACATCCTCAGACAGTGATGGTATGCAGTTGATGGCCAAAACCTTTTGAGTAAATGTGGATTATGTTGTATTCTGTTTTCTAGAGTTCAAAAGCAGACTTGTATATTGCCCAACCATAGTGCTAACTGACTTGTTAACCCTTTATTTGATTATTTCTTCTTCTTGCCTTACTCCATCCACTTTTAGATTAACACAAATTAACCCTACACACACACACACACACACACACACACACACACACACACACACACACACACACACACACACAGAGTGAATGTGAACATCTGGCCTGAAAGGTTCCATCTTCCATTTTGTCCATTGGATGGCCCAGTATGCACTTGGATCCATTCAGTAGTGAGGCACACAGCCCTGGGTTAGAAATGCAGTAAAGAGTAAAACGTGTCTCAGGGAAAAAGTATCCATTGTCTCAATGATGTATCATTGGGTAACAGGATTTGTTAGACATTCGTAATGGGCTGTTGTGGCCACAGACAAGGACAATAGATTCATATGGTCTAAATGTCTATGTCAGGTTAAAAACAGACGTGATAAACTTTTGGAGTTCATCACAAAGCTTTTTTTAATTCTTAAAAATACAGTTGAGTTTTACAGGTAAAAAGAATTTGTAGATTAAAAAAATAAAGTTTTGAACATTTAAATTGCTTTCTCAAGGTCACTCTCCTGGAAAGTAGAACTTGATTGAAACCCAGTTCTGACTGTTCCATAATTCATGCACCTTTTGGTAAAAATCCAAGCAGAGCATTCTGGATTTAACCCCTGTGGTTATAACAGTCCTCAACGGAATGGTGTACAAGTGACTTAGAAGACTATGATTCATTTTCAGATCTCATTTTTAAGAAGGTGATCTACAGGATTGCCTCAGAAATCAAGCAGCAAGTCTTCTGTTTAAAAAAAATTTAATTTTAATTGTTATTATACTTCTCTGTCTTTATAGGATACAAGGAGAAAATGCAATGCAGGTATAGTGATTATTCCCCCTTCTAGTTCTTTAAACAATCGCTGTACTCTGCCATAGAATGCCAGGAGTTAATCTCCTTATTTATTTTCTTGGTACTATTATCATCTCTTCCTATGAACCCTTTTTTACCATTTAATGTCTACTCCATTATTCATACTTGTTTCTGTGATATTAACTTTCCTCCTGCCATGTATGAATGAGAACATGCAATATTTGTCTTTTCAGTCTGGCTTCTCTCACATGATAAAACGACCTCCAGTTTCATCCTTGGTGAAGATGGCAGGATTTCATCCTTTGATGTGGATGAAGAATAGTCCCTTTTGTAGACATGCTGCATTTTCTTTATCCGTTCATACATCCAAGAACACCTATATTGATTCCACATCTTGGTATTGTGAAGATTGCTGCGATGCATTTGAGAGCTCACACGTTCCTTTAATAGTTTGATTTTATGTCCTTTGTGGATATTGCCCCTAGTAGTGTAACTGGAATATATTATAGCTCCAGTTTTAGTATTTTGGTTACCCCATAAAAGAGGAGAATCATTTGAGGTATTCAGAAATCCAGAGAAGATGGAGAAAGATGTTGTTCTTTAATAGTTGTGCACATAAAGATTCCAAATACTCAAAATATCAGAGACAGAGGCTAAAATCACCCCCTTGGGAAACTGTGAACAGGGAAGATATTGCAGTAATTTTAATCCTAAAACTTGATAGCTATTGGCAGGTATGCTTTTATTTTTATCACCAAGTATAATAACATATAAGAAAGCACATGCAACAAATATATTCAGCTTATTGAATTGCAAAGTAAACATCTGTGAAATCCTTAAAGAAATGAGTATTACCAACACAAAGAAACCTCACCCATTCCTTTCAGGACTATACTCTGTTCCTCTTAAATGCAATTCTAACTGATCCTAACCATATTATGGTACTTTCTGGCTTTCCTTCCTTTTGTGTGGCTGCAGTTGTTATTATTTATTCATGCTAACAAAATACAGCACCATAACTATTTTGAGCTATCTACCAGTGCTATGTGCAGACTACACAGCAGTCTGTTTCATCTTCCTCCCTGAGGTAAACTGGCTTCTCTGTCACTGGCCAGGTTGAAGGGATTTTGAAGACAAGAATCCTTTTGGTTTAGGCTATGTGTCTTAGTGGACTTTTATCCCAGGGGTACTTTGTATGTCATGAGAAGTATCTCAGCGACCAAGCATATGCCTTACACACACTAGATCCTATCAAAAATAACATAGATGAAAAAACAGCTATCAGGTTCTGGAAGCCTTCCTTTGGTTATGCTGCCACTACCCTCCAGTGAAAATCAATTTACCCAGGAGCCCCATATGATTGTCCTGACCACAGAGCAAGACGAACCTGCTCCTCCATCGGTCACATGCTTCTTGCTCCTTGTTCTCAGGCTCAAGTCACAGAATTAATTCCTGAGTCAGCACTGATTATGGGCCTCTCCCATTGTAACTTTCTCATAGGAGAACTGGGGGTGCTGTCAAGTTTTCTGGAGTGCATACAGTTGAATGACAAGTGACATAGTTAACAGTCTGCCCGTGATATTGACTCTTCCAACCATGTTTTCATTCTCACCTGAATGATCTCATTTTGTTCTCACTGCAGAGCAGGGATTCTAAGCAGAGAATAGAAAGTCATCTAGGTGCCTTTCCCACTGGGAATATTGTGAGATTTAGCATTTGGTATACGTTTTCAACTCTATCAGTGGCTCAGTTTCCTGAATCAAGATAATCATTCCTCTCAACTTCACTTGTAAAATGAGGTCATGAAAACATAATAGAAAAGAATGTGAATTTGAAGATTAAGCAATATAAGGGATAAAACCATATCGTATTGTGGGTAGCTCAGAGAGAGAGGTATTGAATTCCAGCAATTGTTAATAATAAACAACCAAAGTTAGGTCCTGATGTTTTGGGTGTAAATCCTGTGTCACTTTCAGTACAGAAAGAAAAGTGTATGTCTAAGATGGACCATTGTCCAAGATTCCTTGATTCCTTGATATATTAATTGCTTCACTCAATAATGTCAACACTTTTTCCCATATTGGTTGTTAAGTATGGCTCTTGAAAAACAAAGACCATCTCTATCTAGCAGCTATAACAATGAACTATTCAGGTGACTTACTCAGTGGCCGTGTGTCTGTAGTGTTACTTCTGTGAGGACCTGGAAAAGAAGAACGAGGAGCAGATATGTGGAATTGTGTTGAGATCTCACTTCTAGGATATGCAGCCATGTCATTTCAACTCACTGAACTAGACGTTTCCAATGATAAGTGACCAGTAGTACTGAAACAGGGTTGGTGTACAAAGTAAATGATATTATCTGTCTTACAACTGTGCACATGAATTTGACATGAGTTTTCATCCCAAGTTCAACATTCCCTAAGAATGTTGGCCAATTGGCTGAGAAATTCTTCAATGTGAATGTAAATTCTAAATGTCATTCAACGTAAGTTCTTCAAACTCAATCTGCAAGACAATATTCACCTCTCGTAGCCCCTAGTAAACAAATTGGTAAATTCTGTGAGAACTTCATGCATACTTTCCCATAACACAAGAGATTTGAAATCATGTCTTAGATTCTTTCAAAGTTCATGTCTTGGTGAAGTTAATTAACCTTCTGCACCTCAGTTATTTTAATCCAATAAACTGAGATATTGACAACTCACAGAGGACTGGAGATATAAAAGTTGTATAATTTCATGATAAAGAATGTGATTCTCAAGAACATTATTAGCATTTTGTTTTCAGCATGATATCTATACTGAAAATGCTTGAACTTTGTCCAAATAGAATTGTACCCATTGCCTGACTTATGAAAAGGTACCCTCTCTTTACAACATTTTAATAATAACAGTAAAATTATATTGAAACAAAACACTAAAACAGAAATATCTGAAAAACAACATCAGAAGACAGTTCCAAGTTTACAACTTCTTGAGTGTAACATGGCTATGTTATTTCAAATATTGACTCCACAACATATCACCAATGTATAAAATATTGACAATGCATGACTAAATGTAATATTTGAAGAAGGATATAAATGTCACAAAAATACATATATTAATATTGGGGTAAAATTGCGAACAATGTTTCCAAAATGGTAATTTGTATTCTACTTATGTCAGCACTAGTGTCAATAATTTCTTCTTCAATACATGTAGAAAGAAGATGCTGAAAACTGGAGGAGTGTGCGAGGTTGGCTGTTTTGAGCTGGCTTTAAAGTGTTAGGAATGTCTCTTATAAGGTTAGCTTTTTGTTATATATTTGCAACCTCATGAAAGAAAGGTATCTTCTGTGACTTCAGCCAGAGAAAACAACTACAAATTCAATAAACAAGAGGCAACATTTGAGCTATAATACATTGTTCCTTATTTTCCCTATTTAGGTTATGCTAGGAGATTCCTTTTACCTCTGAATAACTCTTGCTGAGTCTCCAGGGTTCATTGCAAAAACCACTTTTCAGATGACGAATTTATTATTTTCCCTTTAAGGAAGAAATAATCCCTTCAAATTTCTACACTTGAATTTAATTTTATTAGCAGTCATGCAGAAGACTAATTATGTTTACATGAAGGTCTCTATGCTAAAAAATAGGGAGAGAGAGACAGTATTCCATTAATCTTCTTTCTTTCTCAGTGACAACTATATAAGCACTCATTAAAGTTTGTTGAACCAATCAATCAGTCAATCAATCAATGAAGACATAGATACTGTCTTGTTGAGGGGAAACAATTAATGTCAGAGATCCATCACATCTTAAACTACAAGGGCAAAGTAAAGTTATAAATTGTCAATTATAGTAGTCAAGCAGAGTTATGAGAGGATCAAACACTAATGGATGAAGCACATACATAGTCTAGGTGCTTAATCCAAGGACACAGAAGGAAGAGCAGAAGCAATAATTCAAGATTAATTTGTTTGATATCACCTAATAGGAGGCCTACCCAACCATACTGACCTCTCTCATAGAGGTGGGGTATATTTAAGAACTATTACTTTTATAGAAAGTATTTAAGATTTACAGGATATCTGAATGGGATATCTGCGCAACTAAGGTTGGTATTTGTAAATGAAAGAGCAATTAATGGATGAGGACATATAAAAGTCTTTCTGTGTTATTCCTTTGAGAGAAACTTCTGTCAAAGCGTTCTTCTACTATAGGAGGCATTTTCAGTTCAAAATTTCAGTTAGTAAAGACTTCAAGACCCTATTTAATCTATGAGACACAGAATGTGGAGGAATATTCCAACATTATTTTGTACTTGGAGATGCGGTAAAAATTACTGTTTATTAAACTGAGTGTTCTGGAATCATGCTCTTCCTGTCAAAAAGCAGTCTGAAATTCCCTTTTCCAAGATTTGTTTTCTTCTTCCTTGTTTTAAATAACACTTTTCCCTGTATCTCTAAGTGATGGCATGTGTTTTTATCATTGAACTGTACATTAATGTCAGAGCCAGTGATCATAGGCATGAAAAACTTGCTTTGTTTTCAACCAAACAGAAATGTTATATAGTATAGAGATAATCTGATCTCTGGGTTATCAGTTTTGGACACCAATTTGTGACGATTTCATGGTCAGGAAGGTATGATATTTACAAAGACTTTCCTTTCTTGAGCAATGGTGAACATTTGACCTATAAAAGAAAGTTATAATTTTATTATTTTGTGATTGATTATATTTAACTATTCACAGATTTTCTGTTGGCAAGTATAAAATGAATTTGAGTCTCAGATTTGATCCTGTTCTTTCTGGCTATTTCTTTTATTTTGTCATTCATTTTTTCTCAAACAGTTAATTATTTTGGAATCAATTCAATTTAGAGTGTTCTTTCTGGGTCTTAGTGAGTTGGGTAGCAAAGGTACCTCACTTCATTCAGTAGCTGGAGGATGAAACATTGGGTCTTAGTTTATCTTTCTCTGATCACTACTCTGGCTCATTCATTACCAGCAACTTTTAGTGGTGAAGTCTTCTGATTGTCAAATTCATTCTCCTTGTGTTCAGTGAATTTATACTTATGCCATATACTCTGCTTCTCTTCAGGTCATATAAATCTTTTGCTTTTTGCTATACTTATTCAGCTGGAACATTTGGCATTTGTTGGGGATAATTTTCAATTTACCCATCATGCATCTACAAATTCATTGGAACATGAATTGAAATGAGAAATTCCTGTAGGGTTTTATATTTAAAATAATCGTGGATTTTAGGTTAAGTTCATCAACTGATCAGATCCCCTTGTTCATCAGTTCATCAAGCATTGGTCAGTTGCAATATGAAAGGCATTTTTGTAAGATACTGCAAATACACCCAGCTATGAGAAAGACAGAGTCTTAGTTGCCAGGCTTAGGTATTGATTTGGATGTGACAACTCTCCATATAGAAATATAAGAGATAACAATTTGCTGAATCAAAACTACAGCAGTGGTATCATATTATCTGCAAAAGGGAAAAATAGGACCTCTTACTTCCTTATCTGGATTCCTTTGTTTTTTTTCCTTTTGCCTTATTTCTCTAGCAAAGAATTTCAGCACTCCTCTTACATATAGTATAAGAATCAACTTTTTTCCCATTACACTTTTGATGATCCTACCAACCAAGGTCAAATTCATTCTTCTTGTGCTTGGTGAATTTTATACTTATGTCATATACTCTGGTTCCCTTCAGGTCATATAAATCTTTTGCTTTTTGCTATACTTATGTCAAAGTATATATATGAACTGAAACCTCATATTTACTATAAAATGAAGAATCTTAATGTATCTATCTGTATCCTACTGTAAGGCTATATGGGCCCTGAAGGGAAGAAGTAGCTATCAATCACTTATGTATGATGAAAAGCAATAGGTTAACATGATGAGTTTGGGGAGCGTTACAGATTAAGGTTATAAAAAGAGATGTATCAGAAGGCTTAGCTTAGATGAAGTTCTGTGAACTTGAATGAGCAAAAGCCTGAAGCACAGTGACTGTCTTCTGAGAGAGTCTGAATTCTTGACATTGTGAGCAAGGTGAAGTTTTCCTCATCTGGCCTGTATAGACGTACTCTCAACTCCCTTTCACCTCTGAAGTTATTTAGTATGATTTCATTGATAACTTTCAGTAACTGTTTTAGGCATCTGCAGACATTTAGATTTAGATATAAGGGCAGTCTTTGTTAAGTCCTATTAAGAGCCTCTTTAGTGACCATCTGTCACAACAATGATCTTTCCATTAGGTTGTGTACCTATTTTATGAATCATACATTCAGTCTTCCTCAATATTTTTCTTTCAGTGGTGATAATTAAGTTTGAAGTTGCTTGGCAAGTATGCTACCTCCACTAGATCCCCATCTTTTATGCATCTTTGTTTTAAATGTTTCAAATAAGTTATAGAACATTATCACTCTTTTCATTTCCTATAGAAACAAAAAGTTACCTCAAGTAGTTTTCAGTCACATACGTTGATTTTTTTGTTAAAGTATATATATATATATATATATGATATATATGTTACATATAACATACATATATTTATTTTCAAGTCTGAGTCAGAAGAAGAATAAAGTAGTTGTGTGTTTCTTTTTAATATTCTCAGCAAAGCCATTATATTTACTTACAGTGGACCTATGTTTTGCAGCTTACAGTTTTAGGTGTTTGTGTGGTGGAGGTGAGATCCAATTACAAACTTTTCAGGGATTTTTTAAAAAATCAGATTGCTGAAGACCACTATTAATTACAAGTAAGTTCTATCACGTTATATTAAATAATTTCTATTTAAGTAAAAAATTATTAGATATTCTAAGCTCATACCCCCAAGTTACTTTCTGGCATCTATACCTGCATGTACTCCTGAGGTAGTCTTAGGTTTCTGTGTGCACACTGATGCATACTGTCCTACTCTGCATTCACTGGCTTCACGAGGATACCTGAGAATCCAGACACCACAGAAACCAACAACTGCTAGAAATCATTCTCTTGTGCTTACTCTATCCTCCTTACAAACAGCTATCACATCACTATTTCTAGTTGCTATATAACCTCAGAGTTAAGATGTAGATAGAGCATTCAGGAAATGTAGTGTTCTTATCTAATCATGATCCAAGATGGAGAGGCAGTATTTTGAATATGAGTTCAGATTCATAATTAAAATGTAATGGTCAAGATAATTAAAAGGCAATCAAGGGAAACAATCTGTGTTTTAGGCCAAGTATGATAATTATATTCGAAACATGCTCTATCAGCTACAAAGGAGTATGAAATAGAGAGAGCCTATTCCACATGCCAGGCTTGCAGTGATTACCTTACCAGAGCTAACTGATGTTGCCCATGGACTTTATTGCAGGAAAGTAAATTTCTCTATTTGTTTTATATATATTATATAATTATATAATACAATATATATTATATTACATACATATTTAACTTATATATAAATATGCATAAATATGTATATATTATATTACATACATATTTAACGTATATATAATTATAATATATAGTTCTTATATGTATAATTATATATAAGTTATTATATAACATATTATATGTATATTATATGTTATGCATATTATATTACATATTATATAATATATTATATAATATATTATATAATAATTTATACATAATATTCTATATATTATATTATACATATTATATATTACATATAATATATTATATGCTATATATTATATCATATATATTATGTTATTATATTATATTATATATTGCATATTATACATATTATATGTATATAATTATATGTACATCATATCATTATGTATATTATATGTATATATAATTATATTATATGCATATATAATATATAATATGCTATATATGATATTATTTATTATATTATTATATATAGTATATAATATTATGTTATATGTGTTATATATACTATGTATAAGTTATTATATACTATATATAACAGATATAATTATACAGATAATAATTATATATTATAAATATATATAATTATATAATTATATGTACGTTAAATATGTATGTAATATAATATATATACATAAAGTTCAACAAGTTTATTGGGATAATTGATATATATGTTTGAGTCAATTTAGCTTTAACCTCTTGTGTAAGACTTGGTATCTATTCAACAGTATTCTAGGATTAAATGCCCCCTCTTATTTATGGAGAGAGGAAAGCTAGTATTTAATAAGAAGCAGCAATATGCCAGACAACCCATAAGGCACTTAGAATAGGTGATTTCTTTTGCCTTCAGTACTTTAAATTTTTTAAGAGGGTTAATAAATACTTTGCATAAATACTCTGCTCATGTATTGGCTGGAATCACTACATGGTTTACAAGTACTGTTGTTTATTCTCATTTATAAATAATGAAATATAAGCTTGAGCAATACATAGTGAGAAACTCGCACATGATCATATTCCAAACACGTGTCCGAGCCAAGGTTTTAAAGCGTCTCTGTGCTCCTGTTGCTTTCGTTCCCTTCATGGTGTGCATGTCTTGCCAAGAGCGTGGCCCCAAGGCGGATGGAAATCTCAGGACACCAGTTCTATGCCTATAAAAGAGAAGTTGACACCATCGTTGGTGCAGTGGGCAGGGAGGGAGGGAGTATTAGTGATTAATATGGTGAGGATAAATATTGTGAGCATCAGCAAACTAAGTGTACAGCAATCATATCAACATGCTTCCTACAGGGATGTGGGCGTTCTGGAACTTATGACTTAAAGGACAAACAGGAATTATGCAGGGAGGGTGGAGTATGATGGTTGAGGAACATTCCAGACAGAGAGATAACTTGCAAAGTGTACGGGCAAGGAACCAAAATAGGTCATCAAGGTAGGTGCCAATCATTTGTTGATTGCTTGCTTGAAGTGACTTATTCTTTTGGGCCTTTAAAGGGATGTGAGTAACTAGGTTCACCATCATACATGATGTTCTAGGCGCTGGAGGATACAGATGGGGAGTTTGGAAAGACTGCTTTTTCAGATACAAAGTGAAAAAAATCTGACAAGTTACTCCCTTGCTCAAAATCTATCGTTCCTCTTGACTTTGGCCTTTATTAAAGAATCAAATGAACAGTGTCTGTGGAAAGCTAAATCAAGTTCCTGTAATGAAGTGAGTCTCTGCCGAGGGCGGCCATTATTTTTATTCTCTATCTCATCTCTCCTCACGTGTCTCTTCTTGGCCTCTACCATGTCTCCTTCATAGAATACTTTTCCACATCAAGTCTCTCTTTTTTCATTAATACTTTTTTATTGTAAAAATAGTGCACGGAGGGATTACAGTTACATTAGTAAGGTAATGAATTCATTTCCTACTGAGCATTGCTACCTCCTCCTTTGTTTTTCCCCTATCATTCCTTCCCTCCCCACCTCCCCAAGTCCTCCTTCCCTTCCCCCACCACACACACAAGTTGTAAAGTTTGTTTTCAACATAGTGTCTTGTACATCTTATTGTTACAATGGGTCAACCTGTATCCCTATTTAAGCATTTTGTTTTTTCCCTTCCCCTCCGATCACACACAAAGGTATACTAAAGCTACCAGCACAACTATATTTATTGCAACATTATTTATCATCGCTAAGATATGGAACCAAGTCTCTCTTTTCTGAAGAGCTTCCTTTGATGTAAGTTACCCAGTGAACTCCCAATACATCTCATAATAGCAGAGGGTGAAGAAACAGCAGTAACTGGAAGTAAGTTTATATATAAATTAAGTTCAGATTCTGAGAGCAACTGTTAGAGGAGGGACCTGGCAAAGAACCGAACCAAGAATTAGGAACAGTGGGTGGTGAATTGCCTGGACTGGAGATTGTGAAATCCTTTGAGAACTAGGAAAGCTTAGATTTCCATTGTCTTGGCTGCCTCTTTCTTTAGTTCCATGAGGATCAATTAAAGCAGAAAATCTGAAAGAAGTGACAGAGAGAAAAACAATTAGATTCTTTTTTGGGGGGGGTCCAGTCATGGGGCCTGAACTCTGGGCCTGGGTGCTGTCCCTCAGCTCTTCAGCTCAAGGCTAGCGCTCTACCACTTGAGCCATAGCGCCACTTCCAGCATTTTTCATTTTGCTTATGTGGTGCTGAGGAATCAAACCCAGGGCCTCAGGCATGCAAGTGCTCTACCACTGAGCCATCTTCCCAGCCTCCAGTTAGATTCTTTTGATTCTGTATCTACTTTAAGAAGAAACATTACAGTCCTGGTAATTAATTGCAATCAGTAACTTCTTTCAACAAAATTGAGTTTATCCTGACAAGTAAAAATGACCACAGGACCTGTGAATTATCCAGGAGTGATCAGTTTGTAAAACTGCTCAAATTTTTGTACAAGGAAAATATTTCTGGCTCTATGTATATTTTTATGAGAAACTGGGTGTAATGTAGCCCCTTTAAATCTCTTACATTCAATCATGTATTTTTTTCTAGGCCCTCCACACACAAAAGAATTTTTATGTACTGCATAGGGCTGGTGTGAAATGAGAGAGAAATGAAGGAAAAGATGACAAATATTTTTAGATGGGTAATACTATGGCAAATTTGAGAACTGTCTTTTATTCAAGTGATTATGTTGGAATAAGAAGGAAAGTAGGAAATGCATAATTCATGCCTGACTCACCAAGACGACATTAAAGTTTAATCAGAGAGGTCACAAGCCAAAGATTCAGTGATTAGAGCTCAGAGAACAAACGAAGACTTGGAAGCTATTTATCTTTTAAGACATCTTGTTTCATAAACTCAGAACATTTTCGTTTTTGCCTCCTGCTTTCCATGTCTCCCTGGTAGATTTCAGGTCTTGACAGGCAGCGTATGCCTGGGAGCAGGCTGCCATTCCCTTCCTAATCCATGTCTAGGCCAGTCCCTGTAGTTTTCATTACGGTCTTGAGCTACTGTGGCTTCCAGTGACTTAATTCAGCTAAGACCCCAATAGTTTTATTCTCATACCACTCTGCTCTTAGTTATATTTGGCATCATAGCAGGTTATCTTCACTTACCGCTCTAGACTCTGTTTCTCTGGATAATAACTTGTGGACAAAAGCTTAGAATTTACAAGCACACCTCAAGTGTCAGGAGCTGTACTGGATGCTTCGAAATACATCTCATTTAATCTCCAAGATGACCCTCCAGTGGGTATTAGCATCTCTGTATTGCAGATGAGTTAAGCAGCTCAGAAATTCATTAACTCTTCCAAAGGGATGGTGCTGATGAGAATAGCAAAGAAATAGTTTTTGAGTCAGAGCCTGTGTTCATTTGATTGTATTCCAACAGACAAAAACCACAAATGAGGTTTTCTTTTCTTTTGCTTTTTTTTGGGGGGTTGCTTTATTTCTAAAATTCTTTGTGTGAATTTTAGGTCTTTGATAGATTTTTTAAAATTTATCTTTAAGTAGTTTTACAAAGGAGCTGCCATTTAGTAAAGCAGTTTGTGAATGCAATGCACCTTGACCAATGTCCCCTAATTCCACATGCTTACCCACCACAACACACCCCTGAGGTTTTCTTGATTCTGTGTCTGTCTTCTGAATGGCTGCTGTGGTGACCCTCTTTCTTACTGTGTGGGTGTTTATCTGTCTATCTCTTTCTGAGAGCATTTCTTTGTTATTTTTGAAATGATGTCACACATATGAATAAGAAGGAAAGTCACCAGAAGAGTTCACCAGTGATAATGTATGAGGACAAACGAAGAGAGAAGCAAGGGCTGTTATTCTTAGTGGACAGAAACTTTCCATTATAAAACTAACAACACAAAGAGTAAACACCATAGTAGTAGAGAACAGACTTAAAGGAAGATCCATGCATTCCAACTTCTGAATGACAGCAGGCACTAGAGAGGTAAGGTAGCATGGGAGATTACTATAGAGCTTGAGCCATCTGATCTATCCAGAATACCCCCAAGGCTCATATGTTCCATAATAATGGCTAGTGGTGTTCAGGAAATGAAGCCATGAAGCCACTTATGACTGTTTTCTGGCTTCTAGTTAACTTTCTTTCCAAACTCGGAATGTGAAGAAAGAATGTCAATTCAGCCTAAAGATTTGTACAGTCTCTCCTTCTCTCTCTGTTTTGGCCTCCATCTCTGTCTCTGTTTCTGTCTGTTTCTATCTGTCTCTCTCTCTCTCTCTCGCTCTCTCCACAGCATCTTTTGTCCTTTCAAAATTAATTTTCTGCAGTGATTTATAATGATACTTGGGTAGATTCTCTTTTGCTTTTAATTTTATATAGGTGTGCAAATGGAATTTCAGTCGACTAAAGCAGAGGGGACTTTTTAAACTCTGTTTTGCTATGAGGAAAATTATACCATATTTCATACCACTTTTAAAAGGTCTTTATAACTGTAACTGCAAAAATGTAATTCATATGTCTCATTGAGGAAATGGAGGGGAGTGGTAAGGAGATGCCTGTGGTCACAGTTTTAGATGCCACGGTGATGAGATGTGATCCTTATTCATTTGACATTTTTAGTTAATATTTTTTTCTTTTTTAAAAACCATATCCCTGTAGCTTTAAAAAAACAAAAGAAAAAATAAATAATAACATGAATGATTGCACTTGATTTTTTTGACAAGATTTATACCCTGTGGAGACATTAACTGGCAGCTTAACATCTGGGATACTTTTGATCACCCGATGACTCCAGCAACAAGCATTTAAAGAGATCAGAATGAAAATAGTTAGGGAAACAGTAGCTCTTATGACACAAATCAGAACTTCAAACATTTTTTTTTACCATTTACTTACATGAATAGTATGGAAAGACTCCAAGGGCTCACTCATGAAAGCTGGTGGTTTTCAAGCCTCTTCTGCGTATTTGTAGAAATTGATGACACTAAAGGTCACTGCTCCTCAAATTAACAAATGAACCTTTGTAAAGGAGATGGAAATATACTTTGCTCAAGGTAGAAAGACTCCATTAGAAATCTCTTTTCCTATTTTCTCAGCAGGCCTGATATGCTACTGTTCACTTATTCAGAATTAAATGAAAGCTCAAAAATTTGCCGCTTTACAAATCCACACAGTGGAATCTTTACAATTCTGTTCTCTCACTGACATTCAGTCCAGCAGCAGGTGGCTCTGGGAGGTAGATGTGTTATTTGTGCTGTGGTTCTCTCATTTTGGCTGTCATTTTTCTTAGTCTGTATTTGAATATTCTAAAAGCTCCATGTTTGAGTAAGAGGCCCCCTCTTTCACTGGATTTCCTCACTTCAGCCCCCCTCCAAGTCACTTTAGTGTTTCTTAATCACAACAAATTGATTATTGGCATTCTTTTTGATGCCTGTCCTGGGGCTTGAACTCAGGGTCTGGGCACTGTTCCCAAGCTTTCTTTGTTTAAGGCTAGTGCTCTACCATTTGAGCCATACCCCCACTTCTAGCTTTTTTTTGGTGCTTAATTGGAAAAAAATGTCTTACAGACTTTCTTGTATGGCCTGTCTTTGAACTTTGTTCCTCAGATCACAGCCTCCTGAGTAGCTAGGATTATAGGCATGAACCACTGGCTCCCAGACTATTGGCATGTTTATAATTTTCTATGAATACTTTTCTCTACAAGTAAAACAAGTAATCAGATGGATAAATGTCAACAGAAACATAAGATAACTGTAGACGTGCATTGATTTTGGTGATTTGCTTTCCTGAATTGGTTTAGACTTTCTCTATCACAACCAGTTGCCACAGCATTTCATACTTTTATTTGCATGGTGATACAGATTTATTTCATTTTTATTTTTCTCTTGCCAAACATTTTTTTCCTGAATGATAATTACCATACTATCTAAACTTACCTTTAGCAAGTGTAGGGAATTTTCTTGATGAGCGAGAACAGGATAAATTTTCATTTTTCGGTGATTTATCTATCAACTTGACTTCTCACAGCCTTCTCTGAGATGATTTCCTGCTTTTCCTGTAGTTTTTGGATTCATCCTAAGAGTCTCTAATTTTGTCCACTTTTCTTTTTTCCTTCTTGAGTTAATTTTATACTCTGATTTTTCCTATAGTATCTCTCTGTAAATAGCATGCCAGTTACTAACTTTAATCAAGACTGGTTTGTGAGTCTCAGTTCTATGACTGTGTCAGTCAGAGTCTAATCAAGAGCAAGAAATTACATAATAATTGAAACTGAGAAGTGTAATATGAAACTATTCTTGGTAACTATAAGAAGAGTGCTTTATAGCAGTAGAGCTTGGCAAAAAGGTTTATGAGACTCCATCTCAACTAATAGAAAGGCTGACAGCAGTGGTTCAGGCCTGTCATCACAGCGATGTAGGCGGTATAAATAGGAGGGTCAGAGTGGTTTAAACCACAATCATTTTTATCTCTCTCTACAAAGTAATTAGGATTTCAGACATGAGCCAATATACCTGTCCTCTCAGCTTTCTTTTTGATGACTCCTTCTTCAAGATCTGGGGGTGAGAGATAACTTCTCTCTCATAGTTCCCTAATTTCTTGGATTGGGTATCTTTTATCTTATTGCTATTCTGTGGGTACTGAAGTTACATATTTCCTGCTCAAACTGCCTCCTCTGAACTGTAAACCATGTGTTTCCAATTCTTACCGATTTCTTTAGCATGAATGAGCACATACTTTCCAAAGCTCTGTCTCAGAACAAATGCAGGAATCCAACCCCTTATTACATTACTCCCCAGTTCAGGCCATGGGCCTTGCAATGTTGATGTTATCCTTAAGATGGGTGAGAACAACTCAGTGTTAGGATCACGGTTGGTGCCTAGTAATCGAATCATGAGTGGCTGACCTCATGAAGAACACAGAAAAAGCACTGGAGGTTATCAGAGCTCAGTCTTGAGATATGTATGTTTACAATATTTTATAATCAAAATTATATATATATATATATATATAAAATGATATACAACACACAGAGTAGTTTTGGTTTTTAAACTTAGAGCCTCTAGTTCTATTTTTCACTGGTTGTTTTTAGGACAGGATCTTACTTCATACTGAGCCTGTGCCTGAGACATGACCCAAAACCTAGCTTTAAACTTCCTTTGGTGGAGCTTGAGTCTCTATGTCCTTTTCTGCCTAGGCTGACCTGCAACTGAAATCTTCTCATGAGGAGTCCAAACGTGGGTGTAAGAAGAGTGCACTGTACTCCACTATGGGTTGAGAAGATTCTGTGAGCTTCCATTCCTGGGATGGTTTTGAACTACAGTCTAGCCCTTCTCAGCCTTCCATGTAGGTAGGTTACAGGGAGAGGCCACCAGTTTCTGACTTAATTATAAATATATTTAAAAAGTTAAGTTTAAGTTATTGACATATCTATTAAATGTGGAGCAGCAACCTATGGGAATTACTTTTCCCAACACCCTATTAGTAGGCCTTTTAATACTTTTATATAGCTTAAGAAATTCTACAAAAAAACAGAGTGAACAATGTGGAAGCTGTCTGAGTTACACAAACTCAACAGACTGTTTTTCTTGCTATGCTTCTATTTGGGGCTCTGTTTCTAGAAATAGATATAGTAAGATTAAGGATTCTACTGTCATCTGCTAGTTATACAGTACATAACTTGAGCCAGTGATTAGAATGTTCGTGCTTGTTTATGTATAGGAAGAGGCTGTCAGGGGACCACCATGTTGGTATGCTCACAGAAAGGACTTCACACATGTAAAATGTGTGAAAGTGTTAGCTGTTTCCCTGTGTTCTTTCTTTGCGGTCTGGAAATCCCTTCAGGGTGTGAGACTCATCAAAATATGTTCATTTTGGATCACTTCTGACCCTGGCAGGAGGCCTTGGTATAAACAACAAATTGTCTTTGAAGGAAATGTGCACAATTGATCAATTAGAGGATTCACAGTAGGTCTTCTCTGCTGTAGACATGAGCCTATATCTATCTTTAGTTGGAGCATATGTTGAGCTTCTTGAAGACTTTCAACAGAGCTTTCGAAAATCTCAGATGCCCAAGGAACATTCAAGCAGCAAGTTGCTTTTCTTTCTTGGGTAATGAGAAATACGTAGTAGGGAAAGAGCACTGGACATGGAATCAGGAGAATGGCTCTTCTGTCCTGACTCTTTAGGAGCTGCCTTTTCTCATCTGTGAAATTAGGAAGCTTTGTCATAAGACTGCAGAAAGGCTTCGAGTTTGGGATTGCATTGTGAGTGGAAAAGTGAAGCTGTGTACAAATTTGAGAATTTCCAAGAGTGTAGGTAGAGAAAGATGAAATATTCTGAGTCTTACCTCTTTGTTGGAAAGTCAGAGAAGGCAGGCTCTCAGGCATAGGTACCACTCTTTTGTCTAGAAGTAGAGGAAAAATCCTGTCCTATCTCAAAGGTACATACGAATGCCTTGGCCAAACTAAAGCCCTCAGGGACTAGTCCCAGTGCCCCCTGCCCTCCAGCCCAGATAGCTGACTGCTGAACCACCTATTTTATTTTAGAATGTTTGGTTGTAGACCACCACCGGTGCCAGGGAACGGTGGAGGAAAATTTTGGTTGCATAGAATGAAATCATATATCCCACATAGGCAGTGTTTGTTGAAGTTTCTGAGGATCCAGGTACCTTAATTCCTCACTTCCAGCTGTGTTACAACTTTGTACACCGTCAGCCACCTGCCAGTTCTAAGTACCATTTTGGAGTTGGGTTATGCTTGTGCACACACAGATGTACACACATGAGTGTGTGGGCATGCACACACACACACACACACACACACACACACATACACACACACACTCCTCCACTTGCTTACTTCAGATTCCTGATTATTTTTGAAAAGACTAAAGGAAAGGCAACATTCAGTGTAGACTTTCAATATCTAAGAGGCTTCTTAGTCAGTCTTCTAGAACCAGTGTTCCACATGTTGCAGTAATGATGTGACTGGTGCCAAGTGCATTGATTTTTTTTAACGTTGCAAATGAGCCTCTTATTCCTTTATGGAATTAAGTAATTTTAAAGAAAACCACTTTGGTTTTCTTTAATTCCTTCCATCATTTTAATGAAGGAATTTCTGCTACCCCTTCTCTCCCCATCAGTGTCACCAATTCACTCTTTGAGCACTGCAGTGGGGACAGTAATTTGTGTCTTGTGACACTGCACTGCAACTTGATCATACGACCACTGGGCTGGTAGAGGGCAAGGTCAGATGATTTAAGGGTTGCAATTTGAGTGCCTAAGCACTCTTAGTCCTCTGAGTTGTACAGGTATTCTTTTATTACCTATTAAACTTGTCAGGGAAGTGGCTCACATGATCTATTACAGGCTTTGGGCAGGGCCTTTCATGGAGCAGGGTATGAGGAGCCACAAAGGGAGTGCTTCATTCCACGTGGGGGTAGATGTCCAGTTGGCACTGGAAACCATCACAGTGGGGTTCTCTTGACTGTAGGAAGCTGCACCAGCCAGGAAGAGTTACCTTCTCTTCATTCCACTACCACTGCAACTGACTTCAATCTAGGCTTTTCATTTCCTTCCGAGGAACCATCCCTTTCAAGTCTGTCTTGTATACCTGTCAAATGTTTTGCAGTCAGGGTGTGATCATTCCTTTCCCCCTTTTGGAGCTGCTACATGGTTGTTTTTTGATCTTCTTCCCATCTCAATTTAAGCTCCTCCCAGGACCTGCCTCAGCCTCTAGAGGGCATGTCCTAATGCACTACTCGCCTCCTTGTCTCTCAGCATGCTCTTTTTCTGTCCCATTGTCTCCTGAGGGAGAAGCTATTTTCAAACATTCCAGAAAGGTCAGGTGTCTGGGGTTTGTTTGCATCATCACCTAGCTATTTGAAAATACACCTAGACCCTTTGCTTGTTTGCCTAAAATCTATAGTACGTATGAAAGGCTCCCTTCGAAGGAAGCCACAGTTTGCTAGGTCTTTTCTATTTGTGTCCTGACACAGTTTTCCACACTTATTTCACAGAATCCACCACTGTGTTTAATAATTCTCTCCCTGCACGTCCATCTTCCACACTCTCCCATAAGCTTGGTGGGGGCCCAGGCTGCACTTGACTTTGTCCCCTGGGATTTCTCACGGTAACTGACATGTTGAAGTTTTGTGGAATGACTGAATAAGTTATGAACCAATGAATAGATGGTCACTTTCCAATAGTGGAGGGAAGTTATAGGTAAATAGCATTTGAATGTGGAAATTTCCATCGTGAAATCTCAGTGTCAGAATGATGAGTTCAGTTGATGTTCGGTGCAGCAGAAAACCATGATAGGTTTTGAAGAGAGAAATAATATAAAGCATTGCCCTTCTAGAAGATTAATATGTCAAGTTTGGCAAGCCAGAACATAAAGGCAGGTAACCAGGGACGAGTGGGTGAGAAATAGATTTTCTCCTCTGCTGAAGCCTTCCTTGTACTACATGTGTTTGAACGCATGGCTGGGGTGTCTTCTTTCACTCTTTAGACATTCTCTTTCTGAGACAAAGGAAGGGTCTGTCTACCTTCCTCTCTGTTTTTTTTTAATTTTAATAACCACAAGAATGTTAAGCTATGACTTTAAGGTTATATAGCAGTGGTAATAACAGAGGCAAATTATGAGTCACGATGCACTGCTACCTTTAAATTAGAGGCTGGTCCAGCCTATATTTTAAAACCTTGTAATTTTCTCACTTGCATGATAAAATTATAAATCTTTCTGCTCCTGAAATGATCATATTTCTTATCTGTGAGTCCTAAAATCAGACTAAGTAAAATCAGTGGATGCTTTATCTTGTTGAGAGGGTGTGGAATTACAGTTTCTCTTAGCTCTTCAGAGGATCAAGAAGCCCACCTAATATTGACCTTATAAAGTCGTGTCATAACAATGACTTGTTCTCTATGTCTTGGCTTTACTGGCTTCTGTTTAGTACCTGTTAATTGTTCATTGTAAGAGGTTTTGTTGAAATATTCTTTATGTGGATATAAATTACTTCCATCATAATTAACTCGTTACTCTCTTGTATCCCTTTCCTCAGCTCATTTTTTTTATTGTGAAAATACCAT
This sequence comes from Dipodomys ordii, assembly GCF_000151885.1. Taxonomy (NCBI): domain Eukaryota; kingdom Metazoa; phylum Chordata; class Mammalia; order Rodentia; family Heteromyidae; genus Dipodomys; species Dipodomys ordii. The sequence goes on from NW_012267236.1 coordinate 18,563,668, forward strand.
ACAGAGGGGTTACAATTACATGGGCAAGATAATGAGTACATTTCTTATCAAGCATTGCAGCCTCCTCCTTTGTTTCCCCTTCCCATCCCCTCCCATCCTCCCCTCCCACCCACACCCAATCCTCCCCCCCTCCCAGCACCAAAGTTGTAAAGGTTGTTTTCCACATAACGACTTGTACATCTCATTGTTGCAATGGGTCCACCTGTATCCCTATTTAAACGATTTGTTTTTTCCCTTCCCATCCACAAATTATACCGACATCAAATATAGTGAAAGCAGGGGTTATACCATGGGGGAGGGACATACAAAGCAACAAAGAAATAATCTTATAAATATGTTAGAGACAACCGCATGAAAGGAAAAAAACATTTGAATACATAAGATATGTATCCTCAGCTCATTTTTAAGTCCTATTTTTTTTAAAGGAGAAAAGTTTTTATTATGATTTTTGCACACACACGTATGCAATATAGTCTCATCATATTCTTCTCTAATTCAGTCTTTTTTCCCCTTCCTACTGGCTCCCTATCCAACTTCCTTTTATGTTCAGGTCCCCTTTACTGGTTAGATCTAGATTCTTCATTTGATAGAGATTTGAATCATTCATTTTTCTGAAGCTGTTTTTTTTTTTTTTTGCTTAAAATGATTATTTCCAGCCCCATTGATTTTCCTGCCAATGACACATCTTTAATTTCATTCTCTTTAAGATTCCTTATCAGCTTTATCGATTCACTTTGATGGGCACTTAAGAAAGTATCATTCACTTTAAGGAAATTCAGGGGAAAACATGAACAACTATATTCCATGGTATTGATATTAAATCTGTGTTCCATTTTCTAAAGGTAGCCTAGTGGTTTCAGGTCTTAAATGATAATTAGAATTGAGAATCTAGTCCCAGAAACTTATTGGGACTGATTGTTTCTCTGAAGCTAATTGTAGTAAAAGAAAAAAAAATGTCATTTGAAATTTTCAAGAATAAAAACATGCTGAAAAAATTATTGGACAAAAATGTAACATATAAAATTAAGAATTTCTATAGTCCTTGGATTATATTTCTGCTTGCAGAAATCTAGAAGTAGAAGAATCAGTAAGAGCTGTAGTTACTGACCTCGTCTGTGTTCCGGGTCAAACTGGGTGATTGTCTGGAGGGCAAGGTGTCTTCCTTCTTGTGTACTGATCTTCCTCTGTGTGGAAGACATGGTCTCTGTTGCTTGCCCATAGAAGACTGCAGTTTGTCAAGGCATCTAATAAGAAATTATGACCTTCCTGGAAACAGCTTTCTTTCTCACTTATTTCCAACTATTATTCTCAGGACCCCCATGAGCTGACGCTCAGGGACAAGGAATGCGGAAGCTCAGTATTCTTCACTTCTTCCCACAGACAGCAGCAAGAATACTTCAAGTGACAAGGAAGGGACTTTGCTGGCCAGAATCTTGAGCAGCTGCCACTTTCACAGCTTTTCCATTGACGTAGAATCTAATTTTGCCAGATAATAGCAGGGAAATGTTCATAATAATGCATATTTCATTAAAGAGACATCCTACTGGAGAACCAAAAACATCACACATTTTATATTTCCTCTCTTCCAAAACCATGTGTAAGTAAACTTTTCCATTGGGGTCTCATAAAGATATTTAGTATAGGCAATCACTCTGAGAAGTCATTTTAGAATATTAAAAAAAAACATTCACAAATAAATGGCATTTTCATGTTATATTAATGTAAATAGAATTCTGGTAACTTGTTGGTCTTTATAATTTCATTGCTTATTTAGTAGCTAAGACAAAAATGTGTACCTAACAATAATAATTTAGTAGCTAACAATAGTAATAATTTGATAAGAGATTGTTAAATAGTGCTGAGGCTTCCCTAAATACTTTCAGTACAGAAATATTTGAACTGTACAGGCAATTGCGATTGTTGTTTCTTTTCCATCTATGCAAGGCACTTTTGTTGCCAAGTGACCTTAAACATAGTCCATGTATATATCTCATAATTTATCCACTGGCTGAATTTTTTTTCTGATCTGGACTGTCTCAGAAGATCTCTACTGGTCTTGTCTACATATGTGAGAGGCAGGAGAAAATTTGATTAGAGGATGGATGAGAACCTCTTGATATGTCAAGTTGATCTTAAACAACTTAATAATTGCTGAGGGCGAGAATGATAGCTGGGAACATTTCTCTTGTGATCCAACTGACTTTTTCAGCCAGCTTCAAAATGCCAAGATAATCAAGCAAGTGCATACAACAATACAAAGATGCTTTTCAGTTCTCTGCCTTTTAACATATTTCCTTCTTCCACATTAGCCAGAGAAAGTTACACAGAGAAACCCAAGTACAAAATAGTTAAATCAGGGAGTCTCCATTTTGGAGCAAAATAATATTGTGACGAAGAATGCATACTAGTCCAGGAAGCATGGTCATGTCTGTAGTCCACCACAATAGAATATAGATGAAAGCAGATAACTTTTTGGCGAGTTGGATTAAATGACATAAAAACACAGCAGTAAAAAAATAGCAGGGTAACTATTCAAACAACTTTTCTGATCTCTCTGCCTTCAGGAAAGCATGTGAAAATTGGATCTATAAAGGTGACAAATTCTTAATTCTCTTTATTGAAAATGATAATTCGTGGGAAACACACAGTCCAACCTTTGGTTATTGATTTTCAATGAATTTTTCTACTTTTGTTTTCTTAAAAGAATGGGAAAATTTTAAACGTTTAGTTACAACACAAATGTTTACTGAATCTCCAAGGACGACAAAAATATCCTAAAGAAACTGGATGAACAGAGCTACTTAACAGTTTCTAATCAGTAGAAATTGCAATAAAGGGCACAGTTTTTATTTAACAGCAAGTGTGTTAAAGCAAGGAAATTGTTCTTGTTAAGAATAATTGAAAGTCCACTTGCTTAAGTAATCAGAAAAGACCTTGGGTTTTGTGTTTAAGCAGCATATCAGGACCTTAAAAGTGTTTTTCATCAGCCATATTATAAATCAGAAGCATAGAATTCTGTGTTTAAGTGAACATTTCCATGTGATTTACAAATGGATATAACTATTAGCAATGCAAGAGAAAAGACTCTTCCAATACCCTAGACAGTCCTTCTGTGTCTCCTCCCAACCTATAGGTATTATATTTGTCTTCTCTAGAATTTCACTCAGAAGGATGCATAGAACATAGTCTGCACTCTTGCTCCCTTACTCAACAGATTGACTTACAGGATTATCCATGTAAGTATCAGTCATTCATCTTTTTCCCTTGTTGAGTAGTTTTTAATTGCATGACTGTACGACAAATTATCTATTCAAAATGAACAATGGGAACAGAAGAGAAAAACTGTTAGTGAGGCAAGGGATGACATTATCCAAAAAGAAATGTACTCATTACCGTACATAAATGACTGTGATACCTCTGTGCATCATTTTTATAATAGCAATAAAACATAAAAATAATCCTAGCTACTCAAGAAGCTGAGATTTGAGGATCGTGGTTCAAAGACAGCCCAGGCAGGAAAGGCCACCAGACTCTTATCTCCAATAAAAACCACTCAGAAAACCGGAAGTGGTGCTGTGGCTCAATTAGTAGAGTGCTTGTCTTGAGCTGAAGAGCTGAGGGACAGTGCCCAGGCCCAGAGTTCAAGCCCCATGGTCAACAATAAATAAATAAATAATAGATCTCTTCAGTCACCACCAACACCACTATTCAGCAACACTAGATTGATTTTTTATTTTTGTACATTTTGAGCATTCATGAATCATTCTTTGAAAATATGTTTTGTTTCTCTTAAGTAGGTTTATTTAGTTTATGTTTGTCTGTACAGATACTGTCATATCTTTATTTTAAATATGTTGTTACTAATGATGTAGACCATTTTTATTTGCAATTTTTTTCTTTTGTGAAGCACATTTTCAAATCTTTTCATTTAAATTTCTTTATTTAATTAGAACAAAACTGGTCTCAGTCTCTGCACTTGCAGGTGTTTAATTCCTTTTATTTACACAGAATGAAGTGTGTTGAGCTGAGTTCTGGCCCTGTACTTTACGGGGGGAGGGAAGGGTGCACATATGATTTCCTCAGTGTTGTGGGGTAGATTCCTTTCTGCATGGAAACTTTTCCAAGGAGGTAGGGTAGGATCAAGGTGAAAGGGGTGGACAGTGAGGAGATGAGTGGGGGAATGTGGTTAAAAAAAAAACATCCAGTGTATATCCTACAAAATTAAGCAACCAATGGGTAGCGGAGGGATGAGTGAGAACGTTGAAAGGGCTGTCATTGATGAAGATACATTGAATTCATAAGCTGCCTTTTAAATGGCAACTTCTTTGGACAACTACTTAAAGATAACTTTAAAAGTAAATTTCAAAACAACAGCAACAAAAGCCTTTATCTGTATTGTTCTTGATGAACTCTCCCTAGCTGTAGGAACCTTATTTTGGACAGGACTTTCTGTTCCTTTTACAGAACAAGATCTACCATGTCACTGCTCCTTGTTTCCTTTCATTCAACACATTCAAAACTTGGGACAATTTTGCAGTAGTCTTTGTTCTGCTCTAAGCCTGGTTAGCCAGAGGTATGCTGGCCACGTAAGAGTCCTGATCTGACTGTGGGTCAAACACTAGTTGACTCTACCTCTCAAACACAGGGTAGAAGCACATTGTCATCGTGGTTTCTAGAATATTCTGTTCCCCAGGCTTGGAATGGGGCAGGTCCAACTCTCTGCCTTCAGTGCTATTTTCTCCAAGGGAATGTTTTTCCACACTAAGGTCTTTAGAAATCCCAGGTTAAGTATCTAATGTGGTTGAGAACTATCATTTGCCCACTTCATGCCTTTTGTAAGATTTATATGATTGCCGCACATTAGATTTTAGTACCGATTATCTTTTCCCTATTAAGAGCAAATCTTTCAGCTATCAGTTTTATTATTTTACTTTATAATAAACATAAGTAGTAAAATTTTGCCAACCCTATAGTAAAACAGATCACGTAACGACTTTTTTCAAGGAAACAGGTGCAAGCTGAACCCAGGTTTGACTCATAGGTTTTTGCCTCCAGCACCAAATCGCTCCACTTCTCTCTCTTTCATTGTATTTATTTCCATATTTACAAGTTTCCTGTCTGTATGTGAAATATGTTAGACCCCCACATCCACACCATGATGGCGAAGAGTTTTTCAGATACATCATAGTCAGCAGGAAACTTAAGCCTATGTCCAAGGACTTTTATTTCCAGTTTAGGAAATGTTTGGCTAAGGTCACAAAGTCTCATTACCCTTGAGACCGGAGCAGTTTTCTGTATTATCCACATTCCCTCTGTCCTTGTGCTGTGTGGATTTCGCACCAAGGTTTACTGGGCTGATAGGAACACGTTTGAGGTGAAAGGTTGCCAGTGCGTTCATTATTGGTAGATTGTCAGATCACATGTGAAAGCCCTTCCTAGCTGACCCCTAGATCCTTCAGCTGGACTAGACAAGCAGGAGGGTAGCCCCAGCGGCTGATATTGGATTTGTATTCATCAAAAGTGTCAAAGTTGGGAACTAACATCGTAAATCTAACCCATATGTCCGAAGGCAGGGAGTAGACTTAGGGGCTAGAGAAAAAAGCAGTTAAGATTCTTTTATCCTGGGAACACTCAGGTAAGTAAAGCAAAATGTGGGGGAAAGTCTAGAAAAAAAGTATCTTAGTCCCAAACTTCTTTTGAAAAGATAAGTTGGAAAAGTATCAATCTCTTTCTTGACTGACAGCCAGGGGAAAATACAAGAGATAATTCAGCTTGGTTAAAGGTATTAGTAGATGCCAGTGACAATGTTTTGAAATATGTATTTTATCTCTTGCAGAAAAGATAAGGCTTGAAAATAAATGGATTTTTAGAAATAAACCTTTACTGAAGAGTTGAAAGCTTCAGTAAAACTTCCCAGCCCTGGCACCTCATCCAGCTGTGATTTAGAATAAGTTGTGATCACACCAAACACGATCTATCGTGTTTATGAATCACTGCGCACAGATGAGTTGAGTGAAATCAGAAACAGGAGACATGGAATGGCATTGCGACCTTGTGTTTCCATGTTGGTCTACACATGCTAGAAGACCTATCAGATATGTCAAGTCCATGTTTGTGCCTCATATGTCTATGTCAATTTACAGAAGAAAACTTCAGAAACCCACACTGGAAAGACAATAACATTAAGCATTCTCAGGTTCGATGGCCACCTCTGCTCAAGAACTTAAGTTATCTTGGTGGACTGACTCATAAAAGAAAAACAAGATGATGAAGTCACTCTCTCAAACTCAGTTGCTTGGTTGAAAATAATCCTCTGAAAATGTGTGTGTGTGTGTGTGCTCACCCATGTGTTTGTTTGTGTAGGGGTTTTGAATATTAAGAGATATCATGGTGGACAAATAGTCCACCATGAGGGCTAACTTCCAGATCACAATTTGCTCCCAACTGATACTATGACCTTGAAACCATGTTTCTCCTCTGATTAGCTATCATATCTCTTAAAGGAATGACTCATGCAAGATAAAATTACAACATTCTGAGAGACTACCTAGTGAAGAACAAGAATGAAAATGTGCTGAACATATATTTAAATGTTACAATTGATTCGGATAGCCATTTCTGGACTCCTAGGTTGAATGTTAACTACAATTAAAGATTCTTTTCACCACTGTCACTCAATTCTAATTTGATGCCATAGTCCAGAAAAATGATTTGATTTGGAGACCATTGTGGTATTTCCAATTAGTTCTAAAATAGTTAAGGAATCTTATTCTTATGTCAAAGGCTAATAGAGTAGTTAACAGCAGAACACGGAAAAAATGTTCCAATATTAGTATAAACAATCCCATCAGTGAGTAATTTTAACTTTTTTATGTTCTTTAACATCTTAAGCTTGCTTTTCAGTGTGGTGAAAGATTAACCATATGTTCTTGAGCTAACTATAAACTCCTTTGAGGACTGTTTTGAGAAATAATATTTTATACCACAGCTCAATCTGCAGAAATGTCCATTATTTGTGAAATATCACAAATAAATTCTCATTTGATTTTGCAAAGTTACAGTTTTTCCTAAGATATTAAAAATATGTTTGTTAGGGCTAAGGATGTAGCTCAGGTGTAGAGGATTTGCTTTGAGTGTTTGAGACTCTAGGTTCAATACCCATTATTAAAAAAATGAATGAGTAGATCTGTTGAATTATAAACAACTTTCATTTTGTTTTGGTTGAGGATAATCTCGAGGGAGGATCAGTTGTAATCAATTTTTTGGTATGCTTTTTATTCTTTTTGTTACTAAGTCAATACTGGGCTGAAAAGCATCTTTCTGTTTTGATTTTCCATTTTTATTTTATAGAATTCAACAGTGAACTATCTATGTTCTTACCTGTTATAAAAAGGTTTTAAACTATAAAACAATTTCTTGCATAGATACAGAATTACTCGGGTTATCCATTGGTTGGTGTGCTGGGGAATGGCCTGAGCCTGACACATGCTAGTGAGCACTGTTGCATAAGGCTACATGCCCATGTTTGATTGTTTTTAATTCTGGTATTTTGTGTCCTTTAAGGAAAGTTGCCATTTTATTTGTTATTGAGTTTCTTGACATTGATTTATGCCTTGTTATGTGTAGAATCTGAAATATTGTCACATTCTTATTTCAGATATCAGCACATGGCGTCCTTCTTGTTAGTGCAATTAGAAATTTATCCATTTACTGATGCTGACGAATCAACTTGGGTTTTATCTATTGTTCTGTTTTCTATTTTATATTATTTTTTATGATGGTTCTGGGGTTTGAAGCCTGGGCCTGGGTGCTGTCCTTGATTTTTTTTTTTCAAAGCTAATGTTCTACCACTTGAGCCACAGCTCCAGTGGAATTTTATTGGCGATAGGAGTCTCACAGCCAGTTTTTATGTTATTAATTTCTGCTTTGAGTTTTATTTTTTCTTGTCTTTGTTTACTTAATGTTTGCTAGATTTTCTTTATCCAGTCCCTGCTGTTGAAAGAAAGGGTATTAATCTGAGAGCTTCCTTTTTTGTGTTTTTCTAATATAGTTGTTTATTGCTACATAATTTTCATTCCTTCCCTTGATATTTGCCAAGAAGTAAAATAAGTTCATATAAATAATGTTACATACAGAAATAGAACTTATGCTTATTTTATTAAGGGTAATTATACCCATTATTTCATCTTAGGGACACATTACATGGTATTCTTTTCTTCTTAGTTTAATTTTATTATCAAGGTGCTGTGCAGAAGGGTTACAGTTACATGAATCAGGTAATAAGTGTGTTTCTTTTTGGACCATGTCTCCCCTTCCCTCACTCTCTTCTGATTTTTCCCTTCTGCCCCCACTCATATGATATACTGTTCATTTTCTACATGGTACCTAGTGATTACCACAGTGCAGTGGTGTTTGCAAACCCTTGGCTCCACCTTTTCTGTACCCCTTACCCTCCCAAATACAAACTAACAAACAAGACAAAAGGAAAAAAAAGCAAAAGCAGCAACTAAAAATAAATATCTCTTGTTTCCATTTCTGAGAGTTTGTTTCATAAAATAGTATTTTATATGATCATATGCACATAGATACTAAGCCTTTGTCAGCCACTTCTAGGCATATTTTCTGTTGGCCCCAGTGTATGTGTGTCCAGGGTTCTGTATTATTGGTCATGTTTTAGTGTGTATTTATGTATAATATATAATTATTACATAATATAATGAATACATAATATATAAGCATATAATACTATAGACAAATATTATATATATATATATATATATATATATATATATATATCTATATGTTACTGGTAGGTTTATAGGCACATTCCAGTTACCAAAATTGAAGGAAACCATTCAACCTGTGTTTCTTTGGCTTTGGCTTCCTTTGCTTAATGTAATTTTTTTTCTGAAGCTTTCCATTCTCTTACAAATGGTACAATGCCATTCTTTCTGAAGGATGAGTAGAATCCATTGTGTAGAAATAGTGAAGTAGATTAAACTTTATTCATAACAGATAAAATTAAAGGGTACATTAATACATATTTAAGTGAATTCAAGGGGAAATAAATGAACATCTAATTAAATAAAAATGACCGTACACAGCACCAAACAACCAAAACCGATAGAGATAGGTTATGAAGAAGTTGAACTGAAATATTAGAAATGAAGAATATGCATTAAATTAAGTGAAAACCAAGTTGAAAACTTCATCAGCAAACAAAATTTAGCAATATATAAAATAGTTGGGGTTTAAAATTAGATGAGTAAAATCATCCAAACAACAATAAAGTAAAATAAAAAAGCATGAACAGAATACCACCAAAAAAAAAAAAAACAACCTAAAGAGCCTAAGGATAAAAGGAGGAGTTGTTTCAAGTTGCAGCAGAAGCACTCAACAAAATACTAGTAGACATTTGGCAGCAGCTTCAGTTTCAGGTTTTACATTACAGTTTTTGATACACTAAGCATTGATTTCTGTATAGGGTGAAGAGGTATTTTTATATTACGAGACAATAACTGTCTGAAAGGGACTGCAATAGCTCTGTAAATAAGTAAAAGAATAGGCAAAAGTGATTGTAACAAATGTAAAAAAGCCTCTACAAAGCAAAATGAATAATTCATCAGAGTGTAGAGGCACCCTTTAGAATGGGAGAAAATCATTTCAAGATAATTATCTGATGGGATTTCTATTAAGAATATATTAGAAAAATAAAGTATTAAAAATAAAAATAAATAACCCAGTCACAAATTTGGCAAATGAACTGAACATATGCCTTTCAAGTAACAAAGAACAAACAACCAATAAATATACGTAAAATTCTCAACATCCGGCCGTCATGTGAGTGCAAGTCACAAGAACATTGAGATTCCACCTTGCCCCAATAACAACAGCATTCAACAAGGAAAAAATATCAAATGCTGTCAAAGACATAGGTGAAAAGGAATTATTTGCCAATGGATGTTGTAGTGTAAATTAGTCTAGCTGCATGGAAATCACTTTTGAATTTCCTCAATATTATCAAAAAGAGAACAGTTCACATACCACTTCTAGATACAGACCCCAAAGAATCAAAGTCAGTTTATTATAGAGATATCTGAATGTTAATGTTTATCATGGCACCATCCATAAGAACCAGATTATAGAATTAGCCATGGTGCCCAATAATGACAAAGGGATACTGAACAGTTAATACAAATAGACACCGGATTATTAATTAGTCATTAAAAAGAATGAAACTATTTGTTTTTCCTGGAAAATGGATGGATCTGAAGACAATTGTGTAAAGGAACAAGAAAACTATCATAATCTTTTTCTTATTTTGAAAGGTGATTGGGGCAGTGACTAAAACAAAAACAAGAACAAGTAAGGGAAGAAAAGTGAGGCTACTAGGTAATGGGCGGGAGAGCTGGAGGGTTCCACGAGTTCCCAAATTTACGGTACAGGTCTGGCTCTAGAGCTTCTGTTTGAGCAAGCCTACCTGCCCATCTCTCAGG
>NW_012267236.1:18574213-18582865 GCF_000151885.1 Dipodomys ordii
GGAAGGGGGAGGAAGGAGAAGGATTGGGATTGGGGGGGAGGGGGGAGGCTGGGAAGGGATGTGAAGGGTAAACAAAGGAGGAGGCTGCAATGCTTGGTAAGAAATGTACACTATATCCTGCCCATGTAATTGTAACTCCTCTGTACAATATGTTCACAGATACAATATAATTTAAAAAAAAGTTCTGGAATGCAGAGTTAAATTCTTCCCTCAAGATCAAGCAAGTATGGGACCAAATTTAAACCTCTTCCCTTATGACCTCTACATGACAATGCTCCTTGATATTGCTAACCATCGTTCCATCATCTGGGAAATGGCAGTTGTAACCCTACTGGTATTATTGTGATTTGATACAGGAAGTAATGAAGCTTGCAACTGGCTCTTGTCAGGAATTTAATGAACACCAACGTTATCAACCTGTATTTGTCTCTGCATCCTCACTTTATTGGGTCAGTGAGGTGGAAAGGGAGGAAAAGACTCAGAGAGATTAAATTATCCTCTAAAGTGGCATCATCATCAAATACAAGTTAAAACTTTAAATCTCAGATTAATTTATATATAACCATCTGGAAAGTGATTGTTAATATGAAAAAGACAGACCTTTTCATAACAATGCAGTGTACCCTCAGGTATTAAAAACACAATTTACTCTTTAAACTATTTAGAGATGAGCCCTGCAATTTCAGGCAATCCCAATTGTCCAACATTTCTTTGATTTTTTGTGTTTCTAGGTCTCTATTAAAAAAATTCGGCCTGAGCCAAGGAGTCCTAGGGTTTCTCCTATTCATCCTGTAATGTTTTCAGGGTGTCTGCTTTGACTCCGAGATCTTTGATCCATTTGGAGTTGATTCTTGTGCAGGGTAATACATAAGCATCTAGCTTTAGTTTTCTACAAGTAGTTAACCAATTTTTCCAGCACCATTTACTGAAGAGGCTGTCTTCCTTCCATTCTATTTTTTTAGCTCCCTTATCGAAAATTCGATGGCTATAGGTCTGTCATGAGACTCTTTTTTTGTTTGTTTGTTTGTTTAATTTTTATTTATTTTTATTGTGAAAATACTGTACAGAAGGGTTACAATTACATGGGCAAGATAATGAGTACATTTCTTATCAAGCATTGTAAACTCATCCTTTGTTTCCCCTTCCCATCCCTTCCCAGCCTACCCCCTTCCCCCACCCAATCCTCCCCGCCCCTCCCTACCAAAGTTGTAAAGTTCGTTTTCGACATGACAACTTGTACTTCTCATTGTTGCAATGGGTCCACCTGTATTCTTATTTAAATGACTTGTTTTTCCCCTTCCCCTCCACAAATTATAACAACTCAATACAGTGAAAGAAGGGGTTATACTGTGGAGGAGGGACATTCAAAGCAACAAAGAAATAATCTTATAAATGCGTTAGAAACAAATGCATGAAAAAAAAAACATTTGAATACATATCTTAGGGTTCATTTTCCTAACATCACATTATCTGACCTTTTCTGCTTGACTCATACATATACTAGATATTGCAAATAAGGGAAACCATGGGAACTATGTTTCTTTGGGCCTGGCTTACTTCACTTAATATAATTTTTTCTGTCTTTCCATTTCCTAACAAATGGGGCAATGTCATTCTTTCTGATGGAGGCATAGAATTCCATTGTGGATTATTCATTATCAATTCTGTCCTCTGATTATCATGAGTGGGAGTTGTGATACCTGGACTTGCCATTTTTCTTGTGTTTTTCCAGCTTACTCTGCCCATTTGGGATGAAAATAACACCAGTTTGTGCTAGAACACTATCTTAAGGCAAGCATCAACCAAAGTCTGCATTTGCACAGTCAATCGTCCACAGATACAATCTAGTTCAACCGATACATCTACTCAGCATCAAACAACTATATATTAATGGGCTACGAACCGCAAAGAAGAATTTGTTAAACCAGAAATTATTAGGGTTAGGGAGAGATGTGGGTAAAAAATAGGAATAGAGTGATGTGGCAAGGCCCAGGGAGAGTTAACTTAAGTAAGTCCTAATCTCAAAGCAGGAAATATGTTGGATATGATGAAAGTAGAAAGTAAAAATAGAAGAAGGAGAAAGGGAAAAAAAGAGACCAGAAAAAATAGAAAAGTAAAAATTAAAAATATTATGCAGAATCAATACAAAATATTCAGAGTAGAATGTGGATATAATGAGGGAAGGGGAGGGATATAAAGGAGATGTGAAAAACTGAAAATAAAAATACTTAAATATTATATAGGTATAAAGAGGTAGTACTGCTATTAAGGAATTTAAGTCTAAGAGGTTTTGAATTGAATCATAAATTTGTGGATTAAGTGTATACACAATGGGGGATAAAGTCTAATAATCGACTACGGGTTTATCTGAGGATGTGCAGAACAATTATCAAGTCACATAAAGAAGAATGAAAGAGAGGAAAAGGAGAAAAGGATAAGAAAGAAAGAAAAAAGATCAGAAGTTAAGTAGAGCTAAACAAAAAACAAAACAAATTTTTTAAAAAAGAAAGAAAAATGCACACACACACATAACTCTAAAATAAAAATTATAAGAGGAAAAAAAGTTACTAGAAAACAATTTTTTTCAAAAAAGGTCAAAATTAAAAATTAAAAAAAGCTTTAGAAAAAAAATTTTTTATAAAAGGTACAAAAAAAAGAAAAAAAGTTCTTAGATTTTTTTGGGAGGGGTGGGAAAAATCCTGTATCTCCCTTGTGTTCGTAACCAGCCTCTTGTTGCAGTCTCTGGTCTGCTTGTGGTGTTTGATTTTCCTTTGGCTTGGTTGGTTTCTTAAGTCGGTTTGTTTGAACAGGCAGAAAAATGTTCTGCTTTACCCAGGATTTTGTGATCCTCCTCCCAGGTTAGTTCAATGGGAGGGAGATCTGCTTTGAGTATCAACAAAGAGGGAGATGGCTTTTTCCTCAAGTTTGGAGATGCTGTGATGAGGCTAGGTTCTGGGTAGAGTTGAGGCTAGTTTGTGAGAAACTCACAGAGCCCAGCCTGGAGCCATTCTCAGGGTTTATGTTTACTGAATTTCAATTGATTGTCAAGGCTGCTAAAGGGAGGGGCAGCCTCTAGCTCTGATTACCCCGTGAAGAAAACCACTCTGAGGCTGGTGTCCAGAGTTGGGTGACTTTTCCCTGGGTGGAGCTGAGTCTGGCAGGTCAGTTAGGTTCTTATGACCTGCTAAATGACTCTAGTTTTCTTCCAAGGCCTGAGTTGGAGCTAGCAGCTCCGCTTTGTCAGTATCCAAGATTGAGATCTCCTATTCTGGGGGGTGGGGCGGGAGTGGTGGCCTTCCCTCCTCTGCTCCCTGAGAAGGAGTGAGGAAGTTAGGCTTCTACTCACGCTGAGTCTTGATTCCTGGGTCTTCTCTGGTCTGCGAATTGCAGGATGAAGATGTCCGCTCCTTGTCAGTTCTTGCTGGTTTTGAGTAGAATCTGCTCACTCGCTGTGTCTGGCTCCTTTGTCCTGGATTCTCTGTGTGCAGGTCTGGCGGCTATGGCTGCCACTGCCACTGCTGCCACCAAAGCAGCGGCTGCTGGCAAGTGCTCAGATGTGTCTCTTTGCCTGGATTTTCCCTCTCTGGCCTGACTTTGTCCTGTGATGGCACACTTGGTGTGATTCTCTGGCTTAGGACTGTTCACTGGAACTCTAAAACTGCTTTCTATGGGAGAGCTTGTTTAGCCTCCAGCTTCTCCTCCGCCATCTTCCTGGAACTCTCTGTCATGAGTCTCTTATCTCCAGTTTACTACCAGAAAATCAGAAGTGCTGCTGTGGCTCAAAGTGGTAGAGCACTAGCCTTGAGTAAAAGAATGCCTTAGCCCTGAGTTCAAGTCCCAAGACCCACCAAAAAAAAAATGTGTGTTAAAAAAATTAAAAATAAGGAAATAGGTGTTATTTGACAAAAGACTAGTAATAACCCCATAATTCAATGTCATAATATACTTCCATTTACTGGACTTTTGTTTTCATAATCACAAAATGAAGGAATGGATTGGAGAAACTCAAATATACTTTAAAACGTAATAATTTTGTTCTGAAATGTTTGATTATTAATTTCCCCATTTGTTTAGGCTTTTAGAGAAGGCACTGAGGAATCAATCAACTAAAATTTAATCTTATAATGAGAGCAGAATTAAATATTCATGTATTTCATGAATTATATAGCCTTTTCACTCAATGTTCTTGTGTTTTAATCATGCTTTCCCCTGAGCTTATTATTATTCATCCAATTCTTTATTCTACTGTATATACTCAGACTGTGTTTGACTGCTTACTCTTAAAACAAGTACCTTAGAGTCTCAAATAACCATGCATTAACCTTGTGAACCATAGCTAAGGTATTGCCACAAAGATTTTATGCTTTTTTGGGGAGTTCTGTTATGGGATTGGAACTCAGGGCATTGGCACAGCCCCTGAGCTTTTCACACAAGGCTAGTTCTCTACCTTTATGAGCCTCAACTCCACTTCCAGTTCTCTGGTGGTTAATTGGAGACAGAGTCTCACAGACTTTCTCCCCAGGCTGGTTTTGAACTGTGATCATCTCAGTCTCCTGAGTAGCTAAGATTACAGGCCCGAGACACCAGCACCTGGCTAGGTTTTCTGTTTTTAACCTGCCCTGCTAACTTCCCTGAATCAGAACCAAAGGACACAAGACTTTCACATTAAATTTGGCAAAAAGAATCTATTTTAAATTTTGATTATTTTTATATGCAAAGTTATTCTAAAAACCCCAGGATGAATCCATTTGCTATGAATCTCTTTACCATATGTCACATGGTTTAACAGAAGGTTTTTGTTCTGCCAGTCCTCGGGCTTCAACTCAGGGTCTTGGCACTGTCCCTGAGCTTCTTTTGCTCAAGACTAGCACTATACCACTTATCTGAGCCACAGCTCCACTTCTGTCCTTTTCTGTTTAAGTGGTACTGAGGAATCAAACCCAGGGCTTCATGTATGCTAGGCAAGCATTCTTCCACAAAGCCACATTCCCAGCCCCATTAACAGCAGGGTTTTTTTTTTTTTATAAAAACCTTGCTTTGGAGAAAACACTGAAATAACCCAAACTGTACATTTTGCCTGTCACATGACATGAGAAGATCAGAGATGTAACCTTCATTAAACTGCAGAGGTGCCCAGTGAGCCAAACAAAACTAACAAAAATCCCTACAGCTATGGTGAATAATGCTGTGATAAACATAGCTGTGCTGGTAGCTTTCGTATGGCCTTGTTTGTGATCATTTGGGTAAATGCCCCAAAGTGGGATTGCTCGGTTATAGAGGAGCTCTATGTGGAGTCTTTAGAGGAACCTCCATACTGCTTTCCAAAGTGGTTGAACAAGTTTACATTCCACCAACAGTACAGTAGGGTTCCCTTCTGTCCACATCCCCTCCATCTGTTATTAGATTTCTTGATTATAGCCATTCTAATTGGGGTGAGGTGAAATCTTAATGTTTTTTGACTTGCATTTCTTTTATGGCTAGAGAAGTTCAGTAATTCTTCATGTGTCTGTTGACCATTCTTATTTCCTCTTCAGAGAAGTTTCTCTTTAAGTCCTTAGTCCACTTATTTATCAGTCAGTTGTTTCTTTGAGGATTTGTTGTTGAGGAACTTAATTTTTGAGTTCCAGGTATATTTTAGATATGAGACCCTTGTCCATTGTATGGCTAGTGAAGACATTCTCCCAATCCATAGGCTTTCTATGGATCTTGCTAGCTAGAACTTTTGCCATGCAGACGCTCTGCAGCTTCATGTAATCCTATTTGTTCAACCTTTCTTTGATTTGTTGTGTTTCTGAGTTTCTTTTAAGAAAATTTTGGCCTGTGCCAAGGAGACCTAGGGTTTCTCCTATTCCATTCTGTAATGTTTTCAGGGTGTCTGCTTTGACTCCAGTTCTTTGATCCATTTGGAATTGATTCTGGTGCAGGGCGATATATAAGGATCTAACTTTAGTTTTCTACAGATGTTTAACCAATTTTGCCAGCACCATTTACTGAAGAGGCTGTCTTTCTTCCATTCTATTTTTTTAGCTCCCTTATCGATGATTCAGTAGCTATATGTCTGTGGGTTCATTTCTGGGTTTTCACTTCTATTCCATTGGACCTTAGGTCTGTTCTTGTGCCAGTACCAAGCTGTTTTGATTCTATGGCTTTGTAGTACAGTTGAAGTTTGGTATTGATATTCATCCAGCACTGCTAAGGATTGGTTTTGTATTTTGGATCTTTTATTGTTCCATATAAACCCAGATGCCCTGCAGTAGATGAATGGATCAAGAAATGGAAATGGAAAGGAAATGTTAGGAAATGGAAAGACGTGGAAAAAATTATATTAAATAAAGTGAGCCAGGCCCAAAGAAACATAGGTCCCATGTTTTCCCTTATCTGTAATAATTAGTATATCACTAGGACAAACAGAAAAGGTCAAAAGCTATGTACATATGAGCATATAAGATGATGCTAAGTGAAATGAACCCCAAGATAGGGACACAAGAGGTTTTATCTTTCTTGCTCTTGTTTTTAATGTATTTATAATGTACTATATGATTTCTTTTTGTTTCTTTGTATGTTCTTCTCCCATGGCATAAGCCCTGTTTTCACTGTATTTGATTCAGGTGCCCTGCATCTTGTATATACATTTTTCTAATTTAGAGAGGGGAAGGGAAACAACAAAATGATAAAATAAGTATACAGGTTAACAATGAGATGTACAAGACACTATGTTGAAAATGAACTTTACAACTCTTGCAGGAGGGAAGGAGGAGGGAGGAATTGGGGAGGTGTGGGAAAGGGTTGGTAAGAGAAAAATAATGGAGGGAAGATAACAATGCTCCATAGGAACTGTACTCATTACTTTACTCATGTAACTGTAACCCCTCTGTACAGTATCTTTACAATAAAAATATATTATAAAAAGAACATGTAATCTCACAACACCCTAGAAAAAAATAAATTATTTATTTAAAAAATAAAAAATATTAAAAATAATGTCGAAGAGTATACATATATATGATAATCTATGTAAGGTATAGCCTATAAAAAACAAACCCTACAGTCTCTTGTTCTTTTTTCTTTTGTTATTATAAAAATCATTCATGTTTATATAATTTTTCTATGAGGAGTCACCTGAAAGTAAAATCTTTGTAGGGTACATAAGGAAAAGCTTTGTAAGTAGCCTAATGTCTGTATGGACCTTGGAAAAACATATCAAATATGCACATAGAAAAAGAGGCACAAACTGGGGATGTACTTCCATGATAGGATTTTGCATCACACACACACATCCTGGGCTTGATCTAAAATACCAAAAAAGGAAAAAAAGCATCATAGTAGAAATATCTAGAATATTATTTGAAATTAGGGTATAGTTCAATTAATTAAAATAGACTCAAGGATTCTATTAAACAACACTTAGGTATATGAGGGTAATACTCAATAACCAAATAATTAAAATAAATGAATTACATCTCAAAATCTAATTCTCACCCATCTACAGTATTGTGAGTAGTATCCAATTGGAAATGTTTACTTAATGGAAAAGAGAGAAATAGCATAAGCAACAGAAAGAAAATGGAAGAAGCAGGCAAGATATATATAGTATGGGTTATCTTAATATCTTCCCCAAAGCAAACTTCATAATAAAACACATGAGGAACTATGATGTCTTTTTAATACTCTTTTAAGTAGAAAGATTATAAAAAAAGAGAGAGATAAAAGCAAATTCTGGAATTGTGATTACTTGCAAACTAATGTCAATGGAATTGCTCGGAGTATGGAGTTTTTCTTTTTTGAAAGAAAACGTCAAAATGCAATTTCAAGAGGAGAATAGGGTTTGTGAACTTTGTCATCAATTCATTTTGCCTCTATGCAAAGAAAATTGTATCTTCTGTTCCAAGTCACAGTACATTTGTCCTCAGATAGGTTTATGCCATAGTCACTACCACCAATTTTCTGTCAAAATGTTTACATTATCCGTAAGTCTATTTCAGAAACACACAAAAATTGTGTGTGCTGAAGGGTAGATATTCAGTGAGTTTATGACATTCTTTGGATTTCTTACCAAATTCAAATGATGCTTGCAAATTCCAAATCATTGTAATTCCACATTAGTCTGACTACTTGAAAGACTGATCTGAGAAAATCAAATGTAATTGTTTTACTCTTCAAATAATCCAGATGCCTTTGGAGAATACTTGAGATTTACCCTTCATTAAACTGCGGAGGGGCCCAGGTTAGACAAAGAAAACAAACAAATGAACAAAGAAAACCCTATAATTTCTCTTTTTTCCCACTTTATTATAAAAATCATCCATGTTTATATTCTTTTGCTATTTAAGTCCAACTGGGGGGGAGTATGCTTTTTTCATAATGAAAATGAATACTTTTAACCTTAGGCTATGGCAAATGAGTACATGAATACAAAACAGAAACTTGAGCCAGGGCTGGGCTCTTTTGGTTTCTAATTCTTCCTTTTTCTCACAGTTTTTTTCAGTAAGATCCAAGTTATTTTTAAAAATTATACATAGACAACCACTTTGGAAAGCAATATGGAGGTTCCTCAAAAAACTTCACATAGAGCTCCCCTATGACCCAGCAATCCCACTTTTGGGCATTTACCCAAATGTTTACAAACAAGACCACACTAAAGCTACCAGCACA
>NW_012267236.1:18582915-18586014 GCF_000151885.1 Dipodomys ordii
ATTTAGACAAGTTTGCTTGTGGCCTCCTCTCTCTCCCTATCACATTCATACAGAGTCCTTTGTAAGTTGTCAAACTTCTCATTTATCATGTTTGCCAGCAGTGTTTGTAGAGCTATTTGGGAACTCTCCTCTGGATTATTCATTATCTGTTCTGTCCCCTGATTATCAAGATTCGGAATTGAGATTCCCGGATTTGCCATTTTTCTTGTGTTTTTCCCGCTTACTCTGCCCATTTGAAGTGAAAATAGCACGTTTTGTGCTAGAACACTATCTTAAGGCAAGCATCAAAGTCTGAATTTGCACAGTCAATAGTCTACAGATACAATCTAGTTCAACAGATACATCTATTCAACATCAAACAACTATATGTTAATGGGCTATGAACCGCAAAGAAGAATTTGGAAAACCAGAAATTATTAGGGTTAGGGAGAGATGTGGATAAAAATTAGGAATAGATTGATGTGGGGAGGCACAGGGAAAGTTAACTAAGTCCTAATCTCAAAGCAGGAAATAGGTTGGGTAGGATGAATGTAGAGGGAGAGAAAAAAAGAAGAAAGGGAAAGGGAAAAGAAAAGAGACCAGAAAACATAGCAAAGTAAAAATTAATAATATTATGCAGAATCTAAAACAATCTATTTAGAGAGGAACGTGAATATATTGAGAGAAGGGGAGGGAAATAAAGGAGATGTGAAAAACTTAAAAATAAAAATGCTTAAAATATTATATAGGTATAAAGAGGTAGTACTGCTATTAAGGAATTTAAGTCTCAGAGGTTTTGAATTGAATAATAAATTTGTGGATTAAGTTTGTACACAATGGGAGATAGAGTCTAATAGTCAACTAGGGATTATCTGAGGATGTGCAGGACAAAAATTAAGTCATATAAAGAAGAACGAAAGAGAGGAAAAGGTGAAAAGGATAAGAAAGGAAGAAAAAAAGATCAGAAGTTCAGTAGCGCTAAACAATAAACAAAAAGGTAATTAAAAAACAAAAAAAAGAGAAAGAAAACAAAAAAAAAGAAAGAAAAACGCACACTCACGTATCCCTAAAATAAAAATTATAAGAGGAAAAAAACGTTACTGGAAAACAATTTTTTTCAAAAAATAAAGATTATAAAAAGTTTTAGAAAAGAAAAAAAAATTTATATAAGGTACCAAAAAAAAAAAAAGAGGAAAAAGAGGGGGATGCAGTGATGAGGCTAGGTTCTGGGTAGAGTTGAAGCCTTTCAACAAACAGCAGCTTTTCCCAGGGGCTAGTTTTTGAAAAACTCACAGAGCCCAGCTTGGAGCCATTTTCAGGGTTTCTGTTTACTGAATTTCAATTGATTTTCGAGGCTGCTAGAGGGAGTGGCAACCTCTGGCTCTGATTACCCAATGAAGAAAGACACTCCTAGGGCTGGCACCCGAGTTGGGTGACTTTTCCCTGGGTAGAGCTGAGTCTGGTAGGTCACGCCGCCGTTAAGTTATTGTGACCTGCTAAATGACTAGTTTTATTCCAAGGCTGGAGTTGGAGCTAGCAGCTTCACCAAGCTTTGTCGGTATCCAAGATGGAGATCTCTGGTATTGGGGGGGAGGGGTGGCCTTCCCTCCTCTGCTCCCTGAGAAGGAGTGAGGAAGTTAGGCTTCTACTCATGCCGAGTCTTGGTTCCTGGGTCGTCTCTGGTCTGTGAACTGCAAGATGAAGATGTCCACTCCTTGTCAGTTCTTGCTGGTATTGAGTAGAATCTGCTGGCCCGCTGCATCTGGCTCCTTCGTCCTGGATTCTTTGTGGCTTAGGTATGGCCGCGGCCACTGCTGCCGCCGCCACGGCGGCTTATGGCAAGAGCTCAGATGTGTCTCCTTGCCTGGATTTTCCCTCTCTGGCCTGACTCTCTGTCCTGTGATGGCACACTTGGTGTGATTCTCTGGCTTAGGACTGTTCACTGGAACTCTAAAACTGCTTTCTATGCGAGAGCTTGTTTAGACTCCAGCTTCTCCTCTGCCATCTTCCCAGAACACCTCTAACACAATATTTTCTTGGTGAAAAATGATTTAAAGTTGATTGCTTCTGAACTATTAACTTCACCTCTGGATTGAATAAGAATCCATGAATTTTCAGTCTATGAATAAAAATTAACATCTACTAAAAATGTAGATGCCTTTTTATGCTTGTAGTAGAGATCTGTGTCTCACTCTTTAAAAAATGTTTTTATTGTGAAAATACTGTACAGAGGGGTTACAAGGTAATGAGTACATTTCTTATCAAGCATTGTTGCCTCCTCCTTTGTTTCACTCTTTAGATCATGTGCATAGTGCTTTATGTAGCAATTGGGAGACCTTACAGCTATGTTTCAAGTAAGGATTTTGAGATAAAATAAGCCTGGATTCAAGTCTGTTGCATGGAATCACAACTGCCTTTGTAAGTCCAGTCAAGGAGACTGGAAACAAATGTAGGGAAGGGAAAATGATGCTGGAGACAAAAAGAAAGACATAACTTTGAAGATAAGAAGCTACTGGCTTTGAAGATAAAGGAAGTTCCTTGAACTAAAGAATGCAGAAAAGGAGGGAAAACAACTTGGAGAAAAGGAGGGAATCTGACTCAGAGGAGCAATTCAACAACTCAATGTTGGGAGCGAGATTAAATATGGATGTCTAAAGAGAAGAGTGTGGTCAGTAAGACCCAGGGAATCTCCTGTTTTTTTTTTTTGTGGGCTCACTGGGCTCAAGGCTAGTGCTCTGCGACCTGAACCACAGCACCACTTCCGGTATTTGTATGGTTAATGGGAGTCAGAGTCTCCTGAGGAAAAACAAAGGAGGAGGCAACAATGCTTGATAAGAAATGCGCTCATGACCTTGCTCATGTGACTGTAACCCCTCTGTACCGTATTTTCACAATAAAAAACTCATTAAAAAAAAAGAGTCTCAGCTTCGTGAATAGCTAGGATTATAGGTATGAGCCACCAGCTCCCAGCTAATGACAGTGTTTTTTTTTTTTTATTATTTGTGAAGATACTGTACAGAGGGGTTACAATTACATGGGCAGGATAATGCTTGCATTTCTTACCAAGCATTGCAGCCTCCTCCTTTTGTTTAACCTTCACATCCCTCCCAGCCTCCCCCC
>NW_012267236.1:18586064-18591610 GCF_000151885.1 Dipodomys ordii
GAGGATGGGGGTGTGGCTTTCATATTTAGATTACTATTCTGGGCTGGAGACTGGGCTGAAATATTTCGGGAAGAAGGAAGAGGGTGTAGCCATGAGAGCATTATCGAGTTATGAGAACAAAGCAGATTCCAGTCACTGTCAAACTCTTTTAACCATTGATCCAGGTTAAATAACAGTTAATTAGCACAAAATACTCACTCTTTTAGTTATTTCTTAGAGTACTTTTAAAGCTAATTAAGTTCACATGACAAAAAATCTATATAAATCATCCATCTAAGTATCTGTGTTAGTGTATGTAGGCAGATTTGCCAATTGAGGTTCAGATAAAGGGGGAAAACATGGTAATTTCACCTTATAGATTTTCTTTTCTGACTGTAGTATTCACTTGCAGTGCAGATTTAGGCAAAGAAGTGGAACTCAGAACATGCCATCGCAATTCTATTGCTACAGAACTTGGTTGTACCAAAGGAATCCAAGTTTTCTTGCTTGGTACTCAAAGAAATCTTCCAAATATTAGCTGTGATATTATCTATTAAAAGTGTGGGAAGCTGGGCTGGGAAGGTGACTCAGTGGTAGAGTGCTTGCCTTGTCTGCCTGAGGCCCTGGGTTTGATTCCTCAGCACCACATAAGCAAAATGAAAAAAGCCAGAAGTGGTGCTGT
Source organism: Dipodomys ordii (assembly GCF_000151885.1). Classification (NCBI taxonomy): domain Eukaryota; kingdom Metazoa; phylum Chordata; class Mammalia; order Rodentia; family Heteromyidae; genus Dipodomys; species Dipodomys ordii. The sequence continues at coordinate 18,586,726 of NW_012267236.1, forward strand.
GGCTCAAGTGGTAGAGCCTTGAGCTGAACAGCTGAAGGACAGCACCCAGGCCCAGAGTTCAGGCCCCACAACTGGACCCCCCCAAAAAAAAACTGGGGAAGCATAGATAAATTAAAAGGGTATTTTTTTTTGTTGGTTGTGGGGCTTGAACTCTGGGCCTGGGCACTGTCAGCTCTTCAGCTCAAGGCTAGCACCCTATCACTTGAGCCACAGCACCACTTCCGATTTGCTGGTGGTTAACTGGAGATAAGTGTCTCATGGACTTTTCTGTCTGGGCTGGCTTTGAACCATGAACCTCAGATCTCAACTTCCTGAGTAGCTAGGATTACAGGTGTGAGCCACTGGCACCCAGCTCAAAAGGGTAAGGGATCTTTAAGCTTTTATAGCCTTACTGTTCAGAAGAATCATTATCAATATGATGCTGAAAATAGTGTTTACACATATTCTTCTAAAACACTCTGGTGTGTGTGTGTGTGTGTGTGTGTGTGTGTGTGTGTGTGTGTAGAACATGAGGACCCTTGAGGACCCTATTTGTTTGCTATCTTTTGTAGTTGAATGGAGAGAATTATTCCACCCCCGGAAAATCTATTTGCCATTCTCTTTATAATACAAACTTTATGGTTTTGTTTCCTCTTTAAATAATGTGGTTACTACCTATCAGTTTTCCTCACGAAAAAGTATGCAGTGCCTTTAAGAAGCCAAGAGTAAAAGTTAAAGAAATATTCATTAGAAATGAGTGGGAGAGAGCCAATTAAGGTTGGGGGAAAGCTCTATTTTAACCAGAGTCTCACAGCAGGAACAAAGCATGCGAGGGGCCTAGAGTTCCTACCACGTAGCAAAATACAGCTTTCACACACTGGAAAGGAGTGGCTCTTACAGAGTTGCTTGAAGGCAGGTGTCTAGTAGGTAATTAGCACCTTTCTTCTCCTCATAATTGACAGTTGACTGGAAGTGCTGAGGCTACTTAGGTGGTGAGAAGACAATAGAGATTTTTCAAGCACCAGTTCCCCTGGACAGGTGTGCCTGAGTCCCTGGGCTGTGTTCACCTGCAAATGCCCGGACGATCAGCCATTCTGGGAATATCGCTCAGGCTTCTAAACTGTGGCAGATACTTTCTTGCTTCTTATACTAAAAACACAATTGGAACAAAAATATTATTTTAATACAAGCCAGCAGCTCTAGTGCTGTCCTAGGACATTTTTGTTTTGTGATTTTTGTTCTTAATTACTCATAAAAACTTTAGTTTGTGCCTACCCATAATGGGAAGACTACAATTTATTTTTCCTCTGAGGAATAGATGGACAAAAAAATGGGGATATGTAGAAACTGATCTGGAATATATTCTAAACGTCACCAATTACTCTGTTTAATGAACTCTCGTTGAAGAAGGAGCAGCATTTCTTTTTCTTCTGCATGTCTTTGAGAAAACAATTGAAGATCAATGTGTGGTGGTAATGAGAAAGCTATAAAGCAAGTTCCAAATTCCCAAGGATGCTCTAACATTGAATGGCCAAATGCCTGCAAAAGTAGCAGTGCAGAATTCATACATAAACTTGTTCCCACACTGCATATGGTTCTTTTGGATTTCACAGCAAAGTAGACCTTCCCCAGAGGAAAGGAAAATAGAGTCCTTTCCTTCACATTTACATATATACTCCTACTCTATACAAGGTGTTTTTATTTTCTATTCTTTTTTATCTTGCTAAGCTTTGTGCTTTTCCAGTATATATCGACAACTGTTCTGATAGATCTAAACATGAAGTTGAGTATGGATTTTCTTGGCATGTTTAACCTGAGAAGGTAATAGCATAGTAGAGAAGAGGAAGGAAGGAAGTAGAAAACTGAAAAGGAAAAAATAAAGCTTGCATTAGACAATAGTGTGTATCATATGATTCCATATTTGTGCACTGTACAACATTATGAGTGTGTCAGGGAAAATATATGGAAGTTTTTCCATGTGAGTTTGGGGAAACATGATATGCATATTTTAGTAGCATAATTATAAATTCTAAGTGATGGATAATATTTGGGTAGAAATAAAGCAAATAATAAAGCTGGATTTGGCTCAACAGTGTATGCTATTTATTTATTTGTTTATTTACTCTGCGCTCTCCAACTCTGATTTAATGTAACTTGCAATGAAAAATGTAGCATAACCTGAGAAATAATTGAGGAAATTACAGTGTGGGGAATTTAGATGTATTGTGCAGTTATTTTTTTTAATAAACAACAGCGAAAAATGTCATGCTGGGTTTCTGACAAGCCACTCATGACTGAAGAGTTTATGAATCCAAGCAGAACATCATCAATATTCGTATTGAGTCGGGTCCTTGATGAATTTTCCTCATTTATCTCCATGACAGAGCAGTGATTTCTTTCACTGTGGACAAACATTAAGGCATTGTTGAGTATTGTCAAACTCGATAAGTCAATGGTAATTTTAGGCTTGGGGGAAAAAAAAACTTTTCTGTTTAATTGAATCCTTGCATAGGGCCTTACAGAGAAAGGTCTACAGGATAAAAGCTTAATTGCTTCAACCTTTCCATCTTCAGTTTTGTTTAATTTAACACTTGAATGTGGAGAAGAGCATATTGCCTTAGCTCTTATTGGGTCATTTACAGGTTTTTCCTAAATACTAAAATTAAGAAGTTCACTGTGGGTCAGTAAATATTATTTCTGAAGCTGTATGTGTAAGTTCAGATATTTCACTTATCAGTAAATGTAGCAAGTCATAATTTTTTTGTCGTGAAACTGAAAGATATGAAACACAGCCTGTGGCAATGTATCTTTTAGCTTCAATTTTTCTTGACAGAAATGAATGGGTATCTCAAGGCAGTAAGGGGTATGTATACATCCACACCTAAACTCATCCACTTTCCAATTATTGAAGCAGGCCCTCAGGCACTCCCAGTGAAGGACCTGTCTGATTCTCACTTTAGCCTCTTCTTGCAGAAGTTTATGACTCACCTGCAACCGTGCACTCCAGGTGATGCATCCCAAATTGTCTACCAGTCTGTGTTGTAAACTTTAAAACCACACCTCTTCTGACTTGAAAAGAGGACATTAACTGAATATTAAGGCTTGGAAAGAATGATATCAAGTGAAGTAAGCCAGGCCCAAAGAAACATAGGTCCCATGGTTTCCCTTATTTGCAATATCTAGTATATGTCTGAGTCAAGCAGAGAAGTTCAGATAGGAAATGAACCCTAAGATATGTATTCAAATGTTTTTTTCTTTCATGCATTTGTTTCTAACACATTTATAAGATTATTTCTTTGTTGCTTTATATGTCCCTCCCCCACCATATAACCCCTGCTTTCACTGTATTTGATGTCGGTATAATTTGTGGAGGGGAAGGGGAAAATCAAATCGTTTAAATAGGGATACAGGTGGACCCATTGCAACAAAGAGATGTACAAGTTGTTATGTGGAAAATGAAATTTACAACTTTGTGGTGGGGCAGGGAGGACTGGGTGGGGGGGAAGGGAGGATGGGAAGGGATGGGAAAGACAAACAAAGGAGGCTACAATGTTTGATAAGAAATGTACTCATTATCTTGCCCATGTAATTGTAACCCCTCTGTACAGTATTTTCACAATAAAAAATAAAATTAATTTTAAAAAATGAAGTTGAGCATTGGTGGCTCATGCCTGCAATCTTAGCTACTCAGGAGGCTGAGATCTGAGGATTGTGGTTCAAAGTCAGCAGGAAAGTCTGTGAGACTCTTATATCCAATAAACCACTCAGAAAACTGGAAGTGGCACAGTGGCTCAAGTGGTAGAGTGCTAGCCTTGAGCTGAAGAGCTGAGGCACAGTGCTCAGCCCAGAATTCAAGCCCCATGATGGAAAAATATAAGTAAATAAATAAATAAATGAATGAATAACCTTAGGTATTCATCTCCGGTTTGGAAAACAGGACCAGAATTAACACCAAAATGTTGTGTTCTTTGTAATTTTATCTACTCTCCTTCCCTTTCTTTCATTTCTTCTTTATTTCTTACCAAATTTGAGTTGTTGAATTTTTCCTTTGAGTCAGGATTGATTGAATTATTGGATATATTGGCTTCCTGTTACTGATCTAACAAATTACCACACATTTCATCTCTTAAAAATAAGAAAACATTTATCCACATGTAGTTTTAGAGGCTAAAAATCTAAACTGAGTATTAAACAGCTAACTTAAGGTGTCAACAGAGCTATGCAGAAAATAGCTGTGAACAGAGAATCTTTCCCTTCTTCTACTCCTGGCTATGACCATATTATGTTACTCTTGCTTCTGTCGACTTAAGGTTTTTCCTTCCTCTTATAAGGACATTTATATTTGTATTTAGGCCCCACTGGGATAAAGATGGAATCATATCCCTGTGTCAAGATCCTCAATAATAGTTATAAAATATAGAAAGTAACCTTCATAGGTTTTAGGAATAGTGCTCTGGGTCATCTTTAGGGAACAATGTTCAGACTTTCACCTGGGATGCACAACAGATGTGACACACATCTACCCTCAAGTAAGCTCACTCGAGATGTTGGTAAGCACAACAACCACTCTGCTAGCACAGTATTTTCTTTAATAATTTTTTATTGTGAAAATACCATACAGAGGGGTTACAATTACATGAGCAAGGTAATGAGTAAATTTCTTATCAAGCATTGTTTTTTCTAATTTTTTTATATTATTTTATTTTATTTTTTGGTAAACATATTGTACAGAGGGGTTACAATTACATGGGCAGGATAATGCATACATTTCTTATTAAGCATTGCAGCCTCCTCCTTTGTTTACCCTTCACATCCCTTCCCAGCCTTCCCCCCCCACCCAATCCCCGCCCCCCTCCCCCCTCCCCCCCACACACCAAAGTTGTAAAGGTCGTTTTCGACATGACAG
>NW_012267236.1:18601235-18601622 GCF_000151885.1 Dipodomys ordii
TCAGGCATGCAAGGCAAGTGCTCTACCACTGAGCCACCTTCCCAGCCCCTGATTTATGACAATACTGTTCAATGATGGTAATTAGCCAATCTATTTTGGTAAGTCTTATGCTGTAACATGTTGCCTGAAGAGAAATATATTAGCTTTATAATCCCATTAGGAGCATTATAAATTTTATATTGTGATCACTTGCATTTTAGAAGTCAAAGATCTGGAATGCATTAACTCAGGAACAAGACAAGGATGCCCACTCTCTCCACTTCTCTTCAATCTAGTATTAGAATGCCTAGCGGCAGCAATAAGACAAGATGCAGACATAAAGGGGATCCAAATAGGGAAAGAAGAAATAAAACTCTCCCTCTTTGCAGATGACATGATCTTGTATTT
>NW_012267236.1:18602614-18603591 GCF_000151885.1 Dipodomys ordii
TGGGAAGGGATGGGAAGGGGAAACAAAGGAGGAGGCTGCAATGCTTGATAAAAAATGTACTCATTTTCTTGCCCATGTAATTGTAACCCCTTTGTACACTATGTTCACAATAAAAAATTATACATTGATTGATGTGAATTCCTTGATTTCAGAACCTAAGAATTGTTGAATTTACCCAAGGGTGTAGCTTACTTCATTTGTCTAATTCCCAGGCTTGAGTTTTTTTTTCACAAGTTTGTTGTTATAACCCTGAACATGTATCTCCTCTTAGCCAAACCAGGAGAAAGCATTATTCTTGTAAGAACAACTAGAGACAATTTAGAACACCTTTTATGATTATGTGTGATTTATCTGTTTATCATCTATCTATCTATCTATCTATCATCTATAATATATAGATTCGTGATGCGTTTTATGAGTGAATCTCATGATGTTATAAGGAAAATTGAAAAGGGTATGTGTAAAACAGGAGGTCTTTATTTTAAAAACATTAAGTGTAAAAATCAGAACTTTCACTTTGGAACAATGGAATATGGGTTTTAAGAAGAGACTTTAAAACAGATTCGTACATACATGACAATTTTGGAAGTGCAGTTCCATTTCAAAATACTTAGTTTCTTTTTTTTATTGTGAAAATACTGTACAGAGGGGTTACAATTACATGGGCAAGATAATGAGTACATTTCTTATCAAGCATTGTAGCCTCCTCCTTTGTTTCCCTTTCCCATCCCTTCCCATCTTCCCCCCCCCATTACCTGTCCCAATCCTCCTCCCCCCACCAAAGTTGTAAAGTTAGTTTTCAACATAATGACTTGTACATTTTATTTTTGCAATGGGTCCACATGTATCCCTATTTAAACGATTTGTTTTTTCCCTTCCCCTCCCCAAATTATACCGACATCAAATGCAGTGAAAGCAGGGGTTATATTGTGGGGAAGGGACATACAAAGCAACAAAGAAATCATCTTATAAATGTG
>NW_012267236.1:18604275-18605003 GCF_000151885.1 Dipodomys ordii
GCTGGCTGTAGGTTTGTCATATATAGCCTTTTTGTATTGAGGAATGTTCCATGGATTCCTAATTTTTCCAAAACATTCATCGTAAAGAGGTGTTGGATCTTGTTGAATGCTTTTTCTGCATCTATTGAGATAACCATGTGGTTCTTATTCTTGCTCCTGTTGATGTGATGAATAACGTTAATTGATTTGCGTATATTGAACCAGCTTTGCATCCCTGAAATGAATCCTGTTTGATCATGATGTATTATTTTTTGGATGAATTGTTGAAGTCGATTGGCCAAAATTTTGTTGAGAAGTTTTGCATCAATGTTCATCAAAGGAATGGGTCTATATTTCTCTTTCTTTGATGAGTCCCTGCCTGTTTTTGGGATAAGGGTTATGGTGGCTTCATAGAATGTGTTCAGTAGTGAACTTTCTCTTTCAATTTCATTGAAGAGTTTGAGGAGTATTGGTGTGAGCTCTGCTTTGAAGGCCTTGTAGAATTCTGTTGTAAAACTATCCTGGAATTTTCTTATCTGTGAGGCCTCTTATTGCTGTTTCTATTTCAATGCTTGATATGGGCCTAATAAGCTGGTTTAACTCATCTTGGTATAGTTTTGGCATGTCAATATTTGCTAGGAAAAGGTCCATTTCTGTCAAGTTCTCAAACTTATTAGCATAAAGTTTTGAGAAGTATTCCCTTATAATGTTCTGAATCTTGGTTGTTTCCGTGGTGATGTTTCCATTCT
>NW_012267236.1:18605053-18634208 GCF_000151885.1 Dipodomys ordii
CCCAAAAGTGGGATTGCTGGGTCATAGGGGAGCTCTATGTGGAGTCTTTTGAGGGACCTCCATACTGCTTTCCAAAGTGGTTGAACAAGTTTACATTCCCACCAACAATGCAGTACGGTTCCCTTCTGTCCACATTCCCTCCAGCATCTATTGTTAGTTTCTTTTTCTGGGCTATTCAGTAGCTGGTAGAGCAGGAGCTCTTGCTCCTTTTGGTCAAGATGTTCATTCTTGACACTTTTTGATTGCTGTGCTCATTTCCACCCATGTTCTTTCTTATTCTTGTGCACACCAGATCACACTACTGTTGTTGGTATTAGGTTCTCCTTCTCTGCTTCCAGTAAGTTCTTAGGGTTCAGGAATATAAAAATGGAGGTGCCTCTGTTGCATCTCTATTTCTCTGAGTCTTCAATGTAGTTTGGAACTGCTAGTGTGCAGATATAGCATAAATTCAGATATATTCCAATGACTGAAAAGCTTGCTGTTTGGAGATTGCAATTTAATATTCCCACAATACTGTGTGGATAGATGAAAACTATATTATATTTTTCTCTATATTTTGAAAACTCCTCACTCGGTCCCTTAGCTATCAGCCTTTAAGTTACAGAAGGCTGGAGGCAAAAAGGGCAGGACTGCTGTATGTAGCAAAGAAGAGCACAAAGTTGCACAGGAAAATTTGCTTTGTTGAATCTCTAAACTATCATCTATCTATCCAGTAACAATAATGAGAATTTAGGTGTCTGTTGGATGACTGGGAAATAGTTGTATAAGAAATCACAGAAGAATAGATATTCAACGATTAATTCAGAAAAGTGAATGCGAACATTGTAGTAGTGAGGCCAAAAGCAAAAACACAGATATTAGTGCTAAGTGAGACTAAATGTATGACTTTGCATGGGCAATGAATTTATATATTGACTTTGGTTTAAAACCATATTTTGAAGTTAAATTTTTGTTAGGCAAACTGGGAAGGTAAAAAAATGTTATTTGAATTTGTCTTCTATGTAGAGACATGTGATAATACTTATCAGAATGCTTTGTGAAAAAACCCAGACCCTTAGCATGCCTGAACCTGAGTGATAATGAGCTGGATTAAAGCTGCTTTCTATTGTGTAGTAGGTGCATATTCATATTCTGTAGGACAAGGAAGGCTGGTTTTACTAACTGGGGCTAGAAGTATATTTTTTTTTCTGTTTTTGAAGGACCAAAGTCATCTTCCTTGTGTTATTCTTTCAGTAGCTTTTTCTCCATCTGAGGGAGAAATGCTTTGGCAAGTGTGAATGTGCTTCCATTTTCTTTCTTGTTAATTCCTTTCACATGATAAATTGCAGGGAACTGTACTGAAATCCCTTGAAATTGAAAAGTCAGTCTACATGAATGCTTAGGGGCAAAGGTTTGAAGCATAATAATCCTGCAGATATTCTACTGAGAGAAATGTTGAAACATTTGCAGAGGATTGCTACCTGATCCAGTACATATAGAGCCTCTTACATTCTTTTCATTTTTTTTCTTGCACAGGTGGTCACTAAGTTACTTCAAATGATTGCAATTCCCACCCCAACCCCAGCCACCAAAATTTATGGAAGAATCTCATTTCTTTTGAAGATAAGGTCTTTCATGTAATAATCCTGCCTTCAAGTAGAAACTAAAGAAATGGTTGCCTGATTTTCTGTCTGTACCATGATAAACTATCTCTGTGTCCCTCTTGGCTTCTGTGCCTTTCTGTGCCCCTTGGTCATACAAATGTCCTCGAGTTATTTTGCTTTTCATTTTAAAATGAGGAAGTATTCATAAAACATCCCAATGCACTGGAAACCTATTTCAGCATTTCCATAACCCTCCATTATTCCACAGTAAAGTTTTATATGTTAATTTAAGATATCAGAATCATTTTGTCTTCTCAGTCATCAAAAAAATCTAAGTAGCAAATTTATATATGGCATATGCTTGTATTTATAAGTTTTATAATGAATAAAGTGAAACAACAAAAAACTTTAAAAAGTGAAAATATATTGGGAAAAGACTATGTATACAATCTCAAAGAATAACCCTGAAAATTGTAAAAGGGAAAAAATACATGTTGATACAGAGAGGAGTTACAGATACAAGCACAAACTGGCATCACAGTCCTCCAGTTAAAACACTGAGAGTTGTTTAGCTTATGTGATGCACTGTGTGAAGTCCTCTTTGCTGAACACTGTATAATGTGGACATTAAGAATTTTTGAGAGATCTGCTTCAGGGGTAAACTGCAATATATAAGACCTGTTTATTAAAAGAAATCACGCCAATGACACTCTAAGTTAAAATGAAATGAAGCATTCCAAACTGGGAAGGTAAAAAAAAGTTATTTGAATTTGTAATATAATCCTTGATTATTGATTCCAGATACAGTATGCAATATAAATTGTTAACTTAATTAGGTCATTGTAGCTATGTAGAATTCTGGGATGTGACTGAAATGTGAGCACTATTCAAAAAATGTCTTTGTTCATGGGAGACTTTGTGATTGGCTCTTAGCTTTGATAGGAAGGATATGGAACAAATGAAGTTTCTATTGTAGGTTTAGTTCTAATGCAGATGGAGTAGTATTTAGTTTTTGTCATTTCTACACTGCAAATTAATAGGTTGGTACAATGGCCCTGCTCATAGACTATTTTTTCTTTAAGAAAATGTCATCCAAAGCCATTAAATTATAGCATTTTGAAAAAAATGGAGTCTTTCAATAAATAGTACTGAAAAAATTGGATATCAATATGGTCAAGAATGAGACTAGACCTTTATCTCTCACTAGATACAAAATACACACAAAATAATTAAAGAATTTGATTTAGGACCTGCCACTCTGCAACTATTAAAAGGATATTGGATTGGCAAACCTTTGTTTAAGAATCTATACCAACCTGAAACTATGCAACTATTAAAAGAAAACCTAAGGATAATGGATTGGGCAAATCTTTGTATAAGAATCTTTAACACAGAAAGCAAAAGCAAAACTAGACAAATGAGAGTAGTACCACTGAAGCAGGGATCCGTGATAGAGCATCTGAAGAGCAAACATGAGATTCTGAGTTCAAAGCTCAGTAATGTGAAAAATACCACACGCGAGCACATGCGCGCGTGCGCGCGCGCGCGCGCACACACACACACACACACACACACACATGAATTACTGACAAAGAAAGGTGTAAGGAAACAAATACTCGACACTATAAACATCACTTAAATAGAATTAAAGTGAGAAAGGAGGACCTTGGCAGATGGGATAATTCTGAAGGCCAGCCTTTCTAGTCTAGCTGTAGAGGATTTCTAATTTGGGACACTAGCTAGTCACTAAATCTTTCTTCCAGGAACCAACTCTATTACTAGTTAAGTATGCAATAATATAAATGTAAAGAACATTTCCATATGCTCTTAAACCAAATTATATTGCACAACCTGGTTTTCCTTTTTATGACTCTTAATAAATAGTTCCAGTACTAGAGCCCTACCCCACGTCCTAGCCTAATCTCCAGGCCTGATTCTGACCATCTCAACAAAGAAAGCAAACAGAAGCAGGATTGTGAAGTGCTAATGGCTTGCATTTTGGAAGCAAATGGGCTCAAGTTCAAGAAATGTTCAAGTAATGGCGAGAAAAGGAGGAAAAGAATTGACCGAGAGCGGTTATTTTTGGATGACAAGAGGGAACAAACATCCCAGGTCTGTCTCCAGAGGTACTGACATGAACCTTAAGTTTAAATGGAAAAGACTGGGGCAGGGGGAGAAGTATGAATCATTAATTAATGAAGATTGAATGAACAGTAGTCTGGCTGACCTTCTCTCCAGTTTGGCTTTGCAAGTTGGCCGTGCAGTGCCTTCCTGGCTTGAGAGGACACTCCATTTTCATGATCTGATCATTCAGGGGGAGGGATGCAGGCTCGGTTCCATCATGGGATAATGTCAGTCACATCATGGAGGGATCAGCCTGCACAGCTCTGCTGGTCTGGGAAACACTGTATGAAATGAAGTAAGCCAGGCCCAAAGAAACTTAGGTCCCATGGTTTCCCTTATTCGCAATAACTAGTGCATGTGTAGGACAAGCAGAAAAGGTAAAAAGTTATGTACATATGACCATATAAGATGATGCTAAGTGAAATGAACCCCAAGATAGGGACACAATCATTTTTTCTTTCTTTCTTGCTATTGTTTCTAATGTATTTATAATGTACCATGTGATTTATTTTGTTTCTGTATGTTCCTCCCCCACGGGATAACCCCTGTTTTCACTGTATTTGATGTCAGTGTCCTGAATCTTGTTTATATACTTCTCTAATTGGGGGAGGGGAAGGGAAAAACAAAATGCTCTAATAAGGATACAGGTTGACCCATTATAACAATGAGATGAACAAAACATTATGTTGAAAATGAGCTTTACAACTTTGGCAGGGGCGGGTAGTTATGGAGGTGGGAGGGAAGGAATGGTAGGGGGAAAACAAAGGAGGGGGCAACAATGCTCAATAGGACATGTAGTCTTTACCTTGCTCATGTAACTGTAACCCCTCTGTACAGCATTTTTACAATAAAAGTGTACAAAAAAGACAATGACTGGAAACTTCTAGCCTTGGTCATAAATCTGTAACAGAATTTTGTAAAAAGCTGACATTTAACAGTCTGTTCTTAAGTAGTCATTTTTTTCTTTAATTAGTCTTATTTTTCTGTTTTGCTCTTGAACATGGATGAAATAGATTAGGTAAATTTAGTACTGACTAATCTTATATTTCTAGGTTAAGAAAGATACTGAGGTGATGAGTACGGTTATGTGCAAAGATGAGCAGGAATGGAACTCAAAGCTAAGAAAATAGAGGATACAGATACAAACTGATGGAGGAAATGCCAAACTTTGTGCTGCTTTTAGTTACTCACTGACCATTTACATGCCCACAAGAAAACTTAGCTTCTGTGGTCTTGTTGCAGGACCAGTAAAAACATAGAATAGCATGTAACAGTAGTAGAATTCAATAGAAAAGAGGCACCTGTTATTATTCAGAAAAGAGCAAATAAAAGAGGTAAACATATAAATAGGAAATATTGTCACACTGTAGTCAGATATATCCATGTACTTCCTGAAAAATTTAACTTATCCAATTAGCCAAATTATTGAAAGATTTCAAAAGTTTTATTGTCTTCAAAGAAATAATCACTCCTTAATTAAGAGATGTTGGGAAAATAGTAAAGATCTTAAATATGTTTATCTATTTAAACCTACATTTTTTGAAATATTTTATCCTGATTTTATGATCCTGCACAATATACTCTTCATATATATATATAATACATATATCTCACATATTTTCAACATTGAAAATGACAACATTTAGTAGTATAGTAGTGTATAATATAAAATGATAACATTTCCCCCATGGTATAACTACTGCTTTCCCTGTATTTGATGTCGGTATAATTTGTGGAGGGGAAGGGAAAAAACAAATCGTTTAAATAGGGATACAGGTGGACCCATTGTAACAATGAGATGTACAAGTCGTTATGTCGAAACGAACTTTACAACTTTGATGGGGGTGGGTGGGGAAAAGGAAGGAAGATGGGAAGGGATGGGAAGGGGAAACAAAGGAGGAGGCTACAATGCTTGATAAGAAATGCACTCATTATCTTGCCCATGTAATTGTAACCCCTCTGTGCGGTATTTTCACAATTTTAAAAAAAGATAACATTACATAGTATAAGCATTGCTTGTAAAGCTGTTCTGTTACATAAAATGACAAAATAGAAAAATGTCTAGAAGCTTTGGACATCAATTTATTAAAATAATGAATAATATATGTGAAAATATGATCCAACTCTTCCTTGTTCAGTGAAATAAAATAAATATAAAGATTATTCTCTTTTTAATAATCACATCTTCAAAGACTAAAAGCTAGCATACTATCTGATGTTATTAAGGGTATAAGAACTATAAAACTCCCACAGACTGAAATGAAAAATGGTACATTTTTAGAAAGCAACCTGTCAGTACAAATCAAGTAAGAAATACATAAAACTACTGAAAGGCAAATACTAACAGGGTATTTAACTCTAACATGGAAACACTCAGAAGAGCACAATAGTTGTATTATTATTATTATTATTGCAGCTTTAGAGCATCTAAAATATTGGAGAGAACTTACATGAGAATCAGGATTAAATTAATTAATATAAATATGACATAAGTCCATAAACCTCCTGTGGCTCCTATAACCACCACAGACTAAGAAACTGGTAACAAATCCCGTTGTCTTTCCTTTTTCCTTTTCCTGTAGTTGTGGAGATGAGAATTTTCAATTCAGTCTAGGGGCTAAGTGAAGATGAGGGCCGAGTGGTGCGCCCTCTGGAGGCTCCAGAGCAGAATGGTTCTTTGTCCTCCTGGTTTCCAAGGCTCATTGGCTTGCATTCCTTGGGCTCTGGCCTTTATCTTGCTTCTCGCTGGTAGAAAGGCAGGTTTTGCCCTTCTCATTTCCTCAGGGTCGGTTAAATCCCGCCCTGACCTCTTCTTAGTGGCAGATTTGAACCACATTTAATGCACACTTGGATAAAACCAGACCCTCTCCGTATTTTAACGTCCCAGCCACCAGGTACCTTTGCCCCACGTGGTAACTTCCACAGGATCCTCCACTGCGGTGGGAGCTGTCATGCATGGCTATTCTTCAGCTTACCACATATGCATATATTTACCCCCCAAAGAGTAGGGAAAGTGTGTGGAAACTTAGTAGGGTCAGAATGCTTGTCTCAATACAGTACAGGCGACCTGGTATGACAGCAAACCCGAGAAGGATTTGCAAAGATGAGGGCCACCCAGGATTAAGTGGCTGCACAGCTGAACTTTCTTCCTTGCTCTCCATTCTCTGCTCACTGCTCACTCTGTGCTAGAACATAACAGCGTTGTTTCGACCAGTGGATATGAATCTAATATTCCTTAATTGTGGCGACGTGACTTGAGAATACGTTCTTTTGTATTTCTGAACGTCAGCTTTTAAAAACAGAGACTGAAGTCCCTCTCTCTCGGGCTTTATGGTTAAATCAGGTAACAGTTGAGGGGGAATTGTTTAGCAAAAGGTAGCTTAGTTAACAAATGTCGTTTATACCGTTTGTCTTTCCATGATTGTCAAGTATATAAGGGCTCTGTTGTGCCATCCCATCTTCAGCTATCTTCAGGTTACAGACATAAACTCTAGGTTTAAAGAGACAAAGAATTAGAGCTAGGGAAGAGTGGCACATATAATTAAACAGTCCCTGTCAGGGCTGAGTTCGGGTGATGATCATTATCTCAGTCCTTACACCCAGAGGGATTCCAGAGAAGTTATCTCCTCCGCTCTTCAAAAAAGCCATGGACAACTGACAGGTGACCCATCCTTCCTGGATTGTAGGATAGACAAGAACGCATGAAGGAAAGGGACCAGTACAGAGTGGAAAATGCTGGGTTGCCTGTCCGTTTTCCTTCTCTTAGTTAATATGTGGCCAAACTAATGACCCAGTGTTCTTCAGGAAAACCATATCACTAAGGTCCTGTTACAGTTCCCTGTTAGGCTTGAACATGGCTCAGTCTTAAGAAAATTAGCTGTCAGCCAATTGGCTTTGCAGGTTTCTCAGCTAGTGGTAAAATAGTACATGATATTGTGTGTGTGTGTGTGTGTGTGTGTGTGTGTGTGTGTGTGTGTGAATAGTACTAACTAAAATACAAAGATAAATTATAGGCTGACCCGTTATAACAATGAGATGTACAAGACACTATGTTGAAAACGAACTTTCCAAGTTTCAAGGTGGGGAGGAGTTGGGGAGGTAGGGAGGGAAAGGATGGTAGGGGAAAAACAAAGGAGGAGGTAACAATGCTCCATAGGAAATGTACTCATTACCTTACTCATGTAACTGTAAGCCTTCTGTACAGTATTTTTACAATACAATATATACAAAAATTTACTATTTTGTTAAAATTAAAAACTAAAAGCACTATTATAGAATAGACCAGAAGAGGTAGTACTAAAGCAAATGTATTTTCTAGGAGATTCTTTTTTAAAAAAAATAACTCCAATAGCATGGAGCCAGTAGACATATTCTCTTTTATGTGTATTTAAATAGATGATCTTAGCCAAAAAATAGAAACTGGCCTTTCTGTAAGAGGAGCTGAGAAGGACTTTAATGCCCAGTAGCCAAGCATGCATAAGAGCTCTTCTGTGAGTCTTAAGTGCAGTTTATGATGTAACAGACACTGAGATGGGAAGGTTTAAGCCGTTGGCCTTGGTTTCTGCTTTGGAGAGTTCAGCACAATAGATCCATCTGAATTCTGACAATTACCTTTCTTGGCTAAACAATGTTCTCCAAAGTGGTTGAAGATTTTCCATTGACAGTTCTGCCAAGTGGACACATTGGTTCTTTGTCACCAGAATGGGCATTTTCCCAGGTTGGTGGGAACCATGAGCAGGTCAATTAGACTTTTTGGGCTGAATTCAAGCACTAACAGGACTGGGAGTGGAACAGAGACAGGATTTTCCTGAGATTCATTCCAAGATTCATTATGTTTATCCTCGCATTCTACAAATGCTGCAGAATCTCAGCACAAGTTATGAAGTTTTATTAAAATTAAAAAAGAAAACCAAATATTTAAATAGATAAATTTTTGGGAAGAAGTACTTATTGGAGTCATTTTTTCTGGGGTTGATTGCAAATACCTTAGAGAAGGAGCGAAGGGTCAAAACTTCAATGAGATGAGAACACATAAATGCAAACATGCAAGAACAGAGCATCACTAAACATTTCATCTGGAAGAACACTTGCTTGGTAACAGTTTTCCTAGGCTGACCAACATATTTGAGGAACACAATTATTTTCCACATAAAAAAGAGCAAAAGTCAGCATAGATGTCATGTGATATCAATTTTTCTTTCTGAATAAAATTTCAAATTTTGGCTAGGTAAGAAAACAGGCATTCACCAAGGATATAGATTGAATCTTTGGCCTCTTACAAGTTAGAGAAAATTGGCAGTTACCATAAATTTATTTATTTTCTCATACACAAATTCCATATAAACAATGATGCTAATTGACAAGACAAAGAAGGCCAGGTATTAAAATATAAGGGCTTCCCAAGTGGCAGATAATTGCTTTTTTTATCTGAATAGTACAGATTACAGATAGAATAGCAGAAATGACTACTTTTCAATATAACAAAAGTTTAGATGGAATAGTCTTTGAAAAAATTAAATTAAATTTAAACATTTAATTTAAACATTTAAATTCTATAAATAAATATATATAACTATATAGATGATTTAAACACATTGCTTCATAGATTTATATATAGAGAGAATATTAAACATATTAAGTCACATGAAAGAGTTATTTAACAATGGTTATAGGACAGTCACTTTAAAGACTTCTATATCAAAAGATATTAAATGAATTCTAATCTAGGTTAAGACATTTAATACATTAGTCAGAAGCCTGGCAACAACTACAACCAAAAAAACTCACAAGCAATGGTGAAAAAATTCAAAACCTTCCCTTCAAGTCAATTTGTTGTAAACATTATGAAGAGAATACGATTGTCATTACAGATAAGGTTAATATACACTTTATTATTACTACAGATATTAATATTTTGACCTTAGAAAAATTTTAGAAAACTCCTAAGTTATAGCCAGCTTAAACTGGCTTAGGTGTTTTGTAAATTATTTCTTTTGCTTATCCATTGCTATTTACCCATAGTTTTCACAGTTTTCTCTTGAGCATCTGACTTTTGTCCTGGCCTGCTTTTCTCTTTTGGAAAATAATTTCCTTAGGAAAAGTGTGCTTTACCCAAATCTCTCCTCACTTTAAAATAATACCTTTTTCCTTTAACATTCTTTTCCTAAACATGTACTTGTATTTCTTTTATCTTTCTTGCTTGTTGATTCTCTCCTGCTTCTTACTTTAAAAAAAATGTGACTACTTTTCACTTTGAAGTGATGTCCATAAAATTTTGAACTTACACAAAATTATTTCTTTTAAAAATAGAAGACTTTTAGCAACTTTGCATTCCAATGAAGACACAGAAAGAAGAGAGATACTAAGTTGTTTTCTTTCATGTCAAACAATCTACAAAATCACATTTAGTTATTATTGGAACAGATCAAGTTACTATTGAGAAATCTTTTATTTTTCAATTTTAAGGTAGAGAATAATTTCTGGATGTCTGAATTATAGTTTCAGTTGGCTGAACTAATAACTCTGACAAACTGTTTTCATTATGAATTGGAGAGAGTGAGAGAAAGAGAGAGGATATTCATATACACATATGTATATTTGCACATACTCAAATTGTCGTAAATTAAGTATGCCATAAATGTCAATTAAAGCACATATAAGGTGGATACAATACACATATAAGGTGGATACAATAAGGTAGTCAATTAAGGAATTTCAAGAGAACATTGAGTTTAGTTTGCCTATTGCTGCTCTGTTAGGTCTTGTTTTGTAAGGCTTGTCTTGGAGCTAAAGAGTCTGTTCTATTGAAGTATTTTGAGTCAGTCTGCAATCTAACTGCTGCCATAATATCAGATATCACAAAGTCTCTGTCAAGCCAATCATCATTGATACACAAAATGACATATCCAAACAGTCACATTACCTCTGCATGTACTCACAGACAAACCAACCTTATGCTTCTGCTTTTCTTTTCTCTTTCTTTCATTTCACAAACTAGTCATCTAGAACTCTCCATAAGTGGAGAAAGAATAAATAGACTTAGAGATTTCCACCCATAACAAAATCATAATAAAGATCTTCTATACTAACACTCTGGTTTGCACAAAGAATAAAAAAAATAAAATGCTTAGAAAAGTTATTGAATAAAGAAATCCAAATCTCCTTAACAGACAAATGTCAAAAGACCGATTGAATCCAAGGCAGTTCCAGAGAGACCCTGTGACACAAGAAACAAAGAGAAAAAGTCTAGCATAGTTCACTAGAACCCAGAATGTCTCAGAAGATTCCAGACAATAAAGAAATGGCACGAGATGATCTGTGTTGCACAGTCGGGGAATCACTCAGATCAAACTGCAGGACTCCTGGAGTTGAAATATTTACCCTGTTTTTAACTCTATTACCCTGCATCACTAGATGAGGGAAAATAAAAGACAGGAAAAGTCTCCAGAATAAAAGAGATTCCTCCTCAGGGAACCATTTCATCTTTCTTCCCCATCCAGGGTCAATTAGCTTTGAGGGATTATTAGCAGCTCTTTTATTTTTCTCCCACTACAGCTCTCCGAAGCTGAAAGTTGAATTTTTGAACCAGTAGAAGCCAGGATCAAACTCAGGAGTTGTAGCTGCCAGATGCATCTGTTCCTCTACAGCCTGCAAACATGGTGAGGGGCAGAAGAGACTCATTACCAGGACTGGACAGCCAGGGGACCTCAGCAGTTCAACCATGTTCAACCACATTCCAAGGATTCACTCTCAAAACAAAAAGACTGTGAAAGGGCAAATTAACACCTACTATGGCTATTTGTCAACATCAGAGCAATCCATTTGACTAAGAGGATAGATCTAGTTAATGGCAGTGTGGGCAAATAAAGAAATAAGTCAAATGTTAATCAAAGAGAAATTGGCCTTCAAATAAGGCAATTCATTAATTGGTTTCTTGATTTGTTCTCTTCCATCCTTCCTTTCATAATCATAGGACTAAAAGATTTTCACCTAAACATATTTCCTTCGATCAACAAGTTATTGAAGTTACATTCATTTTTTTTTCTTTAACAAGAATCTCAGCAATTTCCTCTGATGCATTTCTCTGGAATCAAGCATATATCTTATCTCAGAGATACTAATCTCCTTAAGACCACCTGCAGGTCCTGAACATAGCCCCTTGAAATTGTTAGAGGCTATTTTGTAGGTTTTATATCCTGTTTGTGTGGCTGAATAACAAATATATTTAACTTTGTGGATTCTAGATCTGCAGTCATAAACTCTGGGTGGTAATTTACTCTTGAGAAGACATATTTTTTTAAAAAAAATTCTCTTTATATAGGCATTAACATTTTCAAACTAAGTAGAAGCATCTAATGGAACATGAGATATGATAACCGGTGAAGGCAAGTCACCGACTGACCCTCAAGCATTGCAAAACCTCAACTCAGTCTTTATTTCTTCTAAGGAGTTCTTTCTTACCCCAGAGTCTTTTCATCTATGAGAAATGGAGAAAAGACTCTTCTCATATGTTCAGCTTGAGTGGTGGTATGTTTCTTCCTTTATTATTTAAAAAAATCATTAATCTTTGTGGCATGTTGTCCAAAAGTGTGAAGACCCTTACATTTATTCCATATGCAAAGGCTATAAAGAATGGACAGAAGTAAAATTACAGTTCATAGAAAATAATCACAGCTTTGAGTGATAATATGTAATACATAATCAGACACACAAGGAACTCTATCCAGGGGAGATGGAGGAGATTTAGTCTTTTTCTGGTTCAAACATTAAGAGCAAAAGAAGAAAAAGAAATGAAACCCTTCAATGAAACCCATGGATAAGTGACAGACTGTGATTGAATTTTGAAATTTTCATTTCTTGCCACAGATCTCTTTAACCCACATTATCATTTGCTCAAACTACTCAGTAAAAGATTGTGATAAGGAAAAACAAGATGGTCTATAGCCATACACAATGATTTGACACTTTAAATACATTTGATAGCATGGTGTATAAAACCTAGACCACACATGAATCTGAAGACACTTAGACAGACAAGTACTTTAAGTGGCAGCTGCTTTCAGATCAAGGATGCCATAGTTACAGCATCCAGTGACTATGGAAAACATCCCATTCTTTATACGAGTAGACTGAGGCACAACTGTGCCTCAATTCTTTCAACTTCACTCAGCTTGTAGAGAGCCAGAGCAGAGCTTTACTCATGATTTTCTGGTTTCAAGACTAACTGAGCCAACTCTCAGCACAGAAGCACCTTCTATATGAAGGAAAATAAGTCACGTTTACTTATTGTCTCTGGAACTAGAATGGCCAGTTTTCTTCTTTTCCTAACTAACCAATTCTCTAAACTTCAGACAAGTAAGAATCTTGGAAAGAAAAACAAGCGTATGCCAAGTAAGATTTCTAATATGCGTAAGTATCGTGAAACAGAAGAAGGTCTGGACACATAGATAGTTGATGCAAAATGGTACATGAACTCAGTTGCATGACTCTTTAATTATTCCTGTCTCTACACTTGATACTACACTTGATCTTAGCCAAAAGGCCGAGATGGTTTTTCTTTCTTGTGATTGTTTCTAACATATTTATAAGATGATTTCTTTGTTGCTTTGTATGTCCCTCCCCCACAGTATAACCCTTACTTTCACTGTATTTGATGTTGGTATAATGTGTGGAGGGGAGGGGAAAAATTGTTTAAAAAGGGATACAGGTGGATCCATTGCAACAATGAGATGTACAAGTCGCTATGTTGAAAAACAAACTTTACAACTTTGGCTGGGGGGGGGTGATGGGAAGGGATGGGAAGAGGAAACAAAGGAGGAGGCAACAATGCTTGACAAGAAATGTACTCATTACCTTGCCCATGTAATTGTAACCCCTCTGTATGGTATTTTCACAATAAAAAAATTAAAAAAATTATTCCTGTCTCATTCTGTGTGTGTGTGTGTGTGTGTGTGTGTGTGTGTGTGTGCATATCCTTGTACATGGGTGTACGTATTACCATAAAAATATATGGTCTAAGGATGGAAAACCTCTGAGGCTCATTAAATGTAAATATATCGATATAGATATTCCTATATTGCTGATGGAGTGTCTGGCTCATTGGATTCTATTCTATTCTTTCCATTGTGCTCTCTCTCTCTCTCTCTCTCTCTCTCACACACACACACACTCACATACACACACATACACACACATACACACACACATACACACAATAATAGCACTGTGGTCTGTTCTGCAAACTCACAGTTAAGTTATCAAAATGGAAATATTTGCACTGGCCAGGGCATTTCGGGTGGGAAGGAGGGGTGATTAGAAGGACCAGGATGGCGATGGAGGTGCTGGTGTGGGCTCATGAGCGCTGTCTCTGGATTCTGAGACGAACTGTGCATTCTCCCCCTTGGTGCCGCAGCTGCAGTTCTTTTTTTTTAATTTATTTTTTATTGTGAAAATACTGTACAGAGGGGTTACAATTACATGGGCAAGATAATGAGTACATTTCTTATCAAGCATTGTAGTCTTCTGCTTTGTTTCCCCTTCCCATCCCTTCCCAGCCTCCCCCCCCAATCCTCCTCCCACCCCACCAAAGTTGTAAAGTTCGTTTTCGACATGACAACTTGTACTTCTTATTGTTGCAAAGGGTCCACCTGTATCCTTATTTAAACGACTTGTTTTTCCCTTACCCTCCACAAATTATACCGACATCAAATACAGTGAAAGCAGGGGTTATACTGTGGGGGAGCAGCTGCAGTTCTTAATGAGTTACTGCATCTTAGACTGAGCAAACTACAGGGCACGTTAGGAAACACATTGAAGAAAATGTTGTTGTCTTGTGAGGTCTACTTCTGAAGAGGCTTGAAAGGAAACCCTGAATCTTTTTCTAAAAAGGAAGGTAAAATAGAAAGACTTCTTGGGATTAACCAAAGTGATTTTTGGTCAGTGATCTAAGGGCTGGAAGTCAGCTGGTTCATGCACAGTTACCAGAGACCTTCCCTCCCACAGAACATTTCCTGCAAGAGTGAACAAGTGGATATTATTAAAGAAGGAGACACAAAACCCCACTGTACCAAGCATCCAATAAGTAAATATAGAAAGACTTTGTATATCCAGGGACTAAAATAAAATACAAAAAACAACAGCGCATCAAACTTTCGTGTAGTCAGCACTCTTAGACAATTGGGCTCCTAGATTTAACAGAAAGAGAAAGTGTTTTTTTTTTCTTTTCCCTAGCAACTGCTAAGTGAAGACACACTGAGGGTTGTTTTCATGAATGCTCACTATTTTCAGTTCTCACAAATCCCAAAAGGTGGACATTTCAAAGCCCATGTTGTTTTATTTTCCCCACAACAATTAAAACAGAGAAAATTCAAGTGATACAGATATCCTACTAACATGGATCCTGTTATTCCTACATCACTATAATTTTGTGGTCTGCTCTCTTCAAAGTGTTGCAAAGTTTGTTCTTTTCTCTGCTCTCTAGCTTTTCAAATCCATGTTTATGGCTCATCTAGGGTGAAATAGTCAATCAGATCTTAAAACCTCACATTGAAGGTCTATTTGTACATTCAATTTGTTGTTCCTTGCTCTTCTTCCTATTTCCTGTCTGCCTTCTAACATTTAGTAATAACAGAAGCTCCCATTATTTTGTGGAAGTTGACCATTATGTGGAATTTGAAGATATGAAATAGGAACATGTGACCTTTCTCTGCCTTTGTGGATAAAAATAAAACCTTCTCTATCGTTTGGTATGGGTTTCATCAATTTTTCAAATGCTCCTCTAAAGATATATTGTATTATGTAGCCACTGGATACATCTCATTTTTCTTGGTTAGCAAAGGAAGCTTGATATTTTCATGTGTATATTGTGAGAAAAAGGACTGCATTCTTAAATTTCTAGATTTCACAAGTTAGTAAATAGTTGAACAAGAAAGTTAAGGAAGACTATTTTAGTATAAAACATTGAGCAAAATACAAGCTATAGGATAGAAAACACATTAGTTTTGATAAAGTAACATGAGAAACTCTCTGAGGGTCATGGACCTTGTTAATAGAAATGTATGGGAGCTGTCTTCGGTCAGTTGATAAATCAAAAACCTGCTTCTCTGCTCATTTGTGGGGTAATGAGTGTTATTCTTCCTTTTCTTTCTTTTTTATTGTTGGTCATGGGGCTTGAACTCAGGGAGGTCCTGAACACTGTCCCTGAGCTGTTTTGCTCAAAGCTAATCCTCTACCACTTTGAGCCACAGGTTTACTTCTAGTTTTTGAGAGGTTAGTTGGAAATAAGAGTTTCAGAGAGTTTCTTTCTTAGGGTGGCTTTGAACCACAATCCTCAGATCTCAGCCTTCTGAATAGCTAGGATTTCAGGCTTGAGCCTCTGGCTCCTGGCTCATCTTTTTGTTTTTAACAATCATTTTCCATATATATATAATATATATTTATGTAATACATATTTTTACATATTCATATAACTAAATATATATGCCAATTCCTCTCTAAGTTTTCATCCTTAAAGTCTTCTCCAACAACAAATGATGTAAGAGCTGTTAGTCTTAGAAGCTGTAAAGGGAACTTGATATAGCTCTGTCACAAATTCAATATATAGGAAAGGAGGACACTCTTTGAAAGCCTCACAGGATATGCAAATCTTAGTGAAAACAATAAATATGGTGGCTGATGTTGGATACTTGGATTTGAAAAGCATCAGTGGTCTCAGAGGATTTTCGGGGACATATGCTAGTACATGCCAGGAACCATTGTTGCTGAGTATTTCATCAGCAAGGCATGGCATGATATTGGGATGTTATAGGCATCTCAGTGTTCCCGCTCAAATGCCACCATTTCCTTTACTATGCTTCTACCTAAGACATAACTAAAATACCTTGAAACTTTTTGTAAAAAGTTTAATTATTTTAGCCAATTTTTATTTTGCATCTATTATAACTGTATCTGAGTAGCATGCATTTGCCTGATACATTGTTGTAGAAATCTGGAAGGTTTGCTCCACACCCTTTCTGTTTGCATTTTGCAAGTGATTTAAATATGCAACACTTCAATTTCTTTATTTGAAATTACAATAATTCTACAAATTATAATTTGTAGAATCTTACTAATAAACATTCTGTGAAAATGAAATAATGGTACATACGAAGTCCTCAGAGGACTATTTAGTGTAGTCAAAAAAAACCCTCTTATTAATCAAAACTCTTCCAGTTCATTTTTACTATTTCCTTCTTGGAGGAGGGAGATTGGATTTGGACATTGAGAAACAGTAGGACTTAACTCTCTGCATTTCTTGTCACAGCAGCATACATTGGAGGGCAGCACCACAAATGTTCAAATAGGGAAATAGACTGGGAATCAGAGAAGTAAGTGCAAACAGTAAAATGCATGTTAAAAGCATGGTAATAGAAATTGCATTTAGCACCCAGGATATAAAACTGGGTTGTTATAGTTCTATAGATTACTGCCTTTAATCTGGTTTGTATGACCTTGGACAAAGTAATTTTTTTCTATGTATGTGTAGTTCACCTCTTGGATGAAGTGTGAGATTTCACAATCATCATCACACTTTAGTAATTAGAAAATTCTCTTAGAATCAAAATGTTTATCCAAATTCTTTATTTCATTAGAAATGCACTGCCTAAAACACACTCCAATTCTCCCCGGCCTAGAGCAGCTCTTGGAAACTTCCAATGGACGGCTATTTCTTCTTGCAGACACGTACATATAGGAGTAAATACAATCATATCAGTTTGAGTTTGGCTGTTGATTTATGTGGCTTAAAGAATAGCCAGGAAGACATACTAGCTCCTTAGAAGAATTGGTTAGGGGTAATAAGTAGTGTGGTATGAATGACTACATAACCACTTGAAGTTTTTGGTATCACACATTATAGCTTGTCATATAGGAGACATTCAATGCAATATCTATAGTAAAAAAATTAACATTATTTGAACAAATGAATGAATGAGATATGGTAAGCGGTTGCTAGCCCAGTCAGTTTAAGACTACTCCTTCCTAACCTCATTATTTCCTCCCTAATCTAAGTAAGGCAAATACCCACCAATGGTTGAGGGCCAGTGGCCATGGTTTATTGTACATAATCTAGAAAAAAAATACCAAGGTTTTTGGTTGTTCTTTGAAAATGTGGAACTGGTTCTGATAAAACCACATTGCAGATACAAAAACAAACAAAAAACATTAACAGAAGAACAAGCAAATATCTAGAATTGCTATCAGCCTTTGTCTGAGGCAGACTATGTGTTTTCACCAGTACAAAACAAGTGTACAGTGATAATTGCAAAAAGAACTTCCTGATTCTAAATGGAGAGTCTTAAGATCATCTTGCTAATTCTTTGTTTCTTGTCAAAACAATTGTGTGGAGTAAAACTTTCAACTCAATGGAATAGGACCAATGCCTGCCTTGGTGGAGTTTCCAATGAGGCTAAGATACAGATAGAAATTTTCACCAATAGATACATAGATAGTATAATTAAAAGAAAAGTGGTATATGCCAGAAATACATGTGTGTGTTTGGGAGTGAGGGGGAGTTCTTAATTAAGGAGTGAATGCTTCCCTGAAGTAGTATTGGAATAGACTTCCAGACAAGGTCAGTATACTATCTACATTTGGGAAATGAGTAGTGGAGACATGGTCTTCAAGATAAAGAGCAGAAGAGACAGGGAAGGCGAGGGTGACAGCAAGTATTGGAGCAGGATAAAATAAGGGGCCTGGGCAGGGTAAGGGTAGCCAGTATCCTTGCAGGTCTTCAATCTCTCACCACCATGCTACCTCAGTCAATGGTAGGATGACTGCTCCATGGACATGGATCTGAGTCTCTTTCTCCAGACAGATCTGTGTACATCTCTATATAAATCTCTAGGTAGAACCAGAATGGGGATTATCTTCCCCTCATGGAAATTGCATTTATGGAGTAAGAAAAAAGCAAATAGCGAATGACTACAACATAGTAAATAGTGTGATCCAAAAGAAGGGTTTCTCCAGGGAATTCAAGAGAGTTCCACACACTGAGCTATAAACATAAAAGCTGGCCAACTTTTCAGCTATTGGGTTATAGGTGGGTATTTCTGGTGTGGGTGATGTTAAAACCAGGTTAAATTAAACAAATCTAGTATGAATTAGACCAGGGGAAAATGAAATTTAACTGGGACAAACAAGTCCCAGGTAACCTGAGAAGCCTAATTACATCCCCTGGGAATGGAGCAAAGAGGCCTGAAATGCCATCTGGTGACATTTGCAAAGTGAGTAAGACTAAGGCCAAACTGGAAAGGCGGAGTCTCCTTGAGGAAACTCCAGGTTAGGGATAAAAGGGAAAATTCCTGAGATAAGGGTTTGAAGTAAATTAGTGAGTTAAACACCAGGTAACTGGAATTCCGTAGATAACAGTGAAACTCAGAAAGAGCCAGAAAACCTAGACGTTGGTTTGATTTGGGGATGTGATAAGTAAGACGTGGAATGCGATTTTTGCTTCGAAGACTTATTACTTTGCCTATATCGACTCTAATTGCTATTTCGCTAGC
This sequence comes from Dipodomys ordii, assembly GCF_000151885.1. Taxonomy (NCBI): domain Eukaryota; kingdom Metazoa; phylum Chordata; class Mammalia; order Rodentia; family Heteromyidae; genus Dipodomys; species Dipodomys ordii. Next base: position 18,624,300 of record NW_012267236.1, read on the forward strand.
TTGCTTCTTTGATGAGAAGATTTGGGATCTGGATTTTATTGGATTGACTGGAATTACAATCTTCATTTTGCAGTCACTAATGCTAGCTCTGCTTCTGTAAATGCTTCTTTGCCGATTGCGAAACTACCACTGGTCACCTGAGAGTAGAGCCCCCCTTCCCCATGGATTTTGCCTTTAAACACCCTGAGCTATTTGACTTTGCTGCTGGTCTTCACTGTCTTGGTATAGTGGAGGTCAGTTGCCATGACTATTGAATGATTCCTGGCCCTATGGACTGAGTGTTGGTGACTCCTTGTGGGTTTGAGTCCCACTAGCCCCGGGAAGCTGAGATATTTCAGTGAAGCTCCAAGTTTGGGTCTTGGCATACTGACAAGGTAAATAATTTCCTACCCTCCTTTAGTACATTTAAACATGTACACCATGTTTATACACTTCTCTTAGGAGCCTTTATAATTCTATCTCATAAAATGTACATAATAAAATCTTAATATATATATATATATATATTATCTGTCTCATCCTTGAATCCCCAAACTTTCCATGAAAATTCTGTGAATTTATTATTGCAACATTCTTAAAATTTAATATCATGTATTAACCATTACTTATAATGAAAATAAAGTATAACAATGTTTTACCCACTCATTATTTTTTTAAGTCTTCCCTTCCCTTACTTATTTTTTTAATCTTTTCATTTTGTGGATGTTTTATACTTGAGTACATTTTTACAATAGTCTTCCATAAACAGCAAGTTCTCAGAGTCATTTAATATCCATTTATTGTGTGCTCATAATCAACTCATAGTTTATTATAAATGGAATTCTAGGACAAAAACATTTTTCCTCCAAAAGTTAGTTGATAGTCTTTTAGAAATCAGTGTCTCTGATAAGAAATCCACATATACTTTATTTTAAAAATATTCTGCCAGGAACTGTATTTGTGTTTATCTTTAGTGTTCCTAAATATCACACATAGATTTCCTTAATCTACATTTGTCATTACAGAATAGATAAAACTCTTTGTAAGATATTTTGAGTTAGTCTCTCAGTTAATACATGGAGATTTTTTTCTCAAATTTAAGATCACAATTGCTTGATGCACTATATTGTCTTAATTTTTTATTCAACATTTGTGATGGTTAAATTCTTTTCTAAAATAAATTCATTTTCCTATTATAGATAAAGAATTTATTGTTATGACTGCAAAGGCATATATTTGATTTATTTATTTTTCTTTTTTATTAATAAGTTTTTTATTGTGAAAATACCATACAGAGGGGTTACAATTACATGAGCAAAGTAATGAGTACATTTCTTACCAAGCATTGTTGCCTCCTCTTTTGTTTTCCCTTCCCATCCCTTCCCATCTCCCCCCTCCCCTCCCCTCTACCACCCTCTCCCCCATCAAAATTGTAAAGTTCATTTTTCGATATAACATCTTGTACATCTCATTGCTGCAATGGGTCTACTTGTATCCCTATTTAAACAATTTGTTTTTTCCCTTCCCCTCCAAAATTATACCAACATCAAATTCAGTGAAAACAGGGGTTATACCATGAGAGAGGGACATACAAATCAACGAAGAAATAATCTTATAAATATGTTAGGAAAAATAACAAGAATGAAAAACAATTTGAGTCCTTATCTTGGGGTTCATTTCGAACAACATCAACTTATCTGACTATTTCTGCTTGTCTCAGACATATACTAGTTATTGCAAATAAGGGCAGCCATGGGACCTATGTTTCTTTGGGCCTTGTATTTCTGCTTTTTCACTATATATATAGCACTTGCATCCTAGTTACAGAATCCCAGTCCCTACCATTCTCCAAACTGCTATTGAATGTTACCCTTCTCTCTTTTAGTATTAGAAAATGCTTATAATGTTCAGTGATCATAATGTTTGTCCTATATGGGATTCTTTTTGGGAGACACAGCACACATTGAAAGATTTGAAATCAGGTGTTGATTTTACCTACTGAGTTTCCTGGGGTTTTTTTGTTGTTTGTTTGTTTTTTCTCATTTTTGCTTTTTGGTGGTACTACAGTATGAACTCAGGATACACTGCAGCATGTGAGCCTCTTAGGTAAGAGCTGTAGCACTTGGGACACTGCCCTAGGTCTTTTGGACTATAGTTATTTTTCAGATCTAGTCTCATGCTTTTTTTTCCTATAGCTTATTTCTGTCTGTGATCTTCCTACCTATGACTCCTATGAAGTGGAAGTTTCATAGTTATGCACAACTAACACAACTTATTTGTTAAGATGGGGGTCTCATCTAAATTTTGGCCTAAGCCTTGATCTGCAATCCTCTCACTCTCCACTTCCCAAGTAACTGGGATTACACACGTGAATTACCATACTTGGTCTGCCATTGAAGTTTATTTTAAAAAGATATTTATATTTTAGGATTAGAAAACAAACACATTCATATTTTAGAATCTGGAAAAATGCATGTGGAAAAGTGAGCACATGTCTTTATATCAATAAATTAATGCGACTCTTAGAGATACTGGTTTACCCATTGTAGCTAATTTCATCATGAAAAATTGTTAGGCCATCTTGTATTATTGTCCATTAGCCAATATTCCTGTGCCAATTCATCGAATGACAGTATTGGCATTATTTCTGGAAGGCTTTTTGTATAAATTACCCTGACATGGGTTGGCATATATGATGACTCAACAAATATTCCTACATTGCCTCTCACCTCCTCAGCGACCACAAGAATCTACAACTCCTATCTTCTGGAGTCAACTCACCCAGGACTGGAGCCTGCTGTGAGAAGCGGATGGATAGATGAGTTAACCAGGCAAATTGGAGGGAGATAAAATCTGTATGCCAAGAAGACAGTGTGAGAAGTAAGGCAGTGGTGACGATAATGCAGTGAAGCTGAGACCCCAGGGATCATCCCAAGAGCTGGAGGCAAGAAGGGAAGGAAGAGGTCACCAAGGGAAGAGAAATAAAGTCCAGAACAACAGAGTGTCTCTCAGCCCTGCTTTGGTCACCTGTGCAGTCAGTGGTGTGGAAGTCAGTCCTCTAATTAAACATAGTACTTCAAGAACAGGTGAAAATTCCCATGGAGTTTTCAAGATCAGGAGTACACAGACCCTTCATTGTTTGGACAATTCCTAGAGATGGTTGTGTGTTCTACATTATCTAGAAGCTTCTCAGATACACATTTATTTGCTGTGCTTTTGTGCTGCCCTTGTATAGTTACAGATTTCGTTACTTTTGCTGACATGATTGAGCATAGGTTCCTCATTAGACTTCTCAGACCTAACAATGTCTTTTTCTCCCAGTTATATCTCAATGAGATATCTCTCAATGCAAACACATGACTGTGTGTTCAGGGCTCCGTGAGACCTTCTGGAAAGAATGCAGAATACAGCAAGGCATTTCTTTACCAAGCATACTTTTTCTTAAACATTATTTACAGATATATGGGAGAGAGAGGAGTAAAATAAGCAGGAGAGGAAACAGAGATGAAGAGAGAGAGAGAGAGAGAGAGAGAGAAGCAGAAGCAGAAAGGGATAGAGGAGGAGGATAGAAAAATAGAGAGGGAAAGAAGGTAGCAGCAGGACAAGGAGAGAGAGAGCAGAAGGGGAAGGGAGGAGAGGAAAATGAAAAAGAAAGAATGAAGAGAGCTTTTCTAGTATTCTACCCCATCTTATGTTTAAAAAATGTCCAAAAATCTCAGACACAACTTTCCACTAAGCAACTTAAAATGTCCATGTGGTTATTATCTAGCCTTGTCTTAGTTTGGCATGTAGTCTGGACATGTGATCCAGAGCCCAACCAGAGCAGGAGATTCTGCAGAGTTTGACTGATCTTTTCTGTATACAAAATCTAGAGATCAGAATGAATCCTTCAGTGAGGCTCTAAGCAGCAGTCTTCTATTGAATTTCTGGCATTTCACAATAGCAAGTCTAGAGGGATTCATCCAGTGTCCAGTGCCCGGGACTGGAGAGCCAAATGTATCATCTATGTCCACAAGGTAAGAATCCCAGGGAAGGAGTGCTCTATGACAGGATTTTAAGGGTCATTTCCTTGAATCTGGTCTCTCCGTCTTTCAGAGAACTACTCAGATAATTTATGCAAATACATTCTTCCCATGTAGTGTCTGCTGCTTACAACTAGGAACCCTAACGAACAAAGACCATAATTTTTGTCTCTTTGGGACTCAGTTGCCTTCTCTGTGAAATGGAGTATTATCTATATATATTTGCATAGTTCATTCTGACATCGTAAGAGGACTCGTCAACAACCTTCTATGTTAGTAATGAAAGCAATGTGAATTGAGGCTCTCCAGTTAAAGTAGAGGTAACAAACCACAGACTGGTCATCTTGATTGCTCGGGTACTAATTCACACTCGTTACTTGTTTTCTAATGCTAAAATGATTAACAAGATGATAGTGAACATTTTACTCCATTTAGCAACTTCCAATGATAACAAACATATTAATCAAAAGAATAAGATGGTTTACATGTACTTTTTAGTGTTACACCTAAGTTCTAATAAGAAGTGATCTTTTTTTTTTTAAAAAACAAAAGTGTATAATTTGCCACTGAGGACAAAATAACCTTCTTCAATATAAATTGGAATATGTAAACTGAAGATGTAATAAAAAGGACTTGAAATGTCTGGGAAAGGAAGGCCAGAGGGGGAATGCTCGTAGAGTCAGGCTACATAAACTGAGCATTCAATTATTTTTTCAAGGGAGAGAGAATCAAGATTTGTTTTTAGTAGAAAAATATAAAGAATTTTTTTCAGGCCATCTATTTCTTTCTGAAAATTATTTCACACTATTTTATATTCACAGTCCACTGTGTGCCATGTGTGGTGTATTTTAGGTTACCAGAACATAAATATCTTTGAAATATCTACCGGGAAAAGTGACTGATCTTTTCTAAGGTGAGACATGGATTTGTTTCACAATGTTTGAAATTTGTAATTGCTTTGAAAACATGTAAACTTAGAAGAAAAATATGTATTTGTGCAGAGCTCACTAAGATTCTTTTGAAAAGCTGGAATGAGTGGGATGTTCTTTTTATAACAGCATGAAATTTAAAAGGTTAATTCTCCTTGAGTGATTTTAGAGTGCTCTACCAGGAGATGTAACAAGGCAAAAGGGCAAAAGGACACTCTTCCAATCACGTGAAAAACCACTCTCACTTCTATGATGAGCAGGTTTAGCATTCAGATGTCCATGTTCTCCCTTGCTAACCTGAAAATATTGATATAAAATGCATGTATTTTCCTACACTCTTGATGGAATTATTCACCAGAATGATGAATGTGTGTGAATTTTCTTCCACTTTGACTATGCGTGGTTAGACAGGTTTGGAAATAGTTGTCTCAGGTCACAAAAACCTCAAAGACAGGAACTGGATTTTTTGCCTCTTTCTAGCATTGTCTTTGAGTCTCACAGGTCTTCCTGTTATCTGTGATGATGTTCTTGTTATAAAATATTTGCATTGAAAATTATGAGCACAGCATTTGAAAACAACTCATATGAATTTGGATAATTAAACAACTTGTCTTCTTCAGAAAAACATCTTGTTTCCATTCTTTAATTTTAGTTCACCAACTTATTTTTAAAATACAATTAACTAAAATGTATTGAATATTTGTTGGATACTAGCTGCTCTGATAGATTCTGAGATACAATAATAACAATTAAAAGTTCACCTTAAGTCTATTGTAAGACATATTAATCAAAACCACACACATACACACACCCCATACACAAACAAATCTGGATTAGAGCTGGGAAATGCAAACATGTAAAAAACATTAAAACATATTCATGTTTCATGCATCATCTGTCCATCTTACATTTCTAATGACATCCAAATGACTGCCAAATATTTGTTGATTAAATGTCACTTTACTTACTCATTTCAGAATTCATAACATGGAAGTTAACTTGGTCTGAGAGTTCAGGGGTTCTCTGAAGAGAAACTTTGAGCTATGGATGGAAGAATGAATATGCAAGGAGCAGGTAAATAAAATGCTGCAGGCAGAGGGAATATATTCTATTCAATACCTCTTTCTTGTGGCAGCTGGATGTGGATGCATTTGGCCCTAACACACTATTCAGAGTCACAATCTATTGGAGAGATCCAAAGAATATGCATACATTCCAAACTCTCAATATATACTTTTAAGAAGGGAAATATTTGAAGCCATGTCAGGCAAGTGGAGAGCAACATTAAGAAAAATCTACTCTTGTGAATTCTTGGAAAAAGAGTTGCCTAAGATGCAGCTGTCCATTGAGTAATAAATAGCAGGTAGACAACGCCAGTATTAAAGTGCAATCTAAACATGCTACCTCACATAAAAATGAGCACAGAAATACAATGAAGATGCTGCCAGTGAAGTTTCTTTAGGAAGTAACCAAAGAAATGAAGACAGTATTAAGGGAATACTCAACTTCATGTTCAAGGAAACACAAGTAAATAATTATAAAGATTCAATCACAATAAACTGAAAAGCAGTGTTAAGGAGATATTCAATTTCAACCTCAGGTTAACAAAATTAAAAATAATTATGAAAAATGATGATAGACTCAAAGAGCACACACCCAGATCTCTACTGGGTGTGGGTTGGTGGAAAGGAAAGAGCCTTCAGCCTTAGATTACCTCCCCTCCTGAGGCAATTAGAACTAATTCTAGCTTTAAGGTAAATCCCTATATTTATTGACCAAGGCAGAAATATTAAGTCCTCGATATCTTCGCTTGAGAGAGGTCATCATTAACAAGTCATTTTTAGCTCCTTGGTATTGATCAACAATAAGATTTGAAAGGACATTGAGCTTTAATTCTTCCTCTCCAACTCTGACTTGTTGCTCTGCCTTTCACAGTTGTTATTCCCCAAAACACTGCCTAATAAACAACCCACCCTAGACTTCACCTCAAACTTGCATTCCTAAAGCATCTAACCTGATAGAAAATGAAAGACATCCAATGGAAGATGTATAGCCAAGAGTGCCAGGTAGAGTAAAAATGCAGCACTATGAAAAATAATTAAAATAATCGTGCGCAGGATTTCAAATCACTTCAATAACCAACATTGTCTTCATCTCAAAATGGCCAAGATAAAAATAAACATAAATAATTGGCAATGCTATAGGAGACACATTGTCATAAGTGATGCAGTGATTTTAATGGCATTCAAACAAATCCAGAGAATTTGATATAAATAAGAAAACGTATGAATTATAAATAGGTTATTTTATTACATATGTTTAACAGCAAAAACTTGAAAATCAGTAATGAAGACAAAAATTAAACAATTCATGCAAATGAACCTCTGAAGAAGCGTAGATGAAACAAAGTAAGATGTATTTTTATTCTGGGTGGAAGGAGGGTAAGAAAAGTAGGAGAACAGAGCAAAGTTCTTAAAAGACATAGCACATTTGCTGGTTATTAAAGGATAGGCCCGGGTGTTACCATGAAGAATGAATCAAGGTACACATCTGAGTGAGTGAAACATATAAAATTGTGCATGCAAAATTCAATAAAGTCAAAGTTTAACTCTGTATAATATTCAAGAGGATGTAAGAGGAAGTGAACAGGTTTTGTTGGCATGGATAAAATCCCAGTAAATCGTTGCTGAACATTTTATTAAATGCCTGGATCTGATGCAATTCAATTAACTTTACAAATTAACTAATAAGCAATAAAATTCAGAACTTTGTAATCATAGTAATGCCATGAAGGGTATTGCACTCTGTTTGCATAGTAAGTAGGTACCTAAAATAGATCCTTATGTGCATGTTTATCACTAACAGTAATTCTCCATCCCTAGAAAACTGGCTTAAGGAGAAAGCTCCCTTATCCACATGAGGCTACTGGAGTATCATCTTTCCTTTCTTTGCTGTATTTGATTATATGATGTTCTTGCTTCAATTCCAGATCCATGTTGAATGTCATTATGTTCTGGTATTGTAATGTTTCTGTGTAGAGCTGGAAACATGCTAGAAAGAATTGACATTGCTTCTGTTTTTTTTTTTTTTATTTTGTTGTTGTTGTTGTGACTTTTTAAATTTTTATTTTTCAAGTCAGAAACACCTTTTCATCTTCACAATGAAAGTCATCATTATCTTAATCTACATTTTTTGTGAATTCTATGAACTTTAAAAATAAAACTATTTTACAATCAGATGATACATGCATTGTTTTCCTTTTGCTTAGTATCAGCTGTTCCCTCTTTCTCTTTCTGCTTCTGTTTCCATATGCTTCCAAATATTCTCACTTGTGGCTCAGTCCTTGTTATTTACTTTTATTTTCCTATATAAGAATTTTTTTTGGAAGGAAAAATCAAGAATTTCCCTATTTTAAGATTCACAACTGTGGGAAAACTAGATGCTGATGTATAAACTCCACTGGAGTTTGGCCAGATGCTTTCTCTAGTCTAAGAGGGACCTGAAACTTCCACGTACTGTACAGCAGTAACTTATCTTTGTTATCCATGTTACACTGCCAAATAAACACTCCCCTACAAATATGCACCTTCAGCGTGGCTTTATTTTCCTTCGCTGCTATCTTATTCTTTGAGTATTTTGATTCCAATTCAGAATCAGAGTAACAATGAGAGGTAGGACTCAGACTCACAGCCAAGCCAAGAAGCATCCTATTGAGTATGCCTTATTCACATGAACCTTACTCTAATAATTAGCTTCAGATTTCACATTCAGTAATTATTCAATGTACTGGAGACTGTTATCGATCAGGCCTTCAATATGCATATGGCTAAGAAAAAATTGTGGCTAGTTAGAATATGAAAGTAAGGGAAGCAAAACAGTTTAAGGGAATTAAGACGGATAAATGTTATGATAGAAAAAATATGTAGAATATATATATAGAAAATACTGTTTTCACTGTATTTGATGTCTGTATAATTTGGGGAGGGGAAAGGAAAACACAAAATGTTTAAATAGGGATACAGGTTGACCCATTGTAACAATAAGATGTAGAAGACACTGTTGAACAACAAATTTTATAATTTAGGCAGGGATGGGGAGTAATAGCTGTGGAAGTGGGAGGGAAGGGATGGTAGGGGAAAAAATGCATGATAAGAAAGTACTCATTGAGGAGAATTTTCAAGATGGCGGAGGAGAAGCTGGAATCTGAAAAAGCTCTCGCATAGAAAGCAGTTTCAGAGTTCCAGTGAACAGTCCTAAGCCAGAGAATCACACCAAGTGTGCCATCACAGGACAGACAGTTAGACAAGAGAGGGAAGCCAAGGCAAAAAGACACATCTGAGCGCTCGCCAGCAGCCGCGGCGGTGGTGGCAGGGTCGCAAGCGGTGGAGACCGCAGCCGGGGCAATACCTGAGCGCTCACACAGAGAGTCCGGGACGAAGGAGCCAGATGCAGCGGGCGAGCGGATTCTACTAAACACCAGCAAGAACCAACAAAGAGCGGACATCTTCATCCTGCAGCTTGCAGACCAGAGACGACCCAGGATCCAAGACTCTAGAAGCCCGACATCCTCACTCCTTCTCAGGGAGCAGAGGAGGGAAGGCCACCCCTCCCCCCCCCAGCACCGGTGATCTCCATCTTGGATACCGACAAAGCTCGGCGGAGCTGCCAGCTCCAACCCAGGCCTTGGAAAGAAATGAGTCATTTAGCAGGTCACAAGAACCTAATGGTGAAGTGACCTGCCAGACTCGGCTCCATCCAGGGAAAAGTCACCTAGCACAGGTGCCAGCCATTGGAGTGACTTTCCTCACTGGGTAACCAGAGCCAGAGGCTGCCCCTCCCTCTAGCAGCCTCAACAATGAATTGAAAAACAAAAACCCCGAGAATGGCTCCAGGCTGGGCTCTGTGAGATTTTTTTTTTTGCACAAAACAGCCCCAGGAAAAAGATACTGATTGTTGAAAGGCCTCAACTCTACCCAGAA
>NW_012267236.1:18638140-18661433 GCF_000151885.1 Dipodomys ordii
AAGAAGCTCTGTAGGCATCTAGAAAATAGATGAAAGTAAATATTTATTGGCACAATTCTTATTCGGTTAGGCTTTCAGTCATGCTTTGGATCAAATAGAGCTAAGAGACTTCAAGGATCAAAGGGCTAAATATTGTGAAGTGGCCACATAAATTACAAAGCTATCTTTCATTTTAGAATATATTAGGAGTGTCTATGGTAACCTATCATAAATGATTTTATGCTTTTCCCCTCAATTTGAAATAAACTCTTCCCCATACACAAGAGATCTTCATGATTTGCTTAGTGCTTGCCTGTGCAGCCGAGAAATAAAATAAGATTGAATAAATTGCAGCAGAAGGAACATTCTTAAGTGCTGTACTGTCTGTTAATTTATGTATTTATTTAATGAACAATTATTTTGTGGTTCTACTTAACACAGTTCAAGGCAACGAGAAAATGAAGAAAGAAGAGGGCATGACGGACATGATCGCCCTCATGGAAGCCTATGTACTTTTGGAGGAGGCCAGGATAGTGAACAGCAATGAACCAATGTAAATGCTAATAAATTCCACCAAAGGCATGAATGGATCTGTGTCATAGGATAACTTACAGTTGCCACATCAGAGGGAGAATAAGAAAAAATACCCCTTATCTTACAATCTTCTACTGAAGGCTTGATTTCTGGATTTCTTGAGGTTTTACATATAGTAAAATAGAGATCATAAGTGGTATCATTGACTTTTGAAAGCATCAGCAGAGATGGTGAATGCAAAAAAATGTGTAGTGCATGCAAAAGTGTGCAAAACATATTTTTGTTACTGTTTATACAGCTTTCCCTAGTACTGGGGTTTGAACTGTTGGAACAAATATGCTGTTTGTGTCCTACCACACAAACCCTACCCTAACCTTTTATGCATTAGATTTTCAGGTAAGATGGCACATTTATACCCAGACTGAACTTGGACCACAATTCTCCTACCTTTTGTCCTGAGTAACTAGGATTATGAGTGTGGATCACCATGCCCATCTTGTTTCTTGAGAAAGAGTCTCACTGATTGCTCATCTGCTCATTCCTATTTCCATCTGTCAAGTTGCTAGTATTACATGTATGCACCACTTCAACTGGCCCAATAAATGCTCTCATTGCTAAAATGATTTTCCATGAAGTGTATCTCTGTATATTTTCTTCAATAGAAATTGATTCTTGCATTTCTTTTGTTTCTAAAGATATTGAATATTTCTTCATATATCTATCAGCCATATATATATATATATATATATATATATATCTTCTGAGAACTGCCTGTTCATTTTATTTTCCCTTTTACTAATTAGATTTGTTTTTTGTTGTTTAATTTTTAGTTCATTTTTCTATTCTTGATATCATTCCATTATCTATTGAATAGCTGGTGAAGATTTTCTCTTATTCTGTAGGTTATATATTGGTTGTGGTAATTGCTACTTTGGTGTGCAGTTTTTAAATTTAATGAAATTCAATTTGTTAAGTTTTGCTCTTATTTCCCAAGCAATTAGATTAAAATAAAAATGTAAGTACCTATGCCTGTATCTTCTGAAGATTTGTTTCTGTACTTGCTAATAGTAGTTTTAAAGTTTCAACTCTCACAAATCTTTCATCCATTTGTTTGTTGATTGAGGTAATTGATTGTGGTAATTGCTACATTTGATGCACAGTTTTGAAATTTAATGAAATTCCATTTGTTAAATTTGGATCTTATTTCCTTTGCAATTGGAGCAGAATTTATAAAGTACTGTTGTCTGAATCCTTTAAAGCTGTCTTGGTGTTGCTTTCTAAGGTCTGTGTTTCATTTGGAGTTGAATTTTGTCAGAATGAAATTATTAAGAAAACAAACAAATGTTGGTGAGGATAGGTAAAAAGAACCTTTGCACACTGTGTGAATCAGTATGGAAGATTCTCAGATAAAACTATAAATAGATTTTTCAAATTATCCAGAAATAAGACTTCTTGGCATATGGTCTAAGTAGTCTAAATGAATATATAAGAAAAGCATTTTTCAATAAAGAAAATTTGGTAGATACATATCATAGAATATTACTAAGACATAAAGGAAAAGGAAAACTACTTTATTTGTAGAAAAATGAATAGAAATGGAGATAACAATATTGAATGAGACGTCCCAAGCTCCAAAATACCAAAACACAGGTTCTGGCTCATTTGTGAAATCTAGCACTAAAATGATTGATGATGATGATCATGATGATGATGATTATGATGATGATGATGACAGTGTTGTTGATGATGATATTATTAATAGGACATGAATGTAAAAGGAACTGCCTAAAAGAGAATTAGCAGGAGAGAGAAGGGGAAAAGATAAGATACCGAGGAATGCAGCGTCCCCAAAAATATCACAAATATAGGCATGGTGAAAGCACAATGAAACCCATCACTTTTTGAATGGTGGAGAGTTTGTTCAGATTAGACTATGTGCAAGTATGGATTTGTCACACCAGCCTCACCTGTTATGAAAGCTTATTAATCACAGGTAGGCACATTTGTAATGTTAAGAAGCATAGAAGTGGGAAAAGGAGAAAGCAGACTGAGGAAGCTCACAAATGTACATCAGTTCTATGAGGTCAGTCTCATCCGTACTGAACATCAAATTAAGAAGTGCCTGACTGTCGCTAGGGACTATGGCTCACACCTGTCACCTTAGCAATGCAGGGCAAAATCAGGAGAACAGCTATTCCAGACCACCACCCCAGGCAAAAAAATTCACAGGATCCCTCTCAACAGAAAAAGCTGGGCCTGGTGACACATTTGTCATTTCAGCTACAGTAAGAAGTATGTATGGGGGAGATCACGGCGTACTCTCTCAGAAATAAACCACCACAGGATGGCTGAAGGCATGGCTGGAGTGTCAGAGCAGCAGAACATCAATCTGTCTAGCAAGCAAGAAGGCTTGAGTTCAAACCCCAGGATTGGCAAAAGGAAAAAGGAGGGAGGAGGGAGAAGGAAGGAGGGAATAAGGAGGAGGAAGGAGGGAGGAAGAAGGAGGGAATAGGGAGGAGGAAGTAGGATGGACAGAGGAGAGAGGAGAGAGGAGGGAGGGGGGAATAGGGACGAGGTAGGAGAGAGGAAGCAGGCAGAAAGCAGGCAGAGCAGGCCCTGAGGGCCTGTTCTGCTCTGATTGACACCTGCTCTCCAGCCTCAGTGCTTTAAGCATGCTCACCAGGGTCCAGAGCAGTTCTTCAGAGGAGGATCTACTGAAGGCTGAACACAGCCAAGGTTTGCTGTAGTTTTGAACACTGCCTGCCATTTGGTGGAACCTGGGTCGTTTCTAGAATATTGCGGACCTTCATTGAATGAGAAATTCTGGAGAGAAATTCACTCTGATGGCCAATAGCATTGGTGTCAATAGAAAGTTGTGCTGATAATCTCCATTTTGGTGTTCCCCTTCTCTGTCATTTAATAAACAGCCCAGCAGCAGTAACAGCACACGTCCTAAAGGAGGCTAATAATAATAATGTATGACATTATTATGAGCTACCATTTTCCAAATGAGGAAAATGTCTGGACAATTTTCCAGAGAATACACTGAGTGGTAAAGGGATACAAAAAATAAGACCTTTTAATTTTTTTTCTTTTTTTGGGTCAAATTCTTCTTCTTCTTGTATTTAAGTTCCTATTTCTCATTTACAGAGTGACAACATATAGGCTTGTCATTGTCATCCTCAGAAGAGAGTATTCAAGTCGAGATGGATACCCATTATTGACCTTGTTTGTGAAGAGTTTGCAGGCTGTGCTGGGCAGCCTGGGAGAGCTGAAGACCATGGATTCTCAAGCCATGTGTCCTGGAGACCAAATCCTTACATTAGCCACTTTCCCCCCTTTTTATCTTGGCTGCTGGGGAGTCCTGAATAAAATTCAAGTTGATTTCTGACAGAACTATTGTCTTCTTTCTTTATACAGTTTTCCTTTTCCTTTTCATTTTAACTTTCCTGTGGGTGTTTTTCTTTTTTAAAAAACCTCCATCGATGTCCCTGCCTCTGTCTGTTTCAAAAACTACATTTACACTTGTGTTTGGTGGCAAGCTGGGGTGCAGGCAAGACCTACATCATGAATATGCAGTAGCACTGCATCACTCAGTGCCCCTCAGTAACGTGGGAATCCAGAAAGCCTTACAAAGTAAAGACAAGTTTCTAAAGCCCATTAACCAGAATAAAGACACAGATTTCAGGCAGCATGGATTTGGCAATGATTTCATTCAGACCTTACTTATTTTAGTCTGTGTGTTTATTCTCAAGCCTACCTAAAATGCAGCTCTTTTGTGGAGGTGTCTTAATATTCCAGGAAGGAAAGCATGCACAAATAAGGATGGAGCCTCTGCTATTAATTGAAGTAAATATGTAAATTCTGTTTGAACAAACCTCATGTGATGCCTTAGTAATTGACTTGTCAAAACACAAATGCACTGTACACAAATTACCATTGTTTTTGAGTGATAACATGTTGCAGCCTTGGTGGAAAATATCGACTTATTTTTAAATCTCGGTCACAGATGCACAACTCAAAAACATTTCTGTCATATAAGTAGTACGAAGGTTAGGTTCTGATTTGAAACATTGTTTTCTAACTTTCAAGACAGTTTGTGTATGTGTGGGTGTGGGTGTGGGTGTGTTGGTTTGTTTGATTGTAATGATTCTGAAAATTTCATGTACACTGAGGCTTACTAACTGAATATTCACAGTGGAGGAGCTTACTCAGTTGAAAGAACATTCCCTCTTACAGTGTTCATAGTTCACCAAATGGGTCAATTTTCCAGAAAAAAATAACTTAAAGGAGGATCTATTTAGGGTATGGATTCAGATGTTTTGTCTATGGTCTGCTTCTGTATGGCGGTGGGCTTGAGTGGTGAAGGAGGATGCTCAGGTCTGGTTCACAAGAAGCTCAGGGTAGCAGGGTGCTGGTAGCTCATGACTAGCATCCTGCCTACTCAGGAGGTTGAGACCTGAGGATCACAGTTCAAAGCCAGCCTGGGCAGGAAAGTCTGAGAGATCTCCAATAAACCATGAAAAATCTGGAAGTGGTGCTGTGGCTCAAGTGGTAGAGCACTCACCTTGAGCTGGAGAGCTGAGGGACAGTGCCCAGGCCCAGAGTTCAAGCCCCATGACTGACCAAAAAAAAAGAAGCAGAGGGAATGCCAGGAAGTATTTAATAGAAAAATATACAAACTTTCCAGGGATACCCTCGTGACCTAGTCTTCCCAACTGGGCATCTTCATTAATTTAACTTAAACTTGTTGAACATATATTCTTGAGCAATATCTTTAGGGCTGCATCATGCCACTTATACTGTAATATTTTGGAGAGCAATGACAGTATAATTAACAGTCAGGTTGAGACCCAAGGGGCATGGAGAGACAGTGATTTTTCTCAGCCACATGGAGAGCAAAGAGTAAGTGAGAAAGATAAGTCTGTGCTGAAGGTCTTTCCTAGGACTGGCCTTAAGGGCTGTGTTTAACACAGAATAAAGAGCCAGTGTAATAAAGAGATAAATCAGCGTCTTGTGTTTGCCACAGAAGCTTTGGGAAGAAGCTGGAGGTGGAAGGATGGAAATGCAAACTAGGTCAGTTTCAGATCATCTGGTCCACATGTCCACACTCACCAGGCCTTGCATAGAACTTACCCCTTAATTTATGGGTTTGTTCCTACCGATCACTACCTGTGCTGTGAGAGTGATATAGATTATGTAAGAAGGCATGCAATGATGGAAACGGAAAAGGGCTTCAAAGCCCCACAGGCCAGCAGAAGGAGAGAATGTATGTACGTGGACCACTTTACAGGTGTATTGTTATTATTACATGAGCCAACAGGGAAGTGCTTTGTAAATGATAAAATGCATTGTGATTCATTATTCTCTGTTTAACTCTACTCTTCTGTGCTAACGTTTATACCTCATTTGTTGCATTATTTCAAGGAAGATAAGAAATATAGATAATGAAGTAGCCCCACTACCTATTTGACACTGCGACACACAGAGGAGCTCAGAGAAGGTTTACTAAGTAGATACAATTCTACTAGAAGTTGTATCCCTCAGTGGGAAGAGTGACTACATTTACTATGAAATATAATATTTTTAAGACTGATAAAGTAGTGATTTTGGTCTACTGAGGGAAATCAACATTTCCATATATTTCAGCATGTTCTCAATTATTTCATGTTCATGCATGCAGTCTGTGGAGCCATTTAAGAATAATTTTGACCTCTCCTTGAAATCTGCGAATTACTATAAAATAATAGGAGACATCATGGCGGTTTATTAGGGAATCACTCCTAGTGGTCGCAAGCCCCATTCTCTTCTTGTGTTCCTGCTTCTATTGACACTCTGGATTTGTATTCCCAAACATAAGCTCTCTTCTAAACCATTAACCAAACTATGAAATGCTGCAGCTACCACCTTGACATGTCCAGATCGTGTGGCCTGTATGTCCAGTGTCCCATAGTACATCTTCTTTGACTATAGGGCCACAGAGTTAAGCAGTTCTAATAAATATTGATTCAGTCCCTGAGCCTCATAATTTATCCCACCTGTGTTCATAACAGCCCTTTGTGGGAAATACAATGAACACTCTCATTTTCTTTTCTTGAGAAAACAGAGCATTTAGTTGACCTGTCCAAGTTCATACTCATTGTGTGAAGTATTGCTTGTGTCTCTCTAAATGCCAGATACCCCTCAGTAGATGAATGAATCAAGAAAATGTGGTATATATATACACAATGGAATTCTATGCCTGCATCAAAAAGAATGACATTGCCCCATTTGTTAGGAAACTGAAAGACGGAAAAAATTATATTAAGTGAAGTAAGCCAGGCACAAAGAAACATAGGTCCCATGGTTTCCCTTATTTACAATAACTAGTTTATGTCTGAGACAGACAGAAAAGGGCAGATAAGATGATGTTAAGTGAAATGAACCCCAAGATAAGGACACCAGTAGTATTTCCTTTCTTGCTATTGTTTCTAACGTATTTATAAGGGACCATGTGATTTTTTTTTGTTGCTTTGTAGGTCCCTCCCCCACTGTATAACCCCTGTTTTCACTGTATTTGATGTTGGTATAATTTGGGGAGTGGAAGGGAAAAATTGTTTAAATAAGGATACTGGTTGACCCATTGCAACAATGAGATATAGAAGATGTTATGTCAATAAAAAAACTTTACAATTTAGGTGGGGGGAGGGGAGTAGGGGGTGAGGGATGGGAAGGGGGATGTGGTTGTGGAGATGGGATGGTAGGGGAAAAACAAAGGAGGAGGCAACAGTTTTATCTGTTCCATTCATGTTCCTGGATATCTCCACCCTTTTGGGTGTCATAGTATGGACGACTAACAGCCTGATCTTAGTGCAAGGAAGAAACGGTTCCCAAACTTCCCACTAAACTCAAGTAACGTGTGGTTTCTAGCACATTGGAAATGGAAGTCTCCACAGTTACTGTGCTACTTAAGAATCCTAAGTGACAAGACCCTTAAAAAGATAAATGGGGGAAATGTGTCCTAATTATTGGGATTGTGTCACCAAGATTCCCGGGGCTAAAATTCTAGAGATTTTTTTAGGAGCAGTGATAGGAAATTTGGGGTCACTAAAATCACATTCTGACCAAGCGACTACCTTGAGAGTCTTTTAACTAAGCATGTCTGCTTTGTAGCCTTCTCGGCGTGCCTGGACAACTGCAAAAGGGAATGGCCAGAGGGTGACAGGACAGGGGTCTGACCAGTACGTGCGACAGTGCCTATCCACACACTGGGAACCAGAAAGTGACAGTAAGGCTCCAATCCCCGAGACAAGGTGTAAGCATCCATCTTCTGAGCAGTGTTGGGTATGCAAAATTGCAAAGATTTCCAAGAAAAATTGAGATTCTTACACTTGGCGTCCCTGCTCCTTTCTTCACAGCAAGGGATTTTTGAATAGAAATTACATTCATGATTCCCACATCTCCTTAAGGTTCACCCAGTAGGTACCCATCTGAAAGAAGAGATTCAATACATCTTATTTTTCAGTTTCAAACATATTGCATCATATGATTGTGTGCATAGATGGTCACATGTATATATCAGTAACTTCATTTGAATGTATGAAACAAAACATAATAATATAATGCCAGTGTGACAGAAATAACTACATTCTAAGCCCAAGATGCACTTGGGCAATGATTGTTATAAATTAAAATGTCTTCTTACCATATTATGAGATAATGATGCAGGAATTCAATATATGTTCCGTCTTATAGAGGCAGAAAATTCATCATAGTATATTGATTTTTCCACATAACTGATTGTAGTTTAGGAACTGGAAGAAGAAGAAGCTAACTCAGTCCCCTAAGGGAAACTTTTGTGCCCTCCAACATTAGGAACAACAAGTAGTGCTTGACTTGTTTTCCTTTGGGGTCCTCTTTTAAGGTTCCTGAGCAAAGACTAGAGTGAGGAGAGTGATACACTCAGTTGCAAGGGTACCCAAACTCAGCAACAGATGCAAAGAATATTCAATGACAAACACTTAACACAAACCAAAGAAAATGACAAGTGGAAAAATAACATCCCTGGATTGGTCAAAAGTTTTGTAAATAAACTTTATTAGAATCATGGACCAGCTGGTAGTGTTAGTGAGTTAATGTTATGCAAATACGGACTTGGACACTGTTTCAAATACCGATATTGGTTTCGTAATGTAGCTTGACTTTTTCACTTCTTATGGATCTAATATTTTTTAAATCTGATTATGGAATTCTATGAATTCCTCTAATTTTGATACCACCTCTGAGATGCAGGGTCACTTTCTTCATCTTAATTCTGGATTTCCAATATTTGGGTTCTAGATTACATTTTATACAAAAATCTATGTCCAAATTATTTAGAAGTCACAACCGTAGCTGATGAAGAGAGAGACAAGCCGAGGAAGGAAGAAATGAAGGCGTGGTGGGAAGGAGAAAGGGTGGCAGAAGGATAATGAATTCTTTCTTCAAAGATTAGGGAAGAATCCTATGTCTTCGTCTTCTGATTTTATTTCTAAAGCTAATCAGGGTAGAATTGTTCAAGGTATAGCCCAGAATTTAACTCTGCTTCTTCTTTGTGGTTACAGATTTGGGGTGTTGTATTTTTAATTATCTGTATGCGAATATATACTGAGTAAAACTTTTATGATAATAAATAATGTTTTTTTATATGAAGCTCAGTTACTGGTATAGAATGAGATGTCAACTAGTGCTAGCTATTGCTACTGTTGTGTTTATTGTATTATTTTCATTTCTTTTTTATAATATTTCCATCCTTACACAAAACATTCATTTATGCTTTATATAGTAAATTGTATATTTAATATGCCATAGTATTTAATAACAAATTATATTACAGTTTATAAGTAAAACAAGTCTTTGTATCCTTTATAGCCTCTATCTTATCAGTATATATTTCTTAACAATCTATATGTGTTGGGACAAAAAGAGACCCTGCTTCACACATCAATTTTGCCTTGTAACAATTGGCTTGTTTGATTCAATCTAATTGATGTTTCATTCAGTTGGCTCTGCATTTCTACACACCGCTGCTAGTCATTCACATTTAGTCCTTTAAAAATATTTTTAAAATAAAAATGTAAAAGTCTCCATAGTGGCCTTTGAGATATGCATGACCATCTGTCTTTGCCATTTGAAGACAAGAGTGGCTCAGGGAATCTTTGACATGTAGAAGATGACAGATTCTAGCATCCAAACTCCCATCTGAGTCTAGTCTAATGAAGTTTTAATCTAGTGATAGTAACCACGCTTACTTTACATTCTGCTCCTGAGTTACACTTTCTAGGTTCACATGTGGCAATTTCCTTTCAGTCAAGAGTCCCCTTGCCTATTGCCGTGATGTCCACTCCGTTTTGTGATTTTAGTACCTACCAGATGTGACATATCCCACTGTTGTACAGCTTACCTGTTGTCACACACAATGCACTTCCAAAGATTCCCAAATGCATTATATTCACCATCATTCACGCCTCACTCAGTGGCAAGGGGTCTCCAGCATCTCATGCAATATTTCACACCTTTTAGGTGCTCAGGACAAGGAATTCAATAGGTGAGTAAGCCTAGGTGTGAACGTTACTATTTCCATGAAAAAGCACGGCGTCATGATCCCCAGATACAAGTGGAAAGCTGTGCTGTTTTGCTCTACTAGGTCTTTGTCTTTGGATTACCAACAATATTTTTTCTCACTTTGTGTGTCAGTTCCTCCTGCAAGCCAAGCATTGTGTAGAAAAACTGCAATGACAGAAACATGTCTCTGTCCTCCCAGTTTTTACAAACATCAGCAATTGCTCTAGCAATAACAATTACATATTTGCCATTACATTACTCGGGGTCGGCTGTTGCTGACGAAGATAAATTTAAGTCTTGGAGTGTGCTGTGCTTATTGATAGTTACTAAATTGTTATGATTGATGACAAATGCCTTTTGGGCTTCAGGGCTATGCAGCTCAATGCAGCAAAGCCCTTTCTAATGTTCCTGCACTGTGGAAGACTGTCTGAAGTGAGTTCACTGGGTCACAGCAGCAACAGTAGTGCTGACACTAGGTCAGTGCTAGTTTTAGAATAATTTTTGGCTGTATATATACATATATATGTAAATATACACACATATATACATACCTATATATATATATAAGTGTGTATGTGTGCACATATATACATGTGTATACATATATATAAACAAATATGTAGGGTGTGTGTGTGTGTGTGTGTGTGTGTGTGTGTGCGCACATGTGTATGTGTAGACCTGAGACTTAAACTCAGGGCCTGGGGTTTATTTGCTTATATTAGTACTCTACCACCTGAACCACAACTCCACTTCTGGCTTTTTGATGGCTCCTACCTGGGCTTGCTTCAAACTATCACACTCAGTTCTCAAACTTTTGAGAAGCTAGGATTATAGGTGTGAGCCACCTGCACTGGTTTATATATTCTTTTTGTGATCATGATTAGTGTTTTTACATGTCACTAGAGAGAGGTCAATGGCCCAAATTCACTGCATAATAAAACAGAATTCTCACAGAGGAAATGAATTTTCTGTGTAAAATTAAACTCCCTGATGATTTAAACTGGATACATAATCATTAAATGTGGGAAGAAAATTTGAAAAGAGCTCTTGGAACTATGAACGTTTCATGTCAGCTCTTCACGTCTATTTTGACTTAAGCCACTGTCTACTGAGCAAATGCATTTTCTGGAAACTAAATGATGTGGTTTAGAAGATTGTCTCTGGCCTTTCCCTAGGAGAAATGTGATTTAAACAAATTAAATTTCTTCTACTTTTTCAGCCCTATCTCTCTTGCTCCCATGCTAGAATGAAATGAAGACCAAGTATAATTAGCAATTAATAACTTCAGATTCTATTATAGAACTCTTGTTACAAAAGTAATCTGCACAGGAACTTCATGGGAAAAGTGCCTGTCTAGGTCACTGCGAGCAAAGGAGTCCTTTCTTTCAGAAGTAAGCTGGAATTGACATAGAGACTATTGACTGCTTGTGAATCACTAATATGTGTTTCTCCCACCACTTCCAAGGTTCCTGTAGACATCCCAAAAATAGGTCCTGAAGAGGCCATACATCTATCTGGCAAGAGATGGCACAACAGCTCCCTGAGCTAGATGAGTTATGTTTCTTCTACAGAAAATCTTTCATTAAGTCCTGTTTTTTAAAGTTACAAAATAACCTTTCTGTATGTTAATCGAACCTTTCAGAGACAAAGATAAATAGAAAATTGATATGAATATAAACGTATTTAATCTAATGCAGGTAAATGTGAAGTAGAATAATGATTTATTCATTTTTACCAGAATTAGTATATACAAGAAGCAAACAAAGGGAGCTTGGGTGTATAGTTGGCAAGATATTCACTCTTAGATGTCTTTGTAGCTTTAGCTATGTGTATATCCCCAAAGAAACAACTGCCTGATAAGTAAGTGGGCTAAAGACTTAAAGAGAAACTTCTCTGAAGAGGCAATAAAAATGGCCAATAGACACATGAAGAAATGTTGAACTTCTCTATACATAAAAGAAATGCAAATCAAAACATTGAGATTCCACCTTACCCCACTTAGAATAGCTATAATAAAGAACTCAAATTACAACAGATACTAGAGGGGATGTGGAAAGAAGCGAACCCTACTGCATTGTTGGTGGGAGTGTAAACTTGTTCAAAAATGTCAATTTAGATGTTGTCCCTTGTAAATTTGAATACCTGCTTTTTTTCTTGCTGAGTTTGTTTCTTACATGCTGTTGGTGTTTGCCCTTAAAAAGGAATAATTTACAAATATTCCAATCATTTTACATTGTATCTTTATTTCCTCTGCTTTGAGAATTATTTTGGTTTAAATAATCCCATTTTTTAATTTCAATTTTGTTTTCTGGGATGTGAGATTTGTATTAAAAAAGGCCATTTCGGAGGAGGCTGCAATGCTTGATAAGAAATGTACTCATTATCTTGCCCATGTAATTGTAACCCCTCTGTACAGTATGCTCACAAAAAATAAAAATAAAAAATAAAAAAATAAAAAAAATAAAAAGGCCATTTCAATGACCTGATACTTATCTCTACTACTTTCATTGTTTCTGGTTTTACATTTAGGTGTTTAATTCATTTTGAGTTAATCATTGAAACTGATGAGAGAGGTCTAATTTCACTTTTCTTCATGTGAGTATCCAATTTTTCAAGCATGATTATTGATTGATTTTTTCCACAATGTATTACTTTAAAACAACTTTAACAATGATTACAGTGAATCTATAGTTTAGGCTAGAAAATTATTTTAGCAATATCGGTTCATCTAATTCAAGAACATGAGAAGTCTTTCCATTGTTAGAATACTTCTTCCATTTCTTTCATCAATGTTTTGTAATTTTTATTTTTTTAATTCTAGGGCTTGAATTCGGGGCCTGGGCACTCATTGTCCCTGAGCTTTTTACGCAAGTTGGCACTGTATCACTTATGATGCAGTTCCACTCTTGCCTTTTTTTGGTGGTTAACTGGAGAAAAATAGTATCACAAACTTTCCTTCTTGGCCTGACTTTGAACCTTTGAACCTTGACCTTCAGATCTCAGTCTCCTGAGTAGCTTAAAGGTGAAAGCCACAGGAAACTGATTGTTTTGTAGTTTCAAATGTAGCAGTGTTTTACCCATTCATATATATTAACTCCTCAGTATTTTCTGAGGCAATTGGAAATGGAATTCCTTTTATGATTACTTTCTAACAAAACATTATTTGTATATAGCAATACCATTGTTGATTTTATATGCTATATTTTGTTTGTAGCAGCATTTTCTGCTTTGGAAAGTGGTTATTTCATGTACTGAGGTAGAAGATTCTGATTAGTAAGATAAAACTTTATAGAAAGTTTTCAACATATAAGCAGATTATATGATTATGATAAATGAAAAAAGTATATAATAAAAAATTCTCTAACAGACGTGTTTTTGAGAGGTTTTTATTGCTTTGCAGAAAATAAACAGGAGAAGGGAAGAGTGAATTCAGTACTTGTTTTCTGTTTCTTGTTTTGGAAGTAAGAAGGGACAGCTACTAACAAAGAGTCTGATAAAAATGGCTAATATTACTTTTGTAAAGCTGTGATTAAAGAACAAGTATCTCTTAACCCAATTTAAAATCTCTTCATTGACTTTCAACATTTCGAGTGACACATGTAAAAATCTATTAGAATTTATGACAAAATGTGTTACAGATCAAGAGAAACATTACTTTTACTCCTCTAGTTTTTCATCATTCTTTTTATACATATTTTTTATTATTTTTTGTTTTAACTAACCTTTAATAAGTTTTTTATTGTGAAAATACTGTACAGAGGGGTTACAGTTACATGAGCAAGGTAATGAGTACATTTCTTATCAAGCATTGTTGCCTCCTCCTTTGTTTTTCTCTTACCATCCTTTCCCTGTTTTACAGGAATCCTCAAGAGAGGTATAGTGAAACTATGTAAATTTCTAACTCAGAAATGCATCTTTTTTTCCTAGGATGATCAGTTGTTGGAAATGTATAAATTGTGTTTCATGATTTATTTATAGAATTATTGCCACAAATACTTTTGGCACAGTATCACAGTTATTCAAATGAGAGTTTCCATGAACAGGACTCTTCAAAGAAATAAATGAATTTCATGCCAGGAAATAAAAAACAATCTCTATCTCATCATCAGTTTCTAAGCTTGAATATTACTCTTGTACCAATGGTAGAATGCTAAGCTGGAAATTTAATGTTTTTAAGCATTATTAATGCTTTCTAACATAATGGTCTGCAATATTTTCTTGTCTCTTAACCGTATAGGTTCATTTCAAATTCATTTTTCTCATACATTCTTACTTTTCTTCTCTTCCAACTGGAATATCTACTTGAATATCTGCCTCTCACAGAGTTCTCAAATGACTCCTATTATAAAGGTAGGAATTTAGCCTATTTAGTTACATGATATATGTTCTTTGTAAATGCTGTTTAAGTTTAAGCTTATCACAATTAATGCCACTGGTAATTTTTGAGTTAAGTCCTATGGAAGAGGAAGAACAAAATTAGACATCAACTTTGATTAAGCTCACTGGTTTCCTTCCACATAGTTTTAAATATCAATTTGTAAGCTAAATTTGACTTTTATTATCCAATTTTACATTTCATTAAATAATAATGTTTATGCGGGTGTGTAATATGTAGTACACAGAAACAGTAAAAGGTAGGTATGAATAGTTTATCAATAATCACAAATTCCCATGGATGTTTAAAAATTTCTACAGAAATTTTATAATTTTCTTCTCTTGTAATAATTGTTTTTTGTTCCAGGTAATGGAGGGATGGAAAGAGAATTACTTCAGCATGTATTAAATTATAATATTCAACAACAGAGTATCTATGAATTTATAATATTCAACAGAAGCTAATTGTTTTAAGTTATATTTATGCATTTAAATGAAAAATTGGTACAGATGATTAGTGCTGAGGGTTTTATTGTTCTTCTGCAATATCAAAGTGCTGTCACACCTACTCATATTTGTTTTAGACAACACATTCTAAAACTCAAAAATACTAATCTTTGAGAGAAATAGAAATCAAAATAGGGAGCTGTTAAGTGAACTAATATGAGTTTTAAAATAAGTACCACATTCAGGTATAAAACAGTTTGTACCTGGTGTGGTTACACATGCCTCTAATCCAACCTACAGAAAAGGCAGAGATTGGAAATATCATTGAGGCTAGCATGAGCTAAAAAGTTGGCAAGATTCTATCTCAATCAATAAGCACAGCTTTGTGGTTCATGGGTCATTCTTGGTACCATAGTAGATTGTAAATAGATGGATCACAGTCTGAGGTAAGGCCTTGGGAAAACTGGCCTAAATCAAGCAAAGCCTGGGGATATGGCTTAAGTAACAGAGCATTTGCCTAGCAAGTCCAAAATCCTGGGTTAAAACACAAATACTACAAAACAAAATCAAAGATACAAAAATAAAACCATAAACGAACAAATAGAAACAGTCTTGGCTCTTACTAAGTGTAATAGATAGTGTTATTCACCAAAAATGGTGATTCAGAGTGCTTTTCAACAATTAACATGCACTAATCACACAGATGGGCATTTCATGATGACATTCCACATGTGTGTAAGAGCTGCGATCTCGAATGGTTTTATCCTCCAGTGTAAGATAGTCTATAATTAGGATTCACTTATGATTTTTAAGTGCTGGCTTTTTTAAAATTTATTTATTTATTTTTTATTTGTGAACATACTGTACAGAGGGGTTACAATTACATGGGCAGGATAATGCGTACATTTCTTATCAAGCATTGCAGCCTCCTCCTTTGGTTTACCCTTCACATCCCTTCCCAGCCTCCCCCCTCCCCCCCAATCCCAACCCTTCTCCTCCCCCCTCCCCCCCCCACCGACGTTGTAAAGCTCATTTTGGACATGACAACTTATACTTCTCTTTGTTGCATCAGGTCCACCTGTATCCTTAAACAACTGTTTTTTCCCCCTCTCCTCCAAAAGTTATACTGACATCAAATATAGTGAAAGCAGGGGTTATACTGTGGGGGAGGGACATACAAAGCAACAAAGAGATAGTCTTATAAATGCGTTAGAAACACATGCATGAAAGAAAAAACATTAAAATACATGTCTAAGGGTTCATTTTCCTGACATCACATTATCTGACCTTTTCCGCTTGACTCATACATATACTAGATATTGCAAATAAGGGAAACCATGGGACCTATGTTTCTTTGGGCCTGGTTTACTTCACTTAATATAATTTTTTCCAAGTTTTTCCATTTCCTAACAAATGTGGCAATGTCATTCTTTCTGATGAAGGCATAGAATTCCATTGTGTATATATACCACATTTTCTTGATCCATTCATCTACTGAGGGGCATCTGGGTTGGTTCCATATCTTAGCTATGGTATAAGTGCTGGCTTTTAATGTAGAGGCTTAGCATAATCTTATTATAATCAGAGAATATTCTACATGTCATTTCACGTTTTGTCATCTATATGTATGAACCACAATCCTAGCAGTGTCCTTGAAGCTATTGTTCTTTCTACAGCAAATTACCTTAGAAATATTGTTGGAAATCAATAGGTTATACATACCTATAGATCTGCTTCTAAACATTGGGTAGATGTCATTGATTTATATACCTTTTCTATGCTAATACTGTATAAAAATAACCAGTCTTAATATGAGTTCAAGAACTGTATTTTTGTCTTAATAGCTGTTCTGGCTCTTTAGAACCCTTCTCTTTCCTTTAGTGATTTTTTTAAAAAGAGGCTGGTTGGAATTTTTTTTTATTTTCATTGCAAAGGTGATGTACAGAGGGGTTGCAATTACTTAAGTCAGGTAATGAGTACATTGCTTTTTTAACAGTGTCACCTCTTCCCTTGTTTTCTCACAGATTTTCCCTCCTGAACTCCCAACCACCACACAAGTTGCATAGTTAGGCTAATGTCACATGGAAAGTTTACTTTGGGGGAAATCAATATGTAAAAATGTTGAGCATCTTTTATTCAGTAGTTGGTATACTACAGATTTTATTCAGTTATATCAGTAAACTTTGATCAGTAACCATGCCTATATTCCATTTAACGTGGCTGTTGTTCTACATTTGGTTAATGCTATTTAATGAATTTTCAGCTTTTTCAGTACCAAAATTTTCTCTGTCAATATCTAAGTATACAATTGACATTTAGAAATGCATTACTAATTAGCACAGTGAGTATGTATAGTTTTGGGATACAATGGACCTTTCTATATGCAAGAATTAATTTTTCTGGCTCTATCTTTGACCCATGGATTAATTAAGAGTTCGCGATTTCTGTTTCCAATGCTCTAGAAGTTTTTCAGATTTATTTTCAGTATTAATTTCTTATTTCCATTATTTTCAGAGTATATAGTACACCTGTTTAAGCTCATTGAGTTGTATTTCATAATACCACATATAAATACCAAAGAAACCAATGCATCAGTGATATACACAAGATAGTATATTGGAAATGATCTGTACAACTTTGGGGGGGGAAAGAAAAGCAGGAGAAAAATGGGGGAAGGAGTAACAAGTTTAAGAAGAAATGTACTTATTACGTTACATATGCAACTGTAACCCCTCTGTATATCACCTTGGCAATAAAAAAGGAATTACAAACAGTCTTTTAATGAATGATAATTGTATGATTATTAAGAATTAAATTATAATGAAGATAGGAAAATCTTTTAAAGTGCTTATATCTAAAATGTCACCCTGGAGTACACAAACCAAAATAGAATGAGATGAGGAACACACAAATATACATCCTAGTGGGAGGTTTTAATGCATTTTTGATAACTGATAGAATGTTATTCTTAAAATATTCTCTTCAATAACTCTTCTATCTAGTTTAATCACACCATTAATTTTCATAAAAATTTAACATGAAACTTTCACTTCACCCTTTTAAATAGTATTTTCTTTCCCGTGAATAACTTTTGTGACAAAGTGCATGCCTTTGCTTGTCTACTTCAAGCGCTATAACTTCTTCTAAGATTAAATAGTAAGAGCTTATTAAATAAATATTCTGTGAAAGGCACTGCACTAATTACTTTATATATCTATATCTCTCTCTATCTCTAGATAGATAGCCACGGATACATTTTTAAAACAAAACTCTGATATCATCACTCCCATTACATACCAATGAAGGATAGATTAATGTAGGATAAATGACTGCTAAATTCAAGCATTCAGTGAATCACAATGGTGTTTATGCCTATTTCTTTGTACTCTGAAGTCTGTGTTCTTGGACTCTATTCTAAACTAAATCATAGCTCTGACCTCCATTGGTTTCAACTACTTTAATGTGCCAGGGCCTAATTGGGGCTTCAGTTATATTAAACAACGGACTAGTACTCTAGTCACATCCCCTTTGCAAATGACAAAGCTAAAAATACATTCTTTTGTAAGAACAAGAATTAATCCCTACACTTTATATTTGGAGTATATGTAAATGGGTGCATGTGTGAAAAATTTTAATTGACCTTATGTGATATTGATATCTTGATCTGTGATATTGCCCTGTGCTGTGCTCTTTTAGTTTAATAAGTAGTATTTGATCTACTTAACCATCTTTTAAATATCTACCAACAATGGAGAAATTCAATCTAGCTTGGAATATATATATGTATATATATATGTAGATAGATCATTGTTTTTGCAAAGGTGATGCACAGAAGGCTTACAGTTACATGGGCCAAGCAAAGAGTACCTTTCCTTTGGACAGCGTCAACCCTCCCCTCATTCTCTCCCAGGGTTTTCCTCCCACGCTCACTTTCACAAGTTGTATAGTTCACCGTAGTGCGTAGTGAGTTCCACTGCTGCATTTGTTCACCCTTTGTCCCTCCATTTCTGTGGCTTTCTCTTACCCCCCTCCAAAGACAGATAAATGAACAAACAAGCTAAAAGGAAAACAAAATAAAAACGGCAACAAAAAACTTTTAGTTTCCATTTCCTGAGGTTCATTTCGATAAATATCATTTTATATGATGAGGTGCACATAGCTATTGCACCTTTATGGTCCTCTCCTAAGAATATCGTCCTTTGGTCTGGTGTGAATACTTGTAGATTTATAGGCACATTCTAGTTACCACCAAAGAGGGAAACCATGCAGCCTATGTTTCTTTGTGTTTGGCTTACTTCAAGGTCCCTCAAACAGTTCTTTCAAGGTCTTGAAATTTCACTCTGAAAGGAAGGCAAGAATTCTCAGGTGAAAGTAAGGCCTCTTCAGGAAGAATCTTCTGAGGCTCCATGCTGCGAGAGGGATAGAAAGATGCAGTCTATCCTGCAGGCTTTGATGATTAGTTTATTCAAGCACAGGTTATTAGAGAGAATGCCTGACAAACTACTCTTAACCAGAGTTATATTGAGAGCACCTGAGATGTATATTTGCTTCTTAAGGACAAACATAGTTGTGCAAAATACTACTTTTTTCAGTTACGAAGTACTCTGAGGGATAGTATAGAGGAAAACAGGAATTAACTACCAAATTAACTTCTACTTCTTCGAAGTTATAGTTCAAATGAGCATTTAACAGGCTTTATTTTTTCAGTAGCAACTCATTGATTTCTTTTTTCTAAATGAGATAAAGGACTCCTTTTTAAGAGGATAAAAACAAAACTAACAGATTAAAAACTCTATTTTACTCTTTTTAAGTCACTAAACAAGCAGTGTAACAAAAGCCATATTGGAAATCAAAACAGCATTAAAAAGTCAACCACAACCACTCTGCCTTATTAGAGAAAGTAATTATACTTTTGTTTCTCATAATTGTAAGACTTAAAGAACAATGAAAGAAAATAAAATTTATTATCCTTAAATTTTTCACTATTTGAAGAGAAAGGAGATGTGCATTGAACA
Organism: Dipodomys ordii; assembly: GCF_000151885.1. Classification (NCBI taxonomy): domain Eukaryota; kingdom Metazoa; phylum Chordata; class Mammalia; order Rodentia; family Heteromyidae; genus Dipodomys; species Dipodomys ordii. The sequence goes on from NW_012267236.1 coordinate 18,658,072, forward strand.
TCAAACTAATATATACCCAGCCAAACCTCCTGACATACAATCTTGTGAGAAATTATACAATTTTCACAGCATTTATGATGTTATTCTTCTGACTTCACAGAATATAAACTAAACAAAGAAACATAAAATAGTTCCACATGAGCCTCCAAGTTTCTGAATGATAAATCCAGGAATCAAATTGAAACCTTTTTCTAATCTTCTAAATATTACTTATTTTCAATTGTCACATTACTCATTTCTGCTGGATATAAAGAAAAGAGAAAAATAACACTTGCATGAGATAGAGGTCAGTGATCAGTATTCAGCTAAATGGAGCCTCCTCTGATGCCCAAATTTCCACCTGGATCGTAATGAAACCTGCAAAATGAGAGATTCATTTTCCATTAGAGAGATAATTGGCCATTGCAGTAGCTGCCCATCTTAGACTAGCTCAAGCTTGATTGCATCACTTCTATGTCATTATCATTGCTGGCTAAGTAGAGGTTTTGAGTAAGGCTAATATTTATGATAAGACTCTCAAATCAGTCTGTTGTTTGAGCTTCTAGCAATTTGTGTTATAAATGTGTGTGTGTTCTCTGTTTTATTTCTAAAACAAAAACCCTTATGCTAGCACCATGCCTAATTTGAACTAGTCTTGTAGAAATTTAATAGATTTATGAAGAAAATCATCTAAGAATATTAGCTCCTATCATTACAATTACACATAGGTACAACAAAGTTATAATCCCACGTGGGGAATGCAGTCAAAATTTTAATGCATATTCTATAAAAATTAATACAATTGAGAGGAGGGTTGAGTTGGAATGGTTGAAGGGAAATGAAAGCAGTGACCTCAATCAAGATGAATTATACTAAAAATGATTTGTTGAATTGTAATTCCTTTGTATAACTACTTGAAGATAATAAAAATATAATTTAATATAGTATAATGCAGACAAGGACAAGTAGAGTCATTAATATCACTCTAATTTTTCCAGAATATTTAAGTGTATTTGTATTCAATATTTGAATACAATAAGCCTATTTGCTTATTGCTTAAATAAGCCTACTTGCAAAATTACAAAAAAGGCACTCTGACTTTTTTCATTTTTTGCTGTCCTGGGGCTTGAACTCAGGGCCTGGAGTCTGTCCCTGAGCATCTGTGTGGTCAAGGCTAGCTACTTACCACTTGAGCCACAGTTCCACTTCCAGTTTTTTTCTGAGTAGCTTATTAGAGATAAGTCTTACAGACTTTTCTGCCTGGTCTGGCTTTCAACCATGATCCTCAGATCTCAGCCTCATCAGTATCTAGAATTATAGGCAAGAACCACTGGCCCCAATCCTGACTACTTTTGAGACTATTTTATTTCATCATCAAGAAAAACCAACAAACTGAATACTTATGTCACAGTATTTTTTGTACTTTTATCAAAACAGAGAAATGATCCATTATTTACACATTGTTACAAAATTAGTTAATTAGCCATGGTTTGTAATTAAATTAGAAATGGATATTACATTGTTCATGCTGTAAATAAATGCTCAAATTTAATTTCCAGGATATAGTACTTTTAAGGTTTTACTCTGTAACTTACACAGTTTCATTTCTAACAGGCTGTGTTCACAGATGGGTATTAGGAACTCATAAAAAAAAAACAACCCTGTGTGTCTGATTTTAGTTTACTTTGCATTGTCCTGAGAATCTAGTAATTCTTCCTAAGCTATCTATGACATCTTAGTGTCTGTTATTCTGGGTAGCTTCAGTGTGTGGCGACAGTGAAATTGGCTTACCTTCCTAACAAATAAATCAAAATGTAAGTTCCTCCTTTGTGTATCTAGGGTGTTCTCTTGGTTTGGTTAAAAATATTCCCACAAAGTAGCAGTCAACCTACAGTGACTGAGGTAATACATCCCTTGAATAGTGTAGTACGAAATACACAAGACACAACCATGGGCATAGTTGTCCTGTGCTCAGACAACCCTGTGAATAGATACGGACAACAGCAGAGATGTGCATTGCTCTCTGTGTCACTAGACAAATTATATAAAAGATACAATGTCAGAAAACTGCCCTGCTCAATTCAATAAATATTTCTTGACCTCTTGCCTGACACTGCTCGATTTTGAGGAAGATGCACAAGAAGGCATGATCTTGGTATACTAGTGGAATTTATTAGAAAACAATGAAATCATTTTTAGAATGATTGAAGGAAGTTTCTCATGGAAGACTGTGCTGGCTGCTGCTTCCTCCTTTGGATGGATGGAGGTAGAGAACCGCATCAAGGCATGTCTGTTGTCACGCATTTTACTGAGCACTGTTTACCTTTACTGAGTAATCTACAGATCTCTACCAATTTTGATCATTCTAGAGGTTTAAAAATCCTAGTCATACTTGTCATACTAGTCATACTAGTTGCATTTTGTTGAAATTCCTGCATATCCAGATTAACTTTTTCAACAAATTAGTAGTTTTTTTTTTTTAGCTATTATGCCTTCCAGTATACCTATTTTGACAGTTTCTTTCTCCTTACTCCTTCTTGTATTCATTTTATTTATAGTTGGTATATTTAACAGTATCCTACATTTGTCTTAGTTTCTCTTTATTTTCCTTTACCTTTCATCTTCTCTGCTGTTACAATTCTCTCTTCTCTCAGATTACATGATTTCCACTAATCTGTAATTATGTTTAGCAATTCTTTCTCTCATTTCAAAGCTGCTACTTAATTAAAGATAACAAGTAATGCTAGGTAAACATTTATTTGTGAATAGAAGCTGTCTGGTATCCAATTAGCTTTGGTATACATACTTGGGTGGTATTCGTACTCTATTTCTAGATCTGTGTCTCCTAACTAATTTGAATTATAGTGCTATAACTGCTTTCATCTTGGAACAGACATGTAACTTAAAAAATGTAAAAACAGTTTATTTCTGCAGGATTAACATAGAAGGAAATAAAGTAATGTGTAATGTTCTTTGATAATATCAATGCATGATACAATATTAAACACTCAGATGAATTAATTATTAGTCATTTTAATTCTTTGTAAAGTACTTATATGTCCCTTTTTAATTTTAAAAAATTATATAAATAAAATTATGTAAGACAACAGCTCTGATACTATTTCTATAAAATAGTGTATTCTTCCTGTATTTCTAGATTATACATTTTATGAAACATGTAGATAATTCAGTTAAGTGATATCAGTAATTTTACAAATGAGGTAAAGGGAGAGATTAGATTTCAGTGTTTGGGTGGAAGCAAAAAGCATGCAATAATTTTTTTTTTTTTTTGTGGGTCGTGGGGCCTGAACTCTGGGCCTGGGCGCTGTTCCTCAGCTCTTCAGCTCAAGGCTAGCGCTCTACCACTTGAGCCACAGCACCAC
>NW_012267236.1:18661483-18756237 GCF_000151885.1 Dipodomys ordii
TGAGCCACAGCACCACTTCCGGCTTTTTCTGTTTATGTGGTGCTGAGGAATTGAACCCAGGGCCTCATGCATGCAAGGCAAGCACTCTACCACTGAGCCATCTTCCCAGCCCAGCATGCAATAATTTTTACCATAAGATAAAAGTTTGTGACTTGGAAAATTATTTAAATTCAGCATCAAAACTTTGCATTTAATAATTCTCCACAGTAATGACAAAGTAATGAGTGTAAATATTCATATACATTCATGTAGCTGGTTAGTCCATATTAAATCATAATGTCATAGAAATCATCCCTGTTTTATCTCAATCAACTCAAGTTCCTCCCAGAGTCTCGGCTGTGTGTACTTCCGTCAGAGATACCCACTTAACTAAAAATTTTTTCTCCCTAGACCAGTAGATATCCATTAGTTAGTGCATACATATGTTCAAATTTTCACACTATACTTACATTTTTTAACTTTCTCTGAATCATACATTTAACTAAAGTTGTTTTTCATATCTTAGATTCTTGATAGAAAATAAACCCAAAGAAAATAAGATCAATATAATATTCTCTTTGCATCTTTAAGAAACAAAGAGCAAAATAACTTGTTTGTCTACTAGATATTGCAAGGGTTGCATAGATTTAACCTGAGTTTATTGGAAAAAAATGTAATGACTATTAGGTTGCTATTGATATTGAATCAGAGAAATCTAGGCTTTTCTAGAATTTTTTCCGGCAGAAGTTCAAGAGATTCCTAAAATTTAGATTTTTGTCAATCATTATCCTCATCTTATTTATACTGGAGGAGAAACTTAGAAATGAATTAGTCCTATGGTTTGAATTCGTGCCCTGGAAATTTAAGCTGTTGTGATAGGATGAAGAAATACAGCATTTCAAAGGTGGTTAGGCCAGCTTGGATATTCATTTGTAAATGGGATTAAGGCCTTTACTAGAGGTGTTCAGCAGGTTTCTTTCCAGAGATTGCTCTTCCACCCTTTGCGAACACATCAAGGGAGTCCTGACCAATAATAGGCAACTTCATGAACACGATCATGGGCATGATCAACATGGACATGACCTTCAGGGCTGCCAGAGAATAAAATTTTATTTCTTTTTTTTTGTCAGTCGTGGGGCTTGAATTCTGGGACTGGGCGCTGTCCCTTAGCTCTTCAGCTCAAGGCCACTTGAGCTACAGAACCACTTCTGAGTGGTTTATTGGAGATAAGAGTCTCCTGGAGATTCCTGCCTGGGCTGCTTTGAACTGGGATCTTCAGATCTCAGCCTCCTGAGTAGCTAGGATTACAGCAAGAACCAACGAAGCCCAACCCAAAAGTCCAATCCTTATACATTATTTTGTCTTGATTAACTTTGTTAAAGTCACACAAACAACTAAGACAGTGGGGAATTTACAAACTGTGCTCAGCAAAATCAAAAGATTTTGAAAGTTGAATAATAAGCCTGGGTTTATGAACAAAATGTAGCTAATCTCTTGGAATTCTGATTTCTTTCTTTTAATTCAACTGAAAATGTAAAACCACATTTCTTATATTGGGAAATAATAAAGGACTCCTGTGGAGGGAGTAACAAAACAAAAATGTGCAACGTGAGGATGTGCTACATTTGTAATCTACTATATCAGACAAATTCTTAAGCTCCTTCAATGAGGTTTAGAATAAGAAAGCAGATCATAGTTCTTTGTCTTTCGAGCTTGCATACTTTTGTGGCATTTTTTCAATTTGCTGAAAGTTTTACCTGGTTGGTTTCCAACTTTAATCAGTATCTAGTTCTCTGAATGCTTTTTTGCAGCCTCCCTGGTGAGTTCCTGGAAGAAACTTTTTTTCTCTAGGGAGGATGTCTGGAGCACTGTGGTTGTAAAAAGACCTCATTCTGAGCTCTTCATCATAAACAGAAAAGAGATTTTAACCCAGCTTCATCTTTTATAGCAGAAGGACACACATGCCAGGTGCAATGCACATTTATTCTGTCATTCTTCCTCTTGGTTCTTTCCAAACTGACAGCTGGGGTCGTGAAATATGGGATGCTTTGGGCCAGCCAGAAATATAAAGGCCAATAAAGAAACAGCACATACTGCACTCATTTCTCATAAAAGAGGGCTATTTTATTACATTTGATTGATAATAGAAATGACAATAACCTACATTGCTTCATGTGTGTCCAGAATCAAACACAAACCACCAAATACCTGGAATAATTCATGAGTCTACTGGTTAGATTCAAAACTGAATACATATTCTTAAGTTTAAGAGCTTGAGAAATATACTTTACAGGGTTTTCTCCAGTCCCAAATTTACAAAAAATAATCAAAATAATTACTCCATCTGAGGATGCATTATCTGTGTATTAGAAATTTTATATCTAAAATGATTTAGGATGCCAAAAATGCAAACATTTTGAGAATTTTTCCGGTCTTTTAAAATGTTCTTATAGTTGTTAAGCTTCATTATTGGGTCATATGTCTTATTGTTAATATCATGCTTCAAGGTTGCCTTTCTAGCTCTTCACCTTTGTTAACTTATAAAACTCCATCTTTCTAGAATGTTCCCAGATAGAAGGAGATTTGAGTTTGCCTACATGTACATAAAATAATCAGGAACCTTAGAATCTTTTTTTAAAGATGAAAGCTTGATTTAAGTATGTCTTGAGCACGACCTCAATGCCATATGTCATGTTGCCATTAGCCTCTCATAGATGATCCAAAATGTTTCACAAATGACTCAATAAGACAAATAATCCAGTACCCTGAGGAGCACATGGCTCAGCTGGAACTCAAGGAAAACCTCCTCCTGCTACATTACTGCATCTCTGCACCTCCAGGGTCGATTAAGAGATAATCAGGGTTAATCCAGAAATCACAGATCTTCAGCACTTGATAGAAATATAATGACAAGTCATCCAATCCCTCCAACAGTTATATGAACTTGAGAGTGAAATTTTCTATGCCTCACAGTCCTATCTGCAATGGGGGAGGAACACAATAGGACATCATGCATAGTTTGAAGTATAAAATCTCCTATTATATGCTAATTATCATTGCTATTTCTATTATTTGAATTCCATGGGTTATTTCCCCGTCTGTCTGTCTGTCTCTGTCTGTCTCCTCTCTCATTATGTGGCTGATATTTTGCATAGAAATTTATTTTTATTCCACTTTCTTTCAGTATAACTCTGTTCTAGTGTTTCTACAAAAGACAATGTAAATATGTTAGCAAATATGGTTAAAACAAGGCAGGAGAGATAGAGTGTATTAGCCTATTTTCCCATCACTGAAGTCTTTATTCTTCTGAGAGACAAAGCATAGCTGATATGGTGGCTCCAAGGGAATGCCAAGCAAAACTGGTGCATCCAAAGTAAATTCATTTAACAGTTCTTGACTCATTTATATGGACATTAACTCCCTGTTTCCTGTTAGCAATGCTGTAAAAGACTTTTCCCGAAACAGGTTATTCTTACCACTTTTGCAATATATTATAGCTACCCCTTACTACCATTATCCTAAATTGGAGCTACAAACTTATACACTCACCTCTCGAGAAGACAGTTCCTGGACCTCCTCAAGAGGTAATGTAAACTCAATGTGACCTAGGTACATTTCTATTGCTTTCCTTCAAAGTCCTGCCTAGAGGGTAAACTTCAGCATTACTAGCAAGGTTGCTATGTCTAGGCTACTGGCAGAAAACTCAGTTACCTTAGATTCTTATCTAGTATTCAAACAAGAATTTAATATTGCAAATGTTCTTTAGTCTTGTTAGATTTTCTCTCTCTTTTCCAAACTCTACATTTCTACAAATATGGTATTCTTGATATATGTATAAATTTGTTGTTCCCTAAGTAACGGGCCTTTCTAGTAGCCATTCTGTCTCAATGGACTGCAGTGGATATATATGTTTTTCTGTTAGAAAACTACAAAACACAATAGTACAGCATGCCTCACTTGTCATTACCTGATGTCCATTTCTAGTCATTTTCTCTTTCTTTCCATTTCATTGCCCAAATAAATACAAAGGTTTCTAAAACACAAGATGAACTTGCAGCCTTAGAACAGTTTCCTTCAGATACTGTGTGGATTTGAATTAGCTAGCTAGCACTCTACCACTTGAACCACTGTTCTACTTGTGGCTTTTTGGTGATTAATTGGAGATAAGAGTCTCATGGACTTTGTTTCCCAGACTGGCTTTAAACCATGATCTTCAGATCTCAGCCTCTTGAGGAATACAGGTGTAAGCCACTAGCACCTGACCCTCATTCCTTTTTATGATCATGTAGGACTCAATTGAATGCCATTTTACCTGGGAAACCTCTTGACAGCTTAGTCCTAACTATGAAATCCTAAAATGTTATTCATATACCGCACATACCTCTAGTTTCGATGTAAATGATGCAGCTCTCTGGAGAATAAAAGGGCATTATTTTATTAAAACATAAATGATTCTCACATGGCTAGATAACTTTTGGAGTCCCATATGTTATTCTGAATTAGCCAGTGTAGGTCTGACATAAGAAGAGAGACCACAGGTAGTGTTTTGGTGTTCTATGCCCCACTCCACCTTCTCTCTCTTCTCAGTCTCTGTCTCAAGACACTTTATTGTATATAAACTTGTGTTTATCAGTATAATTTGCTAGTAGATAGATAAGCTCTCTGACATGTTTGATATTGAACTAACAATCCTGTCTTGTGACAGGATTTAGTTCTTTGGATAATTTGCTTTTCCAGATGAATGAACTAGGTCAGAAGCAGGAAAATGGGCAATATTTAAATTTATTCTAATAGCCATATAATATAAACAGTGGTACCTAGATTAAAAGTGCCAAAGGAATAAATAGCTTATTCCTATTGATCCAGGTCATTTCATGTCCTTTTTACACAATTTATTTTTTAAAGTAAATCACAGGGGTACTTTTCTTTGTCTGATGATATAAACATGTGAATAGCTGTGATGACAGACTTATTTAAAATTGAACACATCTCCACTGGAACACACAATTAATTTCATGTTCTGTACATTAACCACAACTATCCTGGCAATCTTTCTGAGGTATATTACCTCAGATCTCCAAAGCAATGCCCTGCGATGATGATGCCAATCAACATGAATGGTACAACTAACATGATGCCTGATTCCAAATGAGTTCAATCACACCTGTTAATCATGACTGCTCTTTTTATAATAAGTCTGCAGAGGTGCTATAAATTACTCTTATCAAGAAATCTCAGTTGGTTCAGGTAGCTCCAGCCAGTAATTCTAGCTCTGTAGGAGCTAAGGATTGTGGTCCAAAAACCAAGCTGGGCAGCAAAGTCTGAGAGACTCTACTTCCAAAATAACTGGTAAAATGCCAAGACAGAGGCATGACTTAAATAGCATAGCATCAGTCACATCCATTACCCATCTTCTATCACCATACTAGGGAGAACATTTACCATGTCACTTTTCTTTCACATTTCCAATCCTTCCCTTTGTTGGACTTACCTGTTGTAAAGAAGAGAAACAAAAACAAAAACAAAAAGCCCTGATACATCTATTTTGGAAGAAGTATCGGTACAGAGCATAACTGGATTTGACAGTCATAAAATTGGTTGGGATTACCTAAAACACTTCGATCCTGAGAACAGAAACCTGACTCCTTGAATGGCACAACATTTTTGATCTGTGTAGACAGGATGGAGCTAGGAACTCTTATATAAGCTTTCCACTGAAGAACACTAAGCTGAATAATGTCTACATATGGAGCTAATCCCACTCCGTGGTTCCAAATTTACACAAATAGGGCCTCTGATGATATAAATTGGAAATGATTTTATTTCTATTTTTATAAATAGGACTCAGGGAAGGAGCCATAAGCAGAACTTGTTTGAAGTTTCATGTTCAGCCTGTGCTGGGTTACAAATGTCATAAGAAGCTTCATAAACTACTGTGAACAGGCAGATTAATTTAAAAATCGAATGAAGAAATTTATTTTGGAGAAAGTCCTAGTTATCTGGAGGAGATAAACAAAGGAGCCACAACATTTACTTAAACTGCAACCCAATCCAGAGCTAGGGCTGAGTTCCCTTAGATTATGGGATGTCCAGGATGCTACAGAAGATTTTTATTATGCATATATATATATATAATATAACATATATATTATTGTAGGTCACATAAGTTTATGTTAGGCGAAATGAACCCCAAGATAAGGACTCAAATGGTTCTTCTTTCTGCTATTGTTTCTAACATATTTATAAGATGATTTCTTTGTTTCTTTGTATGTCCCTCTCCCACTGTATAATCCCTGCCTTTACTGTATTTGATGTTGGTATAATTTGGGGAGGGGAAGGGAAAAAACAAATCGTTTAAATAGGGATACAGGTGGACCCATTGTAACAATGAGATGTACCTGTCCTTATGTATAAAAACGAACTTTACATCTTTGGCATAGGTGGAGGTTGCTGGGGTGGGGGTTGCAGGGTGGAGGGAGATGGGAAGGGATGGAGGGGGAAACAAAGGAGGAGGCTACAATGCTTGATAAGAAATGTACTCATTATCTTGCCCATGGAATTGTAACCCCTCTATACGGTATTTTCACAATAAAAAATATCCTGTGCAGAGGGTTTCCAGTTACATGAGTAGGGTAGTGAGGACGTTTCATAGCGGACATTGTTACCTCCTCCTTTGTTGTCCCCCTCCCCTCACTTCCCTCCCCACCTCCCCCGCCCCCAACATTGTAAGGTTCGTTTTCAACATAGTGCCCTGTACATCTCGTTGTCACAATGGGTCAACCTGCATCCCATTTAAGCATTCTGCTATATCCTGTCCCCTCCCCAAATTACACTGGCATCAAATCCAGTTTAAAAAAAGGGTTATATCGTTGGGGAAGAACAAAAAACAAATCAATCATGTAGTGCATGATAAGTACATTAAAAACAATAGCAAAAGAAAGAAAAAAAAACACTTGTGTCCCAGTCTTGGGCTACATTTTGCTTAACATTAACTCATGTGGTCATATGTACATGGCCTTTGACCTTCTCTGCTTGTCCTAGACATGTACTAGTCATTGCAAACGAGGGAAACCATGGGACCTTTGTTTCTTTGGGCCTGACTTACTTCATTTAATATATTTTTTCCAAGTCTTTCCATTTCCTAACAAATGGGGCTACAGAAGACTTTAAAGGTAGTAGAGGTTCGTTCGTGAAGATTAGAATCAGTTTCCATGACCCAAAAGTTACTTAGAATATCGAGATATAATTGATGAAATTAGTATAGAAAGCAATAGAATTTTAGTGTAGATTTAAAAAACCGCCTTATACTGGAACAAGATGCCAGCTGGAATCTTAAAACTAGAAAGAAGTCAAAATCAAACTTCGAGGCTTGGAGGACAGACTGATTCTCTTCTTAGAGGATAATGTAGTCAGTGACTTTTAAGTTGAAGCCAATGTGTATTATTAGCTGACAATTCTTACAGTCCATAGTGATTATATTGAACCTATCCCTCCTGTTCTTTACAAATAAACCAGGCTGTGATGACAGTACATCTGCTTGTAACATGGCTTATTGAATACTTCAAGCTCTCAGATCAGACCTACTTGTTAGAGAAAAGGATCCCATTCAAATGCTATGCTTTTTGATAATGTACCTAGTCACTAGCAAGTAGCTGTAACTGGAAATGTATTATAAGCTTAATCTTTTTTCCCACCTGGTGTGTTACCAGGTGGGAATAACTCTTCTATAGTCTACCTGTTGCCCGTAGATGCAGAAGTGATTTTGCCTTTTGAGTCTTAGGAAGAAAAATATTTTTTTGAGACTGTCATGACTCTAGACAGTGATTATTCTGATGAGGATGGGAGAATTAATCAGAACCTTCTGGAAAGGACTCACTTTTGTATACATAATTAAGAACAAGAACATGAATGATTTGCATTGGAGGCCAAACTCCAAATTAAACAGAAGCCTGGAAGAAGTTTTTTCTGGACCTCACAAATAATTTTGAGGTACTAAAAACTCCAGTGAAAGAAGTCACTGAAAATATGACAGAAACAGCAGAAGCACTAGAATTAGAAGTGGAGCCTGAAAGTGAGATTAAATTTCTGAAAAACATGATGCATTTTTACATGGTGTATCATTGCCTCTTATATATATATATATATAGAGAGAGAGAGAGAGAGAGAGATTTGTAAAGATACTGTACATAGAGTTTACATTTCCTATAGAACACTGTTACCTTCTCCTTTGTTTTCCCCCAAACATCCCTTCCCTACCCCCTCCCCCAGTTCTTCTCTTCCCTTCCCACCCTGAAGATGTAAAGTTCCTTTTCAATATAGTGTCTTGTACATCTCATTGTTACACTGGGTCAACCTGCATCCTTATTTCAGCATTTTGTTATTTCTCTTTCCCTCCCCAAATTTTATATATATATATATATATACACACAAGATGCAGGGCACCAAATCTAATACCGTGAAAACAGGGGTTTTACCATGGGGGAAGAACATGCAAAAGAAACAAAAAATCACATAGTGTATTATATATACATTAAAAACAACAGCAAGAAAGATAAAGCCTCTGAATGAGCAAATGAAGTAATTTCTAGAGGTAGACTCTACCCTAGTAAAGACATGGTAATATAATTGAAATGACAACACAGAATTGAGAAGATTTACATAAACTTTGGTGATAAAACTGCAGGGGCCCGGAGATCAATCTGAATTTTGAATAAAGTTCAAACTTAAGTGAATAAAACACTATCGATGGTTATCACTGGTTGCAGTAAAGTTCACAGTTGCCTAACATTAGACAAGTGAGGGAAATGTGAAGATTGCACATTGATTCTGGTCTGTGACAAAACCCAACTTCAGAAACAGAACAATAAATGAATGCATAAATAAATGAACGAATAAATGATGGTATGAACATTATTTTAAGACATACTGCTGTTACATATTTCATAGACTATGATAGAGCTCTTGCACAAAGTTTATATGTACTTGAAAAGCAAAAGAATTGAGAGACTCACTTTTATTGTGGTGTTCACTTTCATAGGTCTGTCTGGAACTAAACATACGGCATCTCTGAGGCACGACCATATTTATTTTCATGTCAACTTGATTTTAAGATGAGACAGAGTTTATTTCAAACTTGTGGTGCTGAATTCCTCTACTGTTACACAGTGGAGGACTTAAAAACTTGTTAGAGAATATTTGTGAGGAAAACTTTGGTGTATTAAACTTGTACATTCTTAGAACTTTTATCTGAAGAAAGTTTTTAGTAGTGGAGGTAATCTGCTTAATTTACAGCAGCTTATAATTTGGATATTGAAAGAGGGTGTTCCACTAAATACAAGTAATAGATCATTGGCTGTCTTACATTCCAAAAAGCCATGTCCAAACATTTGTAAGAAAAAGGGTTAAAAATATAAGTATCTAAAGCGAGAACAGACAGTAGCAATTTCTTTGGAGTCCCAAATTTTCCAGTGTCTGTACCATTACTTTTGGAACCCAGTCTAATTATAGATGGAAGATAATAGAACAAGACTGAGTATGAGCTATAGCATCTGAGAAGCTGGATTCTAGTCTAGACATTGCTACTGAAAAGCTCACAAAATACTTTGGCTAATATTCTTCTCATGATTCTCATCCCTTCTCTAAAAACATAATGACAAACAAATTTCAAATTTATGTGTAATAATTTTCACAATTTTATAAGGACCACATTTTAATCATAATTTTAAAGTTTTATAACTGACATAGATTATAATCAACCCTATTATCACTCAATACCAGGTGTTCAAAACTGTCAGATACTTGAAACAGTTGGAGGGAGATCAGGTGGTCATAGATGATCACCATAACAAGTGAAGGGAAATGAGCTGTGATGGCTATGTGGTTTTTACCTTTGTATGGGAGCTGATGTTTGAAAACATCCAGGATTTATTGTTTTAATAAATCTACCTTACACAGTGTGTACTGACAAGATGATTATAATACTAGACCAATACTTGCTTTTATAGATCCAATACAGGAAACAAAAAAGTGACCTTGAGACTTGTATACATCTCAAAGTTAGAAGTCAATGTGCTTTAGATGGAAATTTTCTAGACATGACAACAGTGCTCTATTTATATATTTTCAACAGAAGCCAATATTGAAAGAAAACTTTAAAATGTACTGTGAAAAATCCTCTGAGCACATTCCCTCTGTTATTCTTTTATTTTGTTCAAGGTTAAAATATCAATTTGTTAAGGAAGAATATCCTGCATTTCCAATCTAGAAATACTTTAGTCATGTGCTTTTAAACATTTAGAATTACTTTGTACTTGTAGTTTTTGTTTCAACACTGAATTTCCTACAAGAATATGTAATGCAAGCTTTGAAGTGTATCTCAGAGACATGGGATGAAAATTCACAGTGTTGGGAACACTGTAGAAAAATGAATCATAGTATGCTAGACATTTACTCCCAGAAATCATTATACTACAGAATCCCTATTGTCTACCACAGCAGGGGTTAGGTTTTGCAAATCTAGTGTTGTTTTGCTTGTGGCTAGGCAAAGAGAAAATCCATGTTTTAAACTGTTTCAGTGAATTTAAATTTACTACGTTAAAAAACTTTAAAATTGTCTTTAACTTTGTTTTTAATCTATACATTAAAACATAAATACCACATATATTTATGAGGTTCTCTGGAATATTTCCATAGATGCATATATTACAAAGTCTTTAAATCAAAGTAAATGAGTTTCTCGCCTCCAGCATTTCTCTTTCCTTTATGGGGAAAACAAAAAATTTTCCTTTAGTTTCAGAAATACAGAGGAAATGTATACTTAAAAAGCTTCATATGTTTAATGGTTGCTAGTCCTTTTTCAAAAAGCAAAATTGTCCTATAATGAATTGCATACCTAAAAATAGTCCAGCATTTTAAAAGTCTTTAAAACCTTCTCTGGACATGATACTCTTGTGGAAGAGAAGGTTTATTAGAAGGAAACTGTGTTGAAATGATTAAATATTGAGTGAACACCAATTATTATTTTTCAGTGGTGACAGATTAAGTGAAAAGCACAAACTGTGAATAAGAACTCATGGGTTGTGTTTTCTAGTGGAGAAAAGGTGGTTACTATCCTTAAATCTACAGATTGTGTACAAGGTAATGGGCTAGAGGGATTCATGCGTTGAAGTAAACTGAGTGTGGGTGAGGTATATGTGCTGAGAGGACCTGGGGACATTAGACAGCCTTGTTAGGGAATTCACATGTGAAAATGGACTACTTAAAAGGGTGATTAAGATCTGGCACTAGATAAAAAAAAGTTACCCTTACACTTATCTTTGGAGAAGAGTGTTCCAGGCAGTGGGAAAACAGCTACAGAAGCCAGAGACAAGAAATGACTTACAGTGTTCTGTAACATTGAAAAGTTACCCCTGCTTCAGTAATAGCCAAGTCAAGGTATTACCAGGAAAGGTGAAGACACAGCCAGCTGTTGTAGGCTGTGGTACAGCTAGAATTTTATTCAAAATGCATGAAAGATCTCTAAATTTTGGAATATAATCACTCTTGTCACATTTATGAAGTCATTGCATTTTAGAGATTTTGATTTCAGGTTTGCTTTGATTGTTGAAATCTAAACTGGAATAAGTATTCCACTGGACAGTAAAATATATTTTATAAATACCAGTCATAAAGTAGTAAGGGCAACTATTTTTAAGGGGGATGCAAAAAATATCTCACAATCTTTACCTATCAATTTTATTTCCTGCATTCATTATAAGTCTATGCATGAGGATTTAAAGAATAAGGCAAAGCGTTAGTAATTACTCCCTATTTATCAGTGGCTTTGGGGAAACAAATTGCAGTAATGAGGATCTCCATTTTGACCAGTGTGAGAGGTGTATGGAATAGATAAGTGTTTTGATTTGTGTTTCCTTAATGACATAATTGGAGTATCATTTTATTCCTTCTTGTTATTTGTGTATCATCTTTAATGAGCAATCTGTTATGGCTATTGGCCCATTTTAAAATCTGATTGTGTTCATGTAGATGAATTTCAATATTTATTTGTATATTCTATATTATAATTTTTCATCTGTTATTTCTTTTTTATTATTAACAAGTTTTTTATTGTGAAAATACCGCACAGAGGGGTTACAATTTCATGAGCAAGGTAATGAGTACATTTCTTATCAAGCATTGTTGCCTCCTCTTTTGTTTCCCCTTAACATCCCTGCCCTCCCATCTTCCCCCGGCCTCCCTGCCAAAGTTGTAAAGTTCATTTTATGACTTAACATCTTGTACATCTCACTGTTACAATGGGTCCAACTGTATCCCTATTTAAACAATTTGTTTTTTCCCTTCCCCTCTCCAAATTATACCAACATCAAGTTTTGTAAATACGTTTTCCTAGTTTGTGCCTTGTTAGTCCATTCTCTTAACACTGTATTTCACAGAGAAAATTTCCTTTTTACATGGTAGAGCCACACGATCCTCATGTATACATCTTGATATATTACCTCACTTAATAATAATCTATAAGAAATGTACTCATTTCCTTGCTCATGTAATTGTAACCACTCTGTATGGTATTTTCACAATAAAATTATTAATAATAAAATAATAATCTATAATTATCCCTTTTCCAAATAAAGTCATATTCTGTGGGACTCCAACATATGGAACTTTTTGAGTAATGTTATTTAATGTTTCACATAAGATAAGATCTCTATTTCCTGTAACTTATTTTAAAATACTTCCATATAGTTGAACTCATTCTTCTTGTAAATAAAATTTTTATATCTTATAGAAGAAAAAGAAGAATTAACTATTTTCCCACTTACCTAAAGGCATTGAGCCATTTCTTTCTTAAAATAAAATGATATCATTTCTGACATAAAAAGACAAGCATTAGTAGATGCCGAGACTATTTAGAACTATGTGGTATGAAGAAACACTCTGGGTCTTAATGGAAAAACTGAGAGCAGACATCAATCTGGACTTGAGATTTTCTTTATCTAGTGACTACTATGTGTCTATGTTTCTCCTTTGGTTAGAAATACTTAATATTGAAATAATATGTCTTCATTACCATTTTTTATTGGATACATGCAGTATGGGGATATATTAGTTTCTGTTCATAGCACTTTATAAAAAAGAAGAAAGTATTATTCTTGAGAAAATACAGCAAATACATCTCTACCTGGATTTGATTTAAATGACGAAACACTGGTCTTACAGCAGCTCTTAAAATATGATGCAAACTTCTTGTGCATCTCATTGTTTCAATGGGTCAACTTCTATCCCTATTTAAGCATTTTGTTTTTTTCTTTCCCTTCCCCAAATTAGAAAAGTGTGTATATACAAGATGCAGGGCACCAACATCAAATACAGTGAAATGGGGTTATATAGTGGAGGGAGGAACATACAAAGAAGCAAAAAAATCACATGGTACATTATAAATATGTTAGAAACAATAGCAAGCAAGAAAAAACCACTTGTTTTCCTATCTTGGGGTTCATTTTGCTTAACATCATCTTATGTTGAAAAACGAGCTTTACAATTTAGGCAGGAGAGGGGGTAATTGTGGAGGTGGGAGGGAAGGGATGGAAGGGAAAACAAAGGAGGAGATAACAATGCTTGATAAGAAATGTACTCATTATCTTGCTCATGTAACTGTAACCCCTTTGTACAGTATTTTTACAATAAAAACATAAAAAATTGATGAAACTTCATTTTCTTTCTCTTCTCTCTCTTTTTTGTGGGTTGGGTGAGTTTACATGGGAAATATGTGAACTTTTGTAAATCCAAAATTACAATTGTGGCAGATTTTATTTCCCAGAGACTGACACAATATCCCAAATCCTGACCTACATAGTATACTTTTGGTAGTCCAGTAATAAATGTTACAGTCTATTTCTTCAGCCTTTTGAGGTGTTAGTGGGACCTACCACTTCACTGAATGGTGGAAAATAGTGGAGATACACATTACCAGCTGCAGGCAAGCCTTTGATGGCCTGGCAACCTATGTATATAGCATCATGGATCATTTGATCTTGGAATCTGCCACTTGAAACTCAGCTTCTGTTGTGAAAGGGGACAGCCCAAATAGTAAATCCCTGAGCAGGTGTTTCAGTCGGCAGCTCTAGCAGATGACTAGCAACCTGTAATGTGCTCATGAGGGAGCTATCTTAGATATAAACTCCAGAGAGTCTTCAAATGGCTGCTGTCTCGGCCAACATCTGACTGTAGCCATATGAAACATTATAAGCAAGAACTCCTGAAATTCTGAGTCCAACCACAGGCACATAATTTGCAGCAACTTATGATCGAAATGGTGTTTTTCATATTGTAAAATTCCTATTTCCTACTTTACACTGTACATCAGACAATTTGATACCTTTTTTTGCACAAAGATTTTTAATATTTTCCGAATGTTAGGGCAAAGTATGCTTGTTTTTGTATATTTCTTATCCGGACTTCTTATTAATATTATGCTTTTTCAACTAATTAGGTCTGATTACTCTTTGATTGTGATTTAACAGAGATGTCAGATGATACAGAAAATTCCTTGCAGGAAACATTTCATTATGAATTAAGTTAATTTAATAATTATAGAATATTGAGAGTTTTGTTTCACCTTAGTTAACGTCAGTAAGCATATATTATTGCCGTAGTTTTTGACGTAAGTTGTTCCTGCCCTTTCATTTTCATTATAATTTTGAAATCTCTGGGATTCCAGGTCTGTAAAGATCAACCAGCATCCAGTTAGACCACATTGAAGTGCAGCAGGGATGGTCTTTAATGTCGTGGTTCCTTGTCTCTACAAGGACACTAATTTCAAATAGTTTGCAGTTTATTTTCCAAAAAGAAAGCATTCAGAACTTAGATACAGGTTTAGAGGGGGGGAAGTCTTTACATTTGTTTTTCAGTGGATTTTTGCTCCTGAATTTGGTGGAAGGAGAACCAGGAAGCAGAAATGAAGTTATGAAAAAGTCTGTTTATTGGCAGAAACAATGAGACAACACAATGAGAGAAGACAGGGAGATGGCTTCCAGGCAGAGGTGTGATTGTAGTGTCACCCAGAAAGACAGGCAGAAGTAACTGTGGGGTGAATGACTCATTTGTGAATGACTGTAGAGATTGCCATACATTTCATCATGCGAAGCAAGGGAAAGGATCTCAGGGAAAGAGAATAAATGCTCCACATGTGTTTTCTTTTTCCTTCTCTTTTTCTTTCTTTCTTTTTTTTTTCTTGTGCTGGGGCTTGAACTAAGCACCTGAGCTCTGTCTCTGAGCCTCTCTGTGCTCAAGGCTAATGCTCCACAGTGCCACTTTCAGCTTTTTCTGAGTAGTTAATTTTAGATGAGAGTCTCATGGACTTTCCTGCTGGGGCTGGCTTTGAACCTAAGAGCTCATGCTCCTGAGTAGCTAGGAGTATTGGCATAAGCCACCGGGCACCTGGGTTATAGTGAGGTTATTTGAAGGTAATCATACAGGAAAGAAAGGGAGCTACGAGAGTAAAGGCACGTGTTTCAAAAGAAACTATTTTAAAAAATGAGTTCAAGGACGACGTTCCTGAAAGAAGAGAGTTTGTAAAGTTCAAAAGTTCAAAAAAGTATCGGATTAAAATTTCTATTGCTGCTATCTCGTGTGTGTGTGTATTACTAGGGTAATGAGAATGAGACATTGATGAGTGTATTTCTGACAAACGCCCTGGGCCTCTGTGTTTATAGTTTGATCTGGCAAGATGTGCTAGTAAGTGTGTGGGAGTCCAAGCCGCTCCTCCTGCAGATTTGTCACGTGTCAATTCTATGTCATTATAGTCACCTTGCTCCGTAGAAAAGTACTGAGGATTAAGAAAAGAGTGTAATTTGCCCAGATCTGTATGAGTCAACATGACACACACCAAGAACCTGATATCTTTCTATTCAATTTAATTTTCATGTCAAGGTGATGTACAGCGGGGTTGCAGTTACACACGGAAGGTAGTGAGTACATTTCTGATAGCTCCTTCTTTTCTTATATCACAGCTACTTTTGTTTTACATTCCCACCCCTTCATAGCCAATAGGAAATGGCCATTGGTTCATTGGTTCAGCAGTTGAGCCAAATCTTATTTTCCTGCCTTGCTCTCAATCATTAGGGCCTTGTGGCCTGTAGACTTGGCTTGCTTACCAGGCTCATAATGCCCCAATCCAGATCTGACTACCTGGCCTGAAGGCATGATAAGCACCCACTCTAAATTAACTATGTGCCTTGGAGGTGGTAAGATTTCCTCATTTAAAACTCATTTCCAGACTGTTCAACCCAGCTGCTCTCCTTAAAAATCCCTCTTGTTGGCCCAGAATAAAAGCCTGGGGAACTCACAGAGACCTCAGAATGAATGGGGGACTTTTTGTAGGCATGGAACTGAGACAAGATAGATAGATAGAAGAGAGAGATAGTTGGACCAGTTCCTGGCAGCATGATAGTGGTAAACATAACTTAACAGGGCAGCTTCTGGAGCCCACATCATCCTTCTTTGCTCTAGGAGCTGAAACATAATTTTCAGTTCTACTCAGTCTACACTGCTGGATGGCAATTGGTTCAGCTTTGTTCTTGTTGATATGGTCTGTACATTTCCTCCATTCAGATATGTATGGATTGAATCTGCCCACTTCACTGGCGGTAACCATAAAAATATCTAAATCAATTTTCAGAAGTGCATGTTTCTGTTTTATCTGTTATACTTATTTTGTCTAAGCTATATTTGTTACAGATAGACAGACAGACAGACAGACAGACAGACAGACAGACAGATAGATAGATAGATAGATAGATAGAATCTTGGTGTCTGCTAAAAATCTGGTCTCCAGATTTTCAGACACATAATGGACACAGAAGTCTATACTCCTTTCCAGAATACTGATGCAAGAGTTTGAATTCAAGAAAACTTTAAATTGTATGCAGTTAAAATTCTGCTTTTCAATTTCCTCAAGTGAAAACAGAATGCATGGTCTATGACTGTTATCTACTAATCATTTACTTTCCAAATGAAGGTCTATGACTGTTATTTACTAATCATTTGCTTTCCAAATTAAATGAAAAAAAGTGATTTTTTTTAAAAAACATGCTACAGTATGGCATGAGAGGAAGGAAGTTGCCAGGAGCCTCAGCTTGAGGAATGCTTGTGAGGTTTAGATGAGTTGTAGTAAGTATGGTGGCTGGTCCATGGTAGTGACTAGCAAGAATAGATAATTTTAAAAAAGTTTTACATCTCACTGTTGCAATGGGGTAACAAGACCCTATGTTGAAAAACAAACCTTACAATTTAGGTGGGGGTGAGGGGTTTGGGGGAGGGGGGAATGTAGTTGTGGAGATGGGAGGGAAGAGATGGTAGGGGAAAAACAAAGGAGGAGGTAACAATGCTTGATAAGAAATGTACTCATTACCTTGCTCATGTTATTATAACCCCTCTGTACAGTATTTTCACAATAAAAATCTTATTTAAAAAAGTTGTACCAGTACTGGGGCTTGAATTAAAGGTACTGTCCCTTAGTTTTTTTGCTCTAGGAATTCACAGCTCCACTACTAGGTGTTTTGGGTGGTTAGTTGGAAATAAGAATCTCACAGAATTTCTTTGCTTGCCAAGCTTGACAGATCTCAGCCTCCTGAGTAGTTAGGATTATAGGCTGAGATATCAGTATCTGGCTCATTTTATTCATTTAAAAATATCTTCTATTTAATCTGTGATTCCTCTGGTGCTATTTGTATTGGAAAACAGTGAATGGTTGCACAAGTAAGCAGCAAGCATACATGACTAATTCCTTGTCTGTTTATAAACTAGGATTTAAAAGTTATGATATGTAAACTAGGCATTATAAGGTGCCAACCTTATTGCAATGGTTATGATGATTCATGTTAAGAAATTTTTATAATTCTTAATATATGCCAAAATCTATGAAATTATGTATATATATACATATGTATACATTTATGAGTTTCTTTAAATGTATGTGAACCACTCAAAATAAAACCTCTTGTAATAGTCTTGTTTTCACTTCTCCAGCACACTGTTACCTGGAATCTCATTAATAAGGAATAAATAATTTTATTCTATCATTACACAAGGTCATCAGCAAAGTAATAATAGCCACGTCGACTTAAAATGGAATCTTTATGGTAGAAAATAGCATGGAATTTCTTTGCTATACTAAATTTTGAATAAGAATTAAGTGCTACAGGTTGAACTCATGATAAATTGGCACTACTGGATGTTTAAAAGGGCTGACATTTTTTCACATCTGGAGACTGGAAGTCTGATCTCAAATCCACTATGGCTGGGTTTAGGGGTGGTTCTTTTTGTGTTTATGAACTCTCAACTTCCTGTTGGGACATGTTGGGAAGACAGCAAGTTAGCATTAGAGCCTTCTTATAATGAGAACAAAATCATTCGTGGGGAATCCCAAGAATTAGGTAATCACCACCCCAGAACCTATATCCAAATATGGTAACATTGGGAGTAAGATTTCAGTATATCAATTAGGGAGGTAGAAGCATTTGCTTTATAATTGGTAGCAAGTTTCTTTATAGTTAACTTAAAACTTACAATAGGCCAGGCATAAGTGGTTCATGCCTATAATCCTAGCTACTTAGACTAATATCTAAGCATCAAGGTTTGAAGCCAGCCCAGGCAAGAAAGTCCACGAAACTCTTATCTTCTCCAAGTAACCACCAAAAACCTGGAAGTGGGGGTGAGGCTCACAGTGGTAGAACCCTCGTCATGGACAGCTCCTGAGATCAAGCCCTTGCACAGGCATAAACAAATAGAATCATGAGAGCTCCGGACCTGACCAATTCAGATTTACTGTTGATACAAATAGTGGTAAACAAACAAACATCTAGTTCCTTGCCCATTATAGAACCCAAATATATGTGAATCATTTTATTTAACTTGGATAACTTGATTTCCTCTGAAATCCAGGTGCCTACTTAGTTTTGGAAGAGAAATAAGCTCATGGTGTGTAGAAGTATCATGTTGAGTTAGCTAATCTATGCTGCTCTCTTGAAATAATCTCCCCAGAGGTCAGGGAGATGATAATGAGAACCAGAAAAGGAATGAAGGTAGAGAATGGGAAAGAAAACACTGAAAACCAGACAAATTTCTCAGTTTTTCTGTCAATGAGCTTTCATTTTTTTCCCTTTCCTTTCCCTGGCATAGAGAAATGAGGCACTCCGGACTTCGTAAAATCTATAAATGCCTCCTTTTTGTGTGATGCCTGCACAGAGAGCTTAAATCCAACTCTCACAGTCCAGAGAGCCCAGGAGCTTGGGGCGGGGAGGAGGCTCAGCCTCCTGCTCCTTCTGACCTCCAGCACTGCTGTTTCAGAACCTCAGTGCCTCCATCCTGACTCTCCCCAACTGCAATCTATCTTTGAATGCCCTGCACAGCTGGGCTCTGGTAGTTGGGCCTACTGCCAGTCATCTCTAACTGGCCAAACCTTCAGACAGGCAGCTGGGACACCAGAATTTTCCTGGGAATTTCCTAGCCATCAGCGTGGATAGTCTATCCTTGTTTGCTGATATAAAACTAGTGAAGATTGGCAAAGATAAATGAGCAATCCATCCAGGAGGATTGCACGGCTCATCCAAACTGTTGCCTGACACTGATTCCAAGTAGCATTCAACTTTGTTCTAACGAGCTAACAGATGTGGGCATTGTCAGAGGAACTTAATAGGGATTAGTCACAGGGAAAGAGCTGGATGAGTTTTCTCACTAAATTATGGTTTGGAGCAAAAGGATAGAAAAATGACATCCTATGTTGACAATCAACTTGAGAGAACGTTGAACAGTTTCCTGGAGATTCGCATGAGAGGCGTAGTGAGTGTTATACCAGCTACAGCCTGTGGTTTGGGGCAAAGCCAGCTATTCCTGGCATTAACCATTACCTACAGATAACCAGAGATTGAGCAAACTACTACATTGGTGAAGTAGGCTTTTCAGGAAAAGCAAAGTATCAAACTCACTGCATTAATGAATGCCAATGTCCTGTGATCCACAGGCATTACTCATAGAAGCAAGAGGATTTACATTTACAGGCTGAGTACTGGCTTAATTTACACATCTAGTACCATTTCCTAGAGGAGCATCTCAATCGTCTCATTTCATTGTCTCATCAGCCAAAGGGAGAAACTCCAAAATTAGTTTAAAATCTCAGCAGCGCACATTTGTTGAGTGTTTGACATGGGCCAACAACTGTGCTTACCTATTCTGTCATTACACAATATCATCGATGACACAGGTGTTCATACAGACCCTGGTGAACACATGAAGGAGGTGAAATCAGAGAGTTTACGCCACTTTTGATTTCACTCAGCCAGTAAATAAGGGCATTGCTATCACATCTTACTTGAAATAAAGCCAAGTCAGGGGTATGTAGCTGAAACCGAGGCCATGCCACGCCTGAGCCTTGGTCAGAGATGCTTAGCAAGTTGATCACCCAATCTGATTCCATTGTATCATTAAAAATTACCTTTTCCAGATGAATATTTCCCTAGATCAGAGGAGTCTGGGACATTCAGATGGTGTGGCTGTAGATGAGATTATAACCCAGTGGTGTCTGTCCCAGAAACATATAAATTTAAATTAGTTTTAGCTTTAGATATAGGTTGGTCTTCATAGTGGCAATATAGAGTGAGTATTTATTGGCTCTGAAAATTTAACTTGATGCTCTTGAGTGCTGTGTTATTTGCTCCATAGGTATATCAAAGTATAATTCTATTAACTTGATAGTAAATTATAAAACAAGAAAAGAAAGAAAATGTAGAGTTGAAATCCCTTGCCTCTACAGATCATTAATTTTGTTAATTTAAGATTTCCGAAGTGCCTGTGTTCCTGAATATCTAAACTGTCATAAAGGTTCTTTCTTTTTGAAAAGTACAACTAATCACCACAACACAAAGTGCTTGTTTCTTTTGCTATGTTCTTTATGCTACACATGGGTAGCTGAATAGAATAAACTTGATGTTTGCTGTTTTCCAAAAAGGAGTGTAAGATGCTGAATTTTGAAAACTAGAATTTTCTCCAAGGAAATGCCTTCAAAGAGAATAGTGATGTGTTATCTATGAGGTAACAACTTTGATAAAGTTGACCAGCTTGTTCAGAAAAAAGATTTTCTATTTAGTTGTATGAGATATTTCACTAAGACAAGATTACTTTGTAGAAAGAAATAATCTGGAATCTTTTCTCCATTTCTTTGCCCACTTCTCGAGCAGACATAATTAAGCTGAATAAATTTTACTACTTAGAGAGGAAGCTTGCATCAATATTTCATCTGTACCATTGCCCATGGCACACAGCAACTGGGGCCTTCCCAAGAATGATTGTTCTACTTAGGATCATATATTTAGCAAAATCTGGGGCCCTGGAATTGTACACTGAACTCAAAGTACGAACAAGATTGCTTTCTTTTCCATGTGGAAAGATATTTCACTTTTGTCACAAAGTACATTTAATTTGAAGTGAAAAGAATCTAGTTGGGTATGCAGTGTAAGTCAAGAGACCTAAAACACAGAATTTATTCTCAAGTGTTTACTTTTTTCTGAATTTTGTCTTAGAATTTGAAGGCTGCTATTACCTGTTCTGATGATCTCAAGTAATGTGGAATTTTCTCTAGAATCATTAAAGTGAAATTCTATTAACATCATTTTTTACTCTTTAAATTTTATATGAAATATAAAATATTATCCTGGTTATTTATTCATTTGTTTGCTTCATTGCTTAATATCTTCCTAATGACTACATAATTATTATATTTTTTCTGTAAAGTAGGAAATTCCTCAAGATGAACTATGTAGTGGACAATTTTACATTCATACTTCTTAGAAAAATATTTGCCTTTTTTCCTTTTCCCCAACGGAGACTTTTCTCTCCAAAGTAGATTTTTTTCTAGCCCTATTTGGCACTTTTTTTTTTTACCTATTCCCCCTTGAAAGTTACACACACACACACACACACACACACACACACACACACTCATACATATGACAAATGAATCTCTTATTTTCATGTTCATGAGATGCACTATATATCAACTTTTGTGTTAAGTTCTGAATATTCATTTATTGTTTTGTCAGTACAGCAAACACAAAATAGATTTTTGGTAGTCCCTTGCCTCTTTTGGTTGAAGACATTAACACACAGTGTGTTTGAAGATACATTCCTCATAAGAGACATGGGATTTGATCTGTAGGCAGTCTAAGTCTTAAGTATATGCAGAGCTTTGTAGTTTATCATTTTATCTTTCCTTCCTTTACTATATTTTGCTTTAATTGTTTTCTTCAACCTGTACCCTTTATCAAAGATTAGTTGCTGTTGGATTTGTTTTAAATTTATTGCTCCTTGTACTCATTTATCTCTATATTTAGTTTCCTCTACAGTTTTCTGAGCTCTGCCACAAAATAGTGCCTTATCCTTTTTTTCTTCCTAGATTTATTCTTCTGATAAAGTGTCTTGTCCGTAATCTATTTGGCTAGGGAGTTGAAGTCAGGGACTTGCACTTCCTAGGAAGCAGGTATACAGTTTGAGCCAAGCTACCAGTACTATCTTACTTTTCCAATTGTTTTTCCCCCTGGTAGATGCTCCTGTTTTTGGCTGGGGTTGGCTTCAGACTACGGTTTTTCCTACATACAGTCTCTAGTTTAAGAAGCATGGCAGGCGCATACAAGTGTGCCTAGCTTCTTGATTGCAATGAGGTCTCAGTGACATTTTTCCTTGGTTGGTTGTAATGACAGTCGTGATTGCTGTCTTCAGAGTAACTGGGATTACTGGAATATTCCACCACCCCTGTCTAGGCTTTCATCTCTCAAGGCCTTAAAAATTCATTTTCAGAACTATGCCCCTATTCTTCCTGGTTTCATTCTGTTAAAGGATACTGTCTTGTTTTTATTTCCTTAACTCTTTTATTTTCCCATTATTTACATGTATAGCTTTCATGTTAAATTTGTTAGGCTTTGCCTTACTATATAGTTATTTTCATTTGAGTTCAATTTTGCTGAAGAATATACTTGTGAGTAGCATTTTGTCTGCTCTACATACTACCTACCTCTTGGATTCTATATTTTGGTACTGTTCATATATAAGACCTTTAAGTCAAGGGCTGACTCTGAGGCTAAACTATTCATTAACTAGTGTAATGTCTCCATGGTGCAACTACATGTGCATGTTTATTTATATGACTGTTTTGCATACATGTATATATATGCATACACATACACATGCTCTACATTCTTGTTTATCTCTAGAATACCAATACTGCCTGATGCATTCTGTAATTCAGTATCAAATAAAAACCATTCATTAGTTGTTGGAAAGCTATACTGATGTGTAACCTGACTATTGTGATTAGAACTGATACAAACAAGGGTTTGCAGCTATCTTTACTGTATGATGACCTACATTCCTTTGGCTAGATGCCCAGGAGTGTAATATGATCAAATTGTAGTTCAATGGTTGCTGTTTTCAGGAAAAGAGAGGGAAGTTGGAACCACCACATTAAACCAAATAAGTCAGACTGAGGAATTAAATGTTACATGTTCTATTTCCTATGTGGACTTAAACTTTAGAATGTCTGTCTGTCTATCTATCTATCTATCTATCTATCTATCTATCTATCTATCTATCTATCATCTATCTATCTATACACCTTCCAGGTGCCAGTGGCTCATGTCTGTCACCCTAGCTACTCAGGAAGTTGAGATCTGAGGATCACGGTTTGAAGCCAGCCCAGGCAGGAAAGTCCATGAGACTTATCTCAATTAATCACAGAAAAATCTGAAAGTGGTGCTGTGACCCAAGTGGTAGAATGCTAGCCTTGAGCACAAAGAGGCACAGAGACAGTGCCCAAGACTTGAGCTCAAGCCCCAGGACTGGCACAAAAAGAAAGAAGGAAGAAAGGAAGGAAGGAAAGAAGGAAGGAAGGAAGGAAGGAAGGAAGGAAGGAAGGAAGGAAGGAAGGAAAAAGAGAAGAAAGAAAGAAAAAAGAAAGGAAGAAAGAAAGTAAGAAGTAAGGAAAAAGGAAGGAAAGAAGTATATCCTCAGTGTAAAATGGGAACCGTTTTGAAGATAGACAAGGAAGAGAGGTGGAAAAAAGAGCAGATATATGATTGAAGTACTGGGTATGTACTTGTCTTAAACAAGGAGAAATAAGAAAAAGTAATAAGAGAGATGAATGTGATTAAACCATATTATGTGGAAATATCACAAGGAACATCTTTTTTTACAATTAATAATCACTTCATAGAAGTAACAGTGGTCAGAAACTACAAATCTAGAGACAGTTACTAAATTTATCTTCTTAAATTTAAATTTGTTGCTGCCTATAATAAAGGACTCTGAATAGAAAAAAGAATGAAAGGCCAATTTTGCTTAGTGGGAAATAGAAGAGTCTGGGGAACAGGAAGTGATATTGGGGCTATAAGACTTTCTGAACTCTCTATAGTTCAAAGAAAACAGCTTTGGCTGCCTTTCTTTGTAAGGCTAATAGAAGCAAGGCAACGTTTATTTATTATTTATTATAAATAAGTTCATTTACCACAGTCTTAATAAACACACTTCTGAAGAGAAAGGAAGAATATAGTATAAAAAGGTACAGGTACATCCTAAAGTGTTGACTGTTCAGATCCTTTTCACCTTTACATTTCCCTCAAAATCAAAAGGTCCTTTGGTGCACATGTAGGAAAAGACCCTCTTCATAGGCTGTCAGTTTTCATTTTCCTAACAACAGAGTATTTATCGGTAATAAAAGGTGTTCTCTTATGAAAAGAAGATAGTTGTGTTCATGTTTCTGGTAAGGATTAAAGGCAGAGACTGCAGCATTCGCAAATTATTAAATATCCACATTGTGTAGGATTACTGAAGTGATTGCACATATAGAAACAACTAAAATAAAATGCGTATCACCTTGCATTCCCAGTGGACTGTCACTAAAACTGACTATACTCGCATCAAATGTCACGTTTAGCATCTGCTTCTCAGGAATTGTAAAAGCAAATGTGTGTGTGTGTGTGTGTGTGTGTCTAATCTCACAACAAGCAGTCTTTGTTCAGTTTCCAACTTACTAGACAATATATTTTGTTCAATATAGAAACACAAACATCACTCAAGGAACACATCTGACATGTAATATAGAGTCATAATGAATGCAATTTTTAAAAGAATATCTTGTAGGTTATCTTCATAAATAAAAGTTTTCCAGGGCATAAAGCTATAACATTCCTTTATTTTAAGGGGATTTTAAAAATCACACCTGTTAATTCTTGGTTTTTATTGAGAGTCTGTTTTTCCCTAGCACCTAATTAGAATGTTTAAAACACTTTGGAGTTATTAGACAACACCGGAGTAAAGTACATAAATAAATATAGGATGAGGAGCACAGGTGTTTTCCTGATTCAATTAGTGCTTCTTTATTCTAAACTCTTCTTTGACTTACAGACGCTTTCTTAATTCCAAAGATGAAAATAAACAGTCGTTTGGCTATTAGGGCAGCCCATGGAGGGCTCATTAGCTGGGTTCTAATTGGGTTCTCTCACAAATCTGTCACTCAGGATTGAAGGTGAACCTCATGCCAGCAGCAAACGATTGCACAGAGGGCTCTGAAGTGGAATGACTGAAAGCACTTCAGAGAAATTGGAGATGAGATGAGTTTAGGACAAATGAAATGCACTTTTAATAAGGACTAGAGATGGGAAGTGAAATAGGCCTTGGACAACTCATGTTTTAAAGGAGTCATTTAGGGTGAATCTTCCATATCATTGCATTATTTTATTTTATATTTATTTGTTTTTAACTCATTTATTTGTTTAGGTAAATAAATCATACTAGAGTTTGCCTTTAGAGCTGGGAGAGTGTTCCACCACTTTGTCAACACTCTAAAACCTTATTAATTTACGGTTTCAAAGTTTTACCTGGGATTGACCTCACAGTCAGATTCTCCTATCCTGATTCCTTGCAACACCGAGGTTATGAGCATATGCCACCACCACTGTCTGGCCATAAATGCATCAGTGACTGTCTCTCCTACACCTACCTTGGCCAATATTTGACCTAAAGTTACCTATCAATCAACCAACTAATCATCTGTTCAGTGAGGGAGGAATTCTCATGGCCATGGACTTAGCTGGCAGCCAGCCCCCACCGGAGATTTTGTTCCTACTATCCTCAACTCACTGACGGTGAATAACATATCAAAATCTTATCCCAAGGCATCACCATGAATTTTTCCTAACCTCTACTCCCAGGTAGAGGTAGGTGGTTTCTCTTAAGCCCTTGAAACAAATAACCTCTAGCAAGTGTGTCTAATATACTTGATATGATACTTAATCTCTCTCTCCTCTCTCTCTCTCTCTCCCTCTCTCGCTCACTCACTCTTGGGGGATAGATTATAGGACAATTGCAGCATGGAATTAGGTATTAATCATCTTTAGAAACCTTCTGTAATCTTCACTCTTAAAACAGATGTTGACAATAAGAAGAAATTCATAAATATTTGTTGAATGAATGGCTTAATCTTTTCAGGGATGACACCAACATCTGTATTACCACAAATGTTTTTATTGGTAGTATTGATATCCTGTGAACATGGCTTTGCTAATGCTGGCAGTATTAGTATTTTATCCCCAGAAATCCATGCTAGAAATCAACAGACCTGCAAAATCCCAAACATTTCTCATTATTTAACTATTAATGAGTAAAATTTAACAGTATACTGAAATGATAAAGTAATAAGCCTATGCAAAGCCATAAAAACTAACAACACAAATGAGTAAAAATGTCTATTAGGTCAATAATCAACAGATTCTACTTAGTTATTGGGTTCTAAGTTATCAGCTAATTCATCAAAGGAAGAGTAAATTGGTAACATGGCCCTGAGTTCTATGAATTATAGGTAACAAAAAACTGAGCATGTTCCTGTGCTCTGGAAAAAGATCAACAAAAGAAGAAATTAATTAATTTAGGAAATAATAAATGATAGTAATTATATATTTAATTCTTATTAGAACTTGAGTTCATATTATTATTATTAATATTGTTGTTGTTCTTGTTATTTGTGTGCTGGTCCTTGTGGCTTGAACTCAGAGCCTGAGTACTGTCCTAAAGCCTTTTTTGCTCAACTCTAGAACTCTACCACTTGAATTCACTCTCCACTTTGGGATTTTGGTGTTTAGAGATAAGAATCTTAAAGACTTTCTTGCCTACGCTGGCTTTGAATCACAATCAGGAGAGATCTCGCTCTCCTGAGTAGCTAGGATTACTGGTATAAGCCACCAGCACCCAGCATAATAATATCCATATCATATTTGCATATTTAAAATAAAATATGAATATTTACATGATAATTTTATAGAAATATTAAAATGATGATAATTTTTTCCATAAGGGCAGATGACATGATTTGTGTGTGTTTGACCACAGGACTAAGTCAGTAATTAAAAGTCCCATAACAAAGATTCATTGAGGACCAAATGACTTGTATGTTGAATTTCATCAAACTTTTAAAGAAAATTAATTGTACTATTCAAGATACTCTAAAAATTGAAATAGACCTCACCTAAGCTTATTCTATGAAGTCAATACCATTTAAACCCTAAAAAGAGCACAAAAACAGAAAAAGAACATAGACCAAAAAATTTTCATAAGAAAATACCAGCAAACTGAACCCAAGTCCAGCCAATAGAGTTCATATGCTAGGTCTCTAAATGAGATTTTATCCCAGAGATGTAAGGATCAATTAATGTAGTACATATCACATCAATAAAAGGGTAGGAAAAATAATATGACCTTCTCAATACCAAAAATCAAATAATTGATCGAGTTCAAAACCTTGTCATGATTAAAATCTGTGAGGTAAGTGTGAAAGCAATCTATGGGAACACCAAATCTACAAATGACAAACTCACATCCTGTGTCATGGTGAGCAGACGGAAGCTGTAAGCATTTCCAATAAGAAAAGGAAGATGAACACTTTTCACCCCTTTTATACAACACAACATCAGAAATCTTTCAGCATCCAGGCAAGATAAAGATGCAAACTGCACAGAAGGAAGTTAACTTATACTTTGTAGGTGGCTTGAGCCCAAACAAGGAAAAATCTAAAGGCTTGATTAAGGATTTTCATTCTGACACTATTTTTAATGGCCAGGACATAGAATCAGCCTACATCAATGTATGGTTGAATTTAAAAAAAATAATGAAGTACTTCAAAATTGCTCATATTAGGTGGCTAGGAATAAAAGTATGAAATCCTGACATTTGTGATAATATGGATGGAAGAATATAAGCGATATTAAGGTAAATGAATTCAGCCAGGCACAGAATGCCAATCATATGTGTTATGTGCATTCACATGCATCAGCTATAAAATATGACTTTCTGTATCTTGACAGTGGATTTTGGTCACTAGTAAGAGTAAAAAAAAAGAGATGCATGGAAAATATTACTGGGTATTAAAATGCAGTTAGGTACGTGGCATACCTTCCAGTGTTCCAGGCATATTAGAAAGATTATAGATTAGATAAAATCATTGCATGTTTCATAAAGAAATAAATGAGAGTACTTAACAGTTTCTCAAGAGAAAGAAATGGAGATGAAATGCTAAATAAGCCTATTTTTTTCATTGCAGGTTGTATACATGTGTGAAACCATCACATTACACTCCATAAATATGTACAATGAAAATGATTTTAAGTGAAGAAAGAAAACTTAGAAGTCCACAAAGTAAACAAACACAAATTCTTTGGACAATAATTTCTGAAACAATATTGGGTAAAGTCAGCAAATGAAGAGTTCATACCATGAAAAGGAGCAGTATCTGTGTGAAATAGCATCTAAAACACTAAATCCAGGGCTCCAACAGATTTGTACCCTCCTGTGGTTCCTTTTCTTCTCTTATGTAGCCCATCAGCTTTCCTAATGACTCTGTGTCAGTATTCTTCCATCTCATTGATAAAGAAGGGACCCCCCCCATCCACAAATGTCCCAGGACCACTGTGGCTACACATTTCATTAGGCAATGATGGGTAAGACAAGGAGGATTTTGTTATCCAAACGTCCTTACATGGGGACAGGCAGATCACAGAATCCCACAAAGGTCTGTGTTGGACGGCTCTCAGGAGCAGAGGGAGCAGGCAGAATGTGGGGACAGGTTGGTCTTTATCACAAGGTGAGATAACTCTTGGTTTCCACACAAGTATGTGACTAGTTTTATGAATTGTTCTCAGTTTAGTAGGAAGGTTAAACTTATTAAGTTGAGGATATGTGAGGTGCAAAACAATTTCTCATTTTATAGTGGAGTTAATTTATAATAGATATTGCATAATGTGAAACATGCTGCTACTAAAGACTTACCAAAGGGACAGAAATATGTTTTGTTCTCCCAAAATTTCCCTTCCCTGTAGTAAACTTTATGGAATGAAATTCATGCTCATTCAGCATAGTTCAAATGATACTGGAGAAAATGGTCATCTGCATGCAGATGACTGAAACTATGGCCCTACTTCTTATACAGCACAAGGATCAACTCTAACTGGTTCAGATAGCTGGATGTATGATCTGGCAATTCAAAATTCTTATAGAATAATAATAGTGAAAAAATCATAGAAGATATAAGCACAGGAATTTTTAAGAAACTGGAGCTCTAGAAAATTCGAGCAAGAATTGAATAATAGGACTTCATCAATAAAAAAAAACTAAACTAAATAGCATTGTGCAACAAGAGAAACAATTACCAAAACCAAAATATATCTAAACGAACTGGAGAAAACCTTTGCCAGTTATTCAATGGATAAATGATTTACATCCAGAATATAAAATAAATCTATGATCAGTAAAAGAACAAATAGTCAATTAATTAATAAGTAGGCTGATTAATTGAAAACACAGTCCTCAGAAGAACAAATAAAAAGGGTTAATATACACCCAAAGAAATATCCAATATCCTTAGTCAAGGAAATGCAAACCAGAACTTCAATGTCTAAATCCAGTCAGAATTGCAATTATTAAGAAAACAAAAACGTGGGCAAAGGTAAAAAGAAAAAGGAATCTGCATACACTACTGGTGAGAATCTATACTAGTGCAGTCACTATGGAAACCAGTGAGTGGATATACACATATATGCATACAAATATACAGAAATCCATATAATATGCAGGGAGATAAAACACTATCCTGTGTATATATTATGGAATGTTACTTAGCCATATAGAAAAAGTGCATCATAAGTATATTCATGAGAAAGGGTGAGAACGTGCTTGTAATTAGAAGACTGGGTAGGACGAGGAGGGAAGTGAAGAGAATGATTGAGGATGAATAATATTGAAATGAATTGTATATATTATATAAGAGAAGTCTCTGAAACATGTCAGACTCTAGGGAGCTGCCAGGAAAGAGTGATAGAAGGGTTAATAGGGTTAATATGCAATGTTGGCATGTGTGAAATACTTTGTGCAGCTCTGGTAAAATTGATATACATTAAAGTGACAGGAAAGTACAAGTCTCTGTTTGGGGGTAGGTTGCTGTTCCCAGAAGGAGTTGAGTGGAGGGAGATCATGGGTGAGAATAAATATGAACAAGGCACCTTATATATGGAACTAGAGCAATGAAAAGTGGGGACTATTTCAGAAAGATTATAGGAAATGAGGTAGATTGAAAGGGAGGGTCAGTAGATTGATACACTGCAAAAATATAACGAAGAAGCCCCTTTATACAACAAACATTAATTATGTTAAAGAAGAAGAGTGTTTTATGTAGCAGACATTGTGCCTTGAAAATCAGGTACACCGACTTCAACAGCCAATCAAAACATTCATACACTATGACCAGCTAGGATTCATTCCAGGGATGCAAAGCTGGTTCAATATACACAAGTCAATTAATGTAATTCAACACATCAGTAGGAACAAGGACAAGAACCACATGATCATCTCAAAGATGTAGAAAAAACATTTGACAAGATCCAACACCCCTTTAAAATGAAACTAGGAATCCATAAAATATTCCTCAATATAACGAACCTACAGCTAGCATTACTCAAAACGATTCTCTAACATCAGGAATGATGCTCTCTCCACTCCTCTTCAATATTGTATTGGAATTCTTAGGCAGAGCAATACTATGAAAGACAAATATAAAAGGGGATCCAAATAAGGAAAGAAGTAAAACTTCCTCTTTGCAGATGACATGATCCTGTATTTAAAGAACCCCATAGACTCCTCTCCCAAATTACTTGAGCTGATCCAAAACTCTGGCAAAGTAGCAGGTATAAAATTAATCCACAAAAATCAGTAGCTTTTCTGAATGTCCAAATAAGAAGAGCAAGGCTAATCAGAAAAGCAACTCCTTTTGTAAAAGTCTAAAACATATCTAGAAATTAATTTAACCAAAGATGTGAATGACCTCTAGGATGAAAAATTTAAAAGCCTAAAACAGGACATTAAAGCAGATTTACCTCCCATGCTCCTGAATTGGGAGGATTAACTTTGTCAAAATGGCAATACTGCCCAAAGCTATCTACTAATTTGTTGAAATATCAATCAATATCCCAACAACATTCTGTTATGAACTAGAAAAACTATTCCAAAAATTCATATGGAATACTAAAAAACCTCAAATAGCAAAAATAATTCTTATCAGGAAAAACCATGCTGGAGGAATGTCAATATCAAACTCCAAACTCTATTAGAAAGCTGAAGTTGTTAAAAAAAACAGCTTGGTACTGGCATAGGAACAGGCCTGAGGAACAATGGAATAGAATTGAAGACCCAGACATGATCACTCAGATAGAAGAAAAGACAGCCTCTTCAACAAATGTTGCTGGATATATACATGTAGAAAACTGAAGTTAGACCTTTATATATCACCCTGCACCAGAAACAACTCCAAATGGATCAAAGACCTTGAGGTAAGAGCAGACAACTTGAAAATATTACAGGAAGGCATAGGAGATACACTATGGCACGGGTCAAAACTTCCTAAATAAAGATCCAGAAACCAAAAAAATCAAAGAAAGGCTTCTGCATGGCAAAGGACGTAACTAGCAAGATCAATAGAAATCCTACAGATTGGAAGAAGATCTTTATGAGCTATACAACAGATATGGGTCTCATATAAAAAATATACATAGAGCTAAAACAATTAATCCCCCAACAAAAAAAATCCTCCAAGAAAAAAATCCATTCCATCAATAAGTGGACAACAGACCTTAAAGAGACTTATCTGAAGAGGAAATAAGAACAGCCAATAGACACATGAAGAAATGTCCAACATCTCTGACCATAAAAGAAATGCAAATCAAAACGACAATGAAATTCCACCTAACCACAGTGAGAATGGCAATTATCAAGAAAAAAATAATAGTAGATGCTGGCAGGGATATAGCCAAAAGAGAACATTACTATACTTTTGGTGGGAATGCAAACTGGTTGAATCACTCTGGAAAGCAGTAAGGAGGTTCATCAAAAGGCTAAACATAGCACTACCTTATGACCCAGCAATTCCACCCCTGAGCATTTACACAAACAAGGCCACACTAAAACTACCAGCACAACTATGTTCACTGCAGCATTATTTACCATAGCTAAGATATGGAACCAACCCAGATGACCCTCAGTAGATGAATGGATCAAGAAAATATGGCATATATACAAAATGGAATTCTATGCTTTCATCAGAATGAATGATATAACCCCATTTTTAAGGAAATGGAAAGACTTGGAAAAATCATATTAAGTAAGCCAGACCCAAAAAATTATAGGTTCCATGGTTTCCCTCATTTGTAATAATTAGTATATGTCTAGGACAGTCCTAGCAAAGGACTGAAATAGCTCAATAGCTATATATGTATGACCACATAAAATAAGGCTAATGAAACTGAACTCCAAGCTATGGAACAAGAGAGTTTTTAAGTTGTTTTTAATGTACATTGTGAAGTTATTTTTTTCTTTAGTCCAATTTTTCTTTTCCTTTGGTTTATCCCTCATATCACTCTTTTTGCTTTTGGTACCCTGTGTCTTGTATATACATTTATCTGATTTGGGGAAAGGAAAGAGAATAACAAAATGGTGATACAAAGGGCAAAGGGTGAACCAATGCAATAGCAATACTCAAAAGATATTATGTTGGAAATGAACTTCACAACTAGGGGGAGAGGTCGGGGGGGGAAGGAAAGCGGGAAAAAAAGTTTGATAAGAAATGTACTCATTGCCTTACTCATGTAACTCCTCTGTACAATACCTTTACAATAAAATTAAAATTAAAAAATGCAAGAAATTCAGGTACACGACCTTATCTACTCCTAATCATGGTGCTGAGCTATCTCCTCTTTCAGAATGTAGAGTTGAGCTATTAGTAGTACATAATGATTGTATTCAGTTGACCTCTGAATGTCTGGATTCAAATTCCCTTCAAAAAATATTCAATACTGAAGTCATTTCTTTTCAGGATTTAGGTAATATCTTCCAGGATTGCTATTCACAAGATTTAGTATCTGAACTCTGCTAATTAGAGCAAGGGAAAGCACAGAAAGTGATACTGCATCTTATTTACTGTCCCACACACAAAGGAACTGCAAGCAGCCCTGAGTGAGTTTGAAACATCAGCTTCTGTGGGGGAAGAAATGTGGGGACACTTGAGCATGTGTGCATGTGCACGCACACACACACACACACACACACACACACACATGCTTACAGGCAGGTACACACCTATGTCACACTTGCAAACCTACCCAAATAGAATTACTCTCATTTTTTTAGCAGTTTTCTATCCAAAAATAAAGTGACTAGATATGTCTCCTAGCTATGTGTCATGTATCATAGGTGCTAGCTTACTTGCTTCCTGCTCAGAAGTTCAGGAATGCTAAGCAAAGAGTTTCTTTCAAATGCTTAATTTTTTCCAAGGCTTGAACAAATTACTCACTAAAATTTTAAATGGCCTCAGGTAAGTCCCAGAAATTTTATTGAACAAAGTGGTGCTAAGGTGCGAGCATTTATCTATAGTAGTAAATAAACCATATTGAAGCACCAGGGTTACATGCTTTATTTTTAGGGAAAACAAATCAACTTTTAATTTTCAAATATAAATTTGTTTGGAAATTACTGATGTTTTTTTAAAGTAGAAATATTTGATGCTGATTCAATTTCCCATTTTTGTGGATAGTTGAGGAACCTCTACATGTGACGACTATTATTCAAAAACTAATGCTAATTGGATATCCTGTATAAAACCAAAGGTTTTTATAAATAGTAAGTTTCTGTGAGAATCTGAGTTGAATACCTAGCTAATGACACTTGGTTGTCAACAAGTTGACACTTGGATTTGACTGTCCTCTGGTGATTATAGCATGGTGGTGACTCAGATCTTCACTTCCTCAAGTGAATTTGGAGATGTGTTGCTGGACAGACTTAAAAGCAGAGGAGAAAATACTACCATCTTGTGATTTACCTGAGTGAATGAAGAATTTAGATTTTCTTGGTTTAAGCCAAGGGAATTTCAGTTGTGCCAAAACTTTGATATTCTGGCTTCCACACCTTTCTTAATCTTTCCCATTCTTTCTGGTTCTCCCTAGGATCTCAGCACATGGTGCATAGACAGATGATTGGGGTCTTTGTTTCCAGACATAGTGAGAAGAAGCAGGCTTTTCTTATTTTGTACCCAGGTGATGTGCCTCATGTGTGCCTCAGTCACCTGAGATAGGAAAAAAAGAGGGTAAAAATGAAGAACAAGGCATGTATAACTTCCTAGAACCTTCATTGTGCCTTGTCTCCTGGAAATTCCACAGGGTGACTTGCACACAGCATGATCAGAATGGGCATTTAAAATGACCTTTAAGTCTGCTTCTAGTCAGAGGAAGCAGGAAATTGCCATCCAACTGCTCGATTATGAAATTTTGCATAGACAGTTTAGATTACAGTGTACAATTTTTCATATTCCATGTTCCATTTCAAGGAAATATAACCTCTTGCTCATTCTTGTCAAAAGCCTTTTGGATGTGGGCTCTGCAGTATGGCATATGACCTAAAGATTATAACTATACACCAGAGGTAAATTTGACAATCTGTCACCTGTGTAATGCTCTCTACCAAGCTATTAGTGAAGAAAGAAAATGATAAAGGACACACACCTACGGCATGGAACCTATCTTTGTACGTATTCAAAATAGCTCATGAATATTTACACTTTTAAATTTAGGACAATTCTAGTTAGTCATATTTGTTGGTTTTTGAATGAGTAGAAAATATGTCAGTAGGTATAGAAATACATTAAAATTAATTTAGGGTAAACAGACATTTTAAAAATACTAACCCTTCCTATTCATCTTCATAGCCATGAACAATTTGTACTGAAATTGTACTATTTGGTCTCTTATTAAGTACCATGCACTTTACAGTACTTACTACTCCAGATAATATTTTTTTCATTTTCAGGGGAAAAGTATAAATTTGCAACCAGTCTTTGTTAATTGGTTTGGTGTCTAGAAATTTGATTAAATTCAGATCTCTAAAACATTTTAGATATTTTATTTACATGTGTAATCAAGTTGCCTATCTAAAGCTTTCTAAATATTAATTTCTAAAAAATAATTTCTGTATAACATTATTAAATATGTTTCAGTATGTACCGAAAAATTTTCTTCACTCTTTTTTAACTATTTAATGTGTAAGTTACTTTAATGCATTTTAATAATGTTAGATAAAAATCTCTGCATTCTGCAGCAAACATTCTTTGTCCATATGTCATCTTCTTTATACTTTGCTTACTTTATTTAAGGATAAACTATTTCTACCTGCCATTGCTAATCTCTCTAAAATCAATTTTTCTTGATAATACAAATCTAGGTATATTATTTCTTCCTGATATAAATAGGAAAACAATAATGTATTATATACCAGCTCCAAAGTTACTACCACTCTTCTTATAAATAAATCACATAAAATATTCCTCTCATTAATTAAAAAGTATTATTAATTATCTTATAAATAGTGTATAAATTAAGAAGATATTTACTTGGGTCTTAATTTGATTTGTTGAATTTCTTGAATTATTCCATTGAAGACTGGGGAGATCTTACTAATGCATGTGACTTAAAACTTTTGTCTTGGCTTGGTTTTGAGGCATTAATCATTTAGCTAAAATGTATCTTGGAACTTTTTATTTTGGACATGATCTTGTAGTAACTTAAAAGCCTTTCTTTCCCAATACTTCAGACGTGTTTTGTTCTACAATGGTATTGAATATATTTTCTATCAGTTTTGCTTGAATGTCATCTCCTTCTTCTTTGCCAATTATTTGTACATCCTAACTTTTAATAGTAGTATTACAGAGGTTCTGTTCGACTCAAATTTATTCATTTTTCCCGATTTCATCATTTTATCATTCTAATGCATCTTGTTCTCAAGCCATGATATTCTATTTTCAGTTTGATCTCCTTTACTGGAGAGTTTCCAGTTTTTCCTTTAAAATGACTTGCTGATCTTTTCATATTTCCTGTTTTGTTTTGTTTTGTTTTTGGTTGGTCGTGGGGCTTGAACTCTGAGACATGCTCTCTTCAGTTCAAGCCGAGCGCTCTACCGCTTGAGCCACA
Source organism: Dipodomys ordii (assembly GCF_000151885.1). Lineage (NCBI taxonomy): Eukaryota > Metazoa > Chordata > Mammalia > Rodentia > Heteromyidae > Dipodomys > Dipodomys ordii. Next base: position 18,698,053 of record NW_012267236.1, read on the forward strand.
GCGGCACTTTCCGGTTTTCAGTGGTTTATTGGAGATGAGTCTCAACTTTCCTGCCCGGGCTGGCTTTGAACCGTGATCCTCAGATCTCAGCCTCCTGAGTAGCTAGGATTAAGGTGTGAGCCACTGGTGCCTGGCTTCCTGATTTTTATTTGTTTTCAGGGTTTCACTGACTGTATTGAATTTCTCTTGTATATCCTGCAATAAAATGTATTTATGGGCTGGGAATGTAGCTTAGCTGTAGAGTGCTTGCCTAGCATGCATGAAACCCTGGATTCGATTCCTCAGCACCACACACACAGAAAAAACAGACATGGTGCTATGGCTCTAGTGGTAGAATGCTAGCCTTAAACAAAAGCAGCTCAGGGACAGCGCCCAGGCCTTAAATCCGAGCCCCAAGACTGGCAAAAAAAAATACTTAATGTAGTTGAAGACATTAATTTCTTTCAGTTGTTTATATGTACAATTTATGTATTAATTTATTCATTGTATATACATGTTATTTTCAATATTATTTGTGATTCTTACCAAAAATACTTGACCTACATATTCTATTTGGATGTTTTCAAATATCAGCATTTTAGAAAAGTTTTTTTTTCTCATCAATCAGTAATGCTAACAGAGACCTCACTATGTGATCTTTCTAATATATCACATATGCAACATATATATGACATACTCACATATATATCTCATACATATCATATATATATATATAAATATTGGAGTTCTGAATAAAATTAGCATGCATCTAGTTGACCAAGTTTAAGTTTATTAGCCTATTTGATAAATATCACATGAATAGTTTTGAACATTCAAGCTGATGAGAAAAAAAATACAAAGTAACTGCGTTGATAGGAAAGTGGACATGTGATGATATGGGAACATCAAAAAGTTACTTATAAGGATATTGAATTAAGTTAGTTATCAAAATCAGATGGAAGGTATGACAATGAATCAAGATGTGATAAAAGAGAAACACATAGCCAGCCAGGTGGATTTCTCATTGTAGGACCAAGCAATAATCCAAATATAGATAAAACTGTATATTACCAGTAGATAGATGGTGTAGAATACTCTAAATTCACTAATGAAAGTCAAATGCATTCTGTAGATAAAGGGAGACATAGAAAAATATATTTAATTTATTTATAGATCATATTTATTTTCTTAACAGTAAGTGACCTCTGTTGAGTACTTGCTGTGTCTCTATCTGAAGTCTCACACATGTTATTTCCTGTAACACTGTCATACTTCAAAGAGTATGTGAATTTCTTAAGTCCACACAGTAATTGGCAGGACTAAGATTAAAAGCAAATAATTTGTGACTGAATTTTTACACCATTCCACTTCCCCAAGTATGAATTAATTTATATTTTGCAAATCTATAGAGGTTTTGTGGTAGTGAGGTATATTCCCAGATTAATGGAAGAACTCCCCAAGATATAAGTAGGTTCCCCTGGGAGAGAAGAATCTGGTAAATTAGCCCTGAACTCTTGTTTGTCTGATCAGTGCTCAGAGCCACTAGACAAAGTACAAAGCCTTATCTCTTTCTCTGCTACTTAGAGATAAGGCTTTCTTTTTTAAAATTTAAAGTTTAAGCAACATAAAATTTAACCTGTTTCTTCTAAAATGAAACTGTTAAGACTATACTCAGAGTGATAAACTTGTTAGAAAACTCTTCACTACCAGAGATAATTCAGGTACTAATTCTTTTATTTTACAAGGAGCTGTTTCTAATCCAGAGAACTGCCTTAAATTAAAATAAAAATCCAGACAAGTAAAGAAATTATGTCTCTCCTATTATAACAATTACTTCTGAAGCAAAGGCAGCAATAAACATATTTTTCCACAAGATTCCACTGGGTATCACTGAATGGGCCAGAATGTGAAAATACACAATAGATATTAATTTCCAGTCCCTGGATCACACAGTTGCTTTTAGTTAGTGTTTCAAGGAATGGTCTCTAAAGAGTCCTAATCATTTTTACATTTTATCTTTAAAAAATGTTCATGCTTTTAGCCTACTCTCTTTTCATTATATAGATTGTTTTTTCTTTAATTATAAAAATAATAGTTGTTCTTTCTATAAAAACCAATATAATGTTATATAGAAATAAAATTCATTTTTTCTCCTATTAATATATATGGACTTATTTTGTAGAATATAGGATTGAATTCAGAGTTTTGTACCTTAGCTATGGCTTAGATCACATCTCCAATACTTTTTTATTTGGTCACTTTTGAATCTATCTACCTATATATCTGTCTGTCTATCTGTCTGTCTGTCTGTCTGCCTGTCTGTATGTCCATCCATCCATCTATTGCCTGTGACTGAACTATAGCCCTTCCATTCAGTTTGTATCCTATATGGAATGACAGGTGTGCATCAGGGTACTAAAATGTGAAATTAAATTGACATTATATCTCAGCAATTATTTTCCCCGGCTGGTCTCAAACTGTGGTCCTTTTAGTCTTTGCCTCTCCAATTAAATAGAATGGCAGACATGATCCATTAGTATTTGGTTTAAATAATTTTTTTAATTTGAATTTAATTTATATTCTTGTGGAACTCATTTTTTTCAGGTTAATGCTGGATCATATTTTTCCCATAGTACTGAGCTCAATCTACTCTTTTTTTCCTTTTTTTCTATTTTGTTGGTCATGTTTCTTAGACTTGTGGCCTGGCTGCTGTCCCTGGAACTCTTTTATTCAGAGCTAGCTCTCTACCACTTCGAGCCACAGCTCCACTTTCATCTTTCTGTGGGTTAATTGGAGATGATAATCTCACTGTCTTTTCTGCCTGGACTGGTTTTAAATCATGATCCTTACATCTCAGCCTCCTGAGTAGCCAGGATTGCAGGCATAAACCACTAGCACCTGGCTTGATCTAGTCTTTTTATGTCTCATTAAAGTCCTATTTCTTTAGACTTAGTTTACAAATTGACATTGAGCTTGTTCAAGATGATTAGTTATTCAATTCTGTACATACAGCTATATCTCATTCATATTATCATCTTATAAATATATTTATAAACACACGTGTGTATGTGTATTATATTATTTGCATATATATTATCCTCATAATCCTTGCAAAAATAATTATATGTGCACATAACTTTTTGTATGCTTATATGTATTTTTTCCTTGGATACTACAAACATTTAAGTCAAAGATTAGGTGGTATTTAACTTTGATAGATATAATCCAATAATTTGTACCATGGAATCTACAAGACTACCAACAGTGTATTAGAACGTAATTTACCCATTCACTTGCTCACACTGATAACTGATTGAATTCACCACTGTGCACATAATGACGAGATATTGTTTTCCAGAGATTCATCATTTCTAAAAGGAAAAAGAGCTTATTTCCTTTTCCAAGGATGTCAAATGAGAATAGTAAACCGTTTTTTTAATGCCTGTTATTTGAGGCCTTTTTTCCCCGTTAGTTTCTAGATTTTTCTTGGAGAAACAATAATAGAGATAATAATATCACCAAGCTAAAGTTTTTCGCATTTGTTTTTGTGTTACTGCTCACAAGCTCTGGAATTTGTTTTATTTGTGTCAGTGTCCAGTTATCGTGGCATATATCCTGGTTTTGAAGAAGCCTCAAAGATATAGAAACTCAGGAGGAACAAAAGAAGAAATGACTTTACCAAGGTCACAGAAGATCAAATGAGAGAATGTTTGAAAATATATTTTAAAAATTGTAAATGATTCAAATAAGACTCAAGATACGAGAATGTGAAGGCAAGCATCATTGACCATATTGAATAAAAGGAAATTCATTCTTTTCAGTTGGAAAGTCAGAATCTTCTAAAAGACTTTAAAATTGAACCATTTGGGAAAGTTCTTTGCCTAAACTTAGAAACTATGGCTATGAGAGCACATCAGGACATGGCTGTCACCTTCCACCCAGCAAAATCTTTGCTGGAATAGGGTTTGCAGGAGCAAGCCATGAATTTTTCATAGACTGCTGCAAAGGACCTAAAGCAAAAAAAAATCCTTCAAACAATCCTGGCAGCAGCAGGTTATATAAAGCACTGAAAAATAAGGTCTGTCATGTGAATGAGCAAAAGGAGAATGTGGTGTACAGCCAGTAAAGATCGGTCTACATTTTGATTTCTCCCCTCTAAGAAGGACAATTAATTCTTACTCCAGAAGAAAGATGGTGCACCTGACTTGGTTGTTTACAAACAAGAGAAAATTCACACATGCAGGCACGCGTGCACAAACGCACACACACACACACACACACACATACAATATGAGCATGCATAATGCAGGTAACCTTGCTCACCTGCATAGACACAATAATGCATAATCTGATGCACAACTGAACCACAATCTGGTTAGATTCGGGGTCAATATATTTCTTTTTTTTCACAGTGGAGTTTGAACTCAGATCCTGCTTCCATAGGCAGGTATGATTCCATTTGAGTGACAGCCTCAGCACTTCTACTCTTCATAGAGTCTTGCATCATTTCATTGTCTGGCCTCAGACCACAGTCTTCCTACTTCCACCTACCGAGAAGCTGAAACTACACGGATGTACTCCAGTGCTCCATCCAACTTCCAGAAATCTGAAGACTGTCGCATAGGATTCAATTTAAAAAATTTATTGAATTTTATCCTTCAAGAAGTATTTTTCTGGAAATGGCATAAATTAACTATTTTATAGATGAGAAACCTGATGCATACAAAGCAAATAATTTGCTCCTGGTTCCTTGTCTTGGAAGCGGTTTAGTGAGATTTGAATATCAGCCATGAGGCATTGGAGTCTCGGCTTTAGTAATTAGAGTGGCCCCTATATTAACTTAGCTACACTGGATACAGAAGCGGCAACATCAAAAACACATGGAAGAGCTCGAGAAAGACAGTCTAAAAACCTGAGAAAGCATGGGCTGAGCCATACAATGGAGAGTTTGATGGTGCAGAGGAAGAGAAATATTTCATCAACTGAGCCTTGAGGGAAACTAAGAACGGGTGAAGATGAAGATACATTTATACTGGCGACTAACATTCGAGAAATATCATGCTTGAAAGTCTCATACTTTTTAATCCAAACTTACTTTTTTGTTGCAAGTTTTAACAGGGAAATCCTTGCTTCTGCCTTTTGCCAAATCTTTCCCTACTCCTTAAATTGAATTTTCTTCCATTATTCAGAGATTTGAATTCCTATTTCTTTACCTTCTCGTTTCCTATAATATTAGAAATTTCTTTCCAGTGTCTCTTCAGTGATGTCCTTTCACCTCTCTTCATTTACCTCCACAGCAAACCCCTGTCAGTGGAAAGATACCGCAGCATTCATCTGTCCCATTTTTCTTTTTCTTCCTCCTCAACCCAAAACAGATTGACTTCTATATTTTGTACTTTCAATAAAATCCACCCAGGTTATTGTTCATACCAAATCTCAAACTTAAAAAAATAGTGATGAAGGGCACATTTTAGTATAGACTTATGATTTCTTTAACGTTTTAAATGCTAAAATTGTTCATTTTTTGTTTTTCCTTGTTGTTGCTCTTCTGTACAATTTACACTCCATGTTCTTCTAGACATTATGAAGTTTCTTAGTGAGATTATTGGTTATGAATTCAATGAATTATCATAAATGTATGCTTCTGAAATATGCTCCCAGCCCAGTTTTCTTTTTCCCTATTTCTTGCTTCCTAGACATGGACACATGGACACCCCAAACATCCACTATGCACAAAATGAAATGGTATTCAACCACACGCCCATGCTTTTTATATTTTCCTCTAGTATATTTGATACCCTCATGGTCTGCCCTTCTCACTCAAGCCAGAACTATGGAATCATCTGATCATCTATTAAATTTCACTCAGTATTCACACTAGAAATCCCTCAGTCCCTTTCTGTTCCTCTCTTCTAAAATAAGTGTGGTTGGAGGATTTTTCAAAATTACAATTTCAGTCTGAATGTGTGCACCAGAGATGGGTGCTCTGCTCTGCTCTTACATCACACCTTCCAAACAATGCAGCACAGAGGGCCTGGTTTTGTTTTCTTCCTCTCCCTCCTTTTCTTCCCCTTCCTCCTCTTCTTCTCTTCTCTTCTCTTCTTTCTTCTCTCTTCCTTCTCCTCTTCCTGTTCTTCCTCTTCTAATTTCTCATTAATTCCTCTTGTTCCCTTCCTCCTTCTCCTTTCTTTCTCCTCCCCATCCTCATCCTCTATTTCAGGTCCTCTATTTCTCATCTTCCTCCGTCTTCTCTGCCTCCTTTCCATCCTCATCCTCCTCTTCCTCAAGGAGAACTCTACCAACAATTTCTTCTCTTTGTTTTTTTCTTCTTTACATAAAATTCCATATAATATATATATATATGCAAATACATAGTACAGTACTGATGAGATTGACCATCAGCATGCATGCATAAAACCATCACCAAATTTGTGACACATTCTATCAACTATATGTAACTATTGTTTACATATATAACCATATTGTTTATTATTATTTGTGACAAGATCACTTATTATAAAATGTGTCCTCTCGACAACTGTTGAAGTTTACAGGACAGGAATTTTAACCACAGCCTTGCAGTTTTCAGGAGCTCTCTTGTATTTTCTTATATTACATTTTGTTCTTCAGCTAACAATTCCTCCCCATTTCTTCTCCCCTCTTAACTCTTGAAAACCTTATTACTCCTCTATGACTACTGTAACTCTATCACATTGTTCATATAAGTTGTACCATGTGATATCTGTTTCTTTAAAGAAAATATTTTACTCAGCATAATGTTCTAAGTTCATCTGTGAGGTCATTTATGTCAGAGACTTCTTCTTTAAAAGTGTAAACCAACATTCCTTCAGACATGTATACCAAACACTTGGTGTACCACTTTTGATTAACTGTTTCTCCACCGGTACACGTTTACAATTTTTTCCATGTCTTTGCTTCTGCAATTAATATTTTATTGAGCACAAAGTTGCAGAGATTACTTTGAATGTTGACTTCAACTCCTTTCTATATACACCAAGAAGCAGAAAATCTCAACAGACAAAAATCAAAAAGATGTAATTAATAATCAAACTATTTACAACAAAAAGCTAAATACAAGATGTTTGCACAGATCAAGTAGACCAAAACAAAAGAAGTGCTAATGCCAATTCTTACTGTATTCTTCCAAAAAGAGAAAAGAGAACACTTGCACACTCTTAATCAGACCAGTATCGCCCTGGTGGCAAAAGACAGAAAGAAGCAAATAGAGGCTAATACCACAGGAGAAGAAAACTACAGGTGAACATACCTGCTCTCTGTCATGCGGTTGTGATCTGCCTTCTCTTTGGTCCTCAGGGTGGTGATGTTTTGCTGGGAGAACATTCAAGAGGCAGAGATTCATGGCCTAAGTTGTCCATCAGTCATAGGGTACATTGTCCGCAGGAGGGACTGGTGCAGATCTCATGAAGCTGCGGTATCTGTGAGAATGCAGTGCTATAAATAACAACACTAGTCTCCAAGTCCCACTGTCTTCCTGTCTGACCAGGTCATCTCTCTTCTGTGCACATTTCTTTCATAGGGTCATCAGGTATGAACTGATGTAGCTGGAGAATTTCTCAGCATGGCCAAACAGAAGCCGGCAGCGTGCTCTAACAATGTGAACTAAGTAAATCTCTTTCCTTTATGAAGCACCCAACCTGAGGCATTTTGTTACAGAAACAGGAAACAGACTCTTACAATTCCTTATGTACACAGATATAGAAAACCTCAAGAACCAGGAAACGCACACTGAAACACTTATTTCTAAGTGTTCTGTCATTTTTTCCCATAGTTTCCTGGCAATGTAAAATGAGAAATAACAGCCAATGCTCTTAAGAAATAAAGAGAATTGAAGCTGAAGAGTATCCTCTGGGGCAGAGCCATTCTCAAATGTGTAATTTAAGAATTGTGTGTGTTTGTGTGTGTGTGTGTGTGTGAATGTGAGTGTGTGGGTATACTGATTTAAAATCAAGGCCTTGAACTTGTCAGGAAGATGCTTTGCCCCTCCCCTCCCTCCCCCACCTCACATCCTTCTTTGATTCTATTACATTTTGAATAACTACTTATATTTATCTTCTGGCTGGCCTGGATTTGAATACCCCTATTTATGTTTCATGCATATGTTTCATGGTGATGGGCATGAACTACCACGCCCAGCTTTTTATCATTTGAGGTCATTTCTTATGAACCTACATTGTCTTTTAACCACAATGTTCATAATCTGCAAGTAGATAGAATTATGGGCATGGGTCACCATGCCCAGCAAAAATTCTACTTTTGCTTCTAATTTTAATCCTTTCTATTGACTTTTTTTTAAAGTAGGGAGACATTAATGTTAATGAATCGGCATCCATGTCATCTTGTCATCTTCTCTGGGTGATCTCATACAAGGAACACTTTCTGACTCAACTACATCTTTAGTCCACTGACTTTCAGTAAAAGGATCTGATCCATTCTCACAAAATGGAATCAGTTCAGAAACTTTTATTCCTGAAGAAATTTGGCATACTTAGTACTTTCTACTTTCTCTATTGACACAAACATTGGAAAGTTAAACTAATTAGGTGGATAAACATAAAAAAAGAATACATATAATTTAAAAATATTTTAGTTCCTCTAAGATTAATATTTTACAATCAGTATGAAAACTTCTTTAGCCATTTCAAAGAAGATAATTTCATTTAAAATTTATATTGAAAACATTTCAATTAAAAAACAATATTGGCTATTATCTACCACTTGATATAAGATTACATTTTCTGTGAAATGGCTTAAGTTTAAAGGATAATTTCTTGGTAATAACACTATACTATTCTTACATTTTCCACGGTTCTTCTCCCTATTTCTGTAACATTATCTCTAAATTTTCCATTAATCTGGAAAGTCTTATGAGTCATCTTAACATAGCTTAATAACTATGTACTTTGCAGCAAATTATACCTGATTAAATGAGAATTGTTGGGTGAAAATAGCACTTCTATTTAAAATTCATACATCTGATTTTCCATACTCTTAAATCTGATTTTAAAAGCTTCCTATCTTAGCCCCTATGTTTCAGTTGATTGTGGAACTGTGCACATTAAAAATAGAAGGACTGTAACAGAAACCAAGGAGTTAGGGTGGGGATGTAGTAGGCACAGATATTTTGGTATTTATTACACACTATTGATGCATGGTAAATGACTCTTCAGGTTCACTAATGTAGAGCTGGAGTTAAAAGGGCTATGAATGCATCTACTTGAGAATAGAACAAAAATATGAATTTTATTGTTTGTTCCACTTCTAAAATTACATATATGGTATTTCTTTTTCAATGTTTATGCTATAAGTCTCCGTTAATTAAAGTAATAAAACTTCCCAGATTTTATTTTGATTAAACTAATGGATAAAACATATTTTAGAATCTACTATAAATAGCTAGTGTATTTTAAGACTTCCTCAATACAAATATTTTAAATTTCTATTATCACTGATGAATTCATGAGTCAAAAGAAAAGATTTAGTGGTGAAACATTAAAGATAGTATACATTAGATATTCTAATTATTCTGTTGTCAATTTTGAGACATATATTTAAAATATATTAAATCTCCATGAAAACAGAAAATTTGTTGTATAGAAATCAAACTGATCTTCATTGAAATTTCAATCTAATATGAATCTGAATTCATATTATAAAAGATAATTTTATTTACTGACATATAAAATCTCCCTATCACTAAGTTGTTTTTTATAGTATTGCATTTTACAGCAATTAGCATAAGTCCACTATATATCTTTGATATGTGATATCAAAGAACACAGCATATGTGTGGTCATACTGTTCCCAGATTTTCTTACAATAGATTTTACTCACATTGACTTTACCATCTCCTAAACAATGATTTCTTAAAACTTCATGAAATTTCTTAGCTCACTTCAATGTTTAAAATAAGTAGACCGTAATGCAATTCTTAATTGTCAGCAGAGTCCCTTTGTCATTGAATCATGAAGGAGACAAAGCAGGAGAAATCAGTCTTCTTGCTTTATCCCATTTACAAGCTGAAGGTGAAGAGATCTAAAATTCCCCTGGAAAAGACTTCTATGCTCCCTCCCTTTCCAGGCTAAGTTCACTGCTATGTAATATTTCTCATGGTAATTTGACTATCACGCAGCATTGGAGGTATCACAGGGATGAATGACCAAGTGCTGGAATAACTCCAATGGTTTAAAATCATTTAATTATTATAAACTACATATTTACTAGGAAGGTCTATGAATCATCACACTATGTGTAGTTTTATTTGTTTTTATTTATGGGGATTGAACTTCAGGCCTAGAGTTTCCTAGAGAGGCTCTTGAGTACCACTTGAGCCACACCCCAATGAAAAGACAGAGATGTGAAGTTACCAGCACAATCAGAGTTAGAAAAGAGTTCCATTCCACCATATACCTCCACTCTGCTGTCTTCCTGAAGGTTATATGAAGTGTGCACACACATAGCCATACATTTGTGCAACCAAACACATATGCATATGAAATAGCCCAACTTTTCTTATTTCTTCAGATTTGTCTTATTTCAAACTGTCATTTAAAAGCTGTCACACCCACATAATCCAAGAAATGTATGAAAATAGCAATGTGAGTTCAAGACTATACAAATATCTCATATGCATCAGAGCTCCTGGTTCAGTGTCTGCTGATTTGTAATTAAAATAGTGACACACACTACAGTCTCTTCTAATGAATTCTATATTACTGAGAAGGAAGATAACTGTTCCTTGACCTTCTAAACTGAATTTGTTACCAACTAATGAATCAAAATATGACACTTGACAGTGCTATCTATTTTAGCAGTGTTCTGTAATCTTGTTCATACTGTGACAGGAAATTGAAGACGCTGTAACTAACTCTCACCAAATGTAAAGTCAATTACTTGGATACTATTTTGAGAATCTGACAACAGAAAATCCTGGGTATTATGAATTCTAACCTATGTGATTTTGTGATATATCAGTAGCTCTTTGATTAAGTACTAGAAAGCAGTCTTATGCCTTATAAGTCTTGTACTGTTCTAAGAAAACATACAGAACTGAGCTAATGTACAAGTACCTGTATTATATGTCTGAGTATGAAAAAAATCTTTGTGCACAATTTCTACAGATTAGATCTATACTGTCTTAGTAGTTTGTGATCATAAAAAGCATAAGGACAGATACAAGAAAAAATTCTTTTTAAAATGCTCTCTTTAAATAACAAAGAATTAAAAATTTAAAATAATACCATGCTGGATTTTGAAATACAAAGTAGGTATGAATTAGTAACTTTCATGCATCCTTCAAGAGTATTATAAATTAAACCAGAATAATTGTCTATGAGAAGTATACATCTTACACAATCTTTCCATAAACAATCTGAATTTGTTTTTCCTTTTATGAGTTGTACTACGAACTCTAAAGTCCTTTTTACTCTAAAAATGTTCAGTTCCATAATAAGATTATATAGTTAAGCATCATCATCTTGTAATTGGATATGAATATTCTCCTCCTTCCTGAAAGAAAAGTCATAAGTTCACTGTACCTGGCAATGGCAAATCTTCGGCTTCAATTCTCTACTTTGTCACTTAGGTTTTCAAACTTACAGCTACCATTATCCTCTCCTCAAAAATGTACATAAGGGAGCTAGGAAGTTGGCTCACTGGTAGAGTGCTTGCCTTGCATGCATGAGGCCCTGGGTTTGATTCCTCAGCACCACATAAGCAGAAAAAACTGAAAGTGGCATTGTATCTCAAGTGGTAGGGCGCTAGCCTTGAGCTGAAATGCTGAGGGACAGCGCCCAGGCCTAGAGTTCAAGCCCCACGACCACCCAAAAGAAAAAAAATGTACATAAGGACAGAGTACAATTTCACAAAGTTTAATTTAAGAGGCAGATGAGATAGGATTGGAAACTAGTAAGTACATTAATTATGGTAAACGCTCAGAAAGTGCCAGGTCGAATGTGGAGGCATCTCACCACCACTGAAGTCAATATGCTTAGTGCCCATGTCTGCGACATTCAGGTTTTTATGTTATTTTGGTTTGCTCAATATCAGAAAAATTGAATATAAATGCACATAGTACAGACTTTAGGAATTATTATAAAGAACATTCAAATGAGAGGTGGATTATAAAAGAATTAAAAAAAACTAGGTCATCAGCAAATGAAATTACTAAGCATCTCTCAGTAGTCCTGCTCAGAGAACAAAGACTGAAAGGTAGTGGCATAGGCATTCTATGTTTTATTGCTCTTTTAACTTCAGCTAGATTTGACATCACAGCTTAAAATGTTCTGCTCATCTTCGCAGAAACATGTATATCCAAAACTTTCAAGAAAATACTCTATTCTCCTAAGGATAGCTTTTTTTTTTTTTTACAAAATATTTTTGAGCCATTTCCTCCTTTGAGGAATTACTCATTTCACACTCAGGAAATTTAGGATTTCATGTATGCAAGCGTTATACATTCAGCTCTGATTTTCTCCAGGTTTAAAATGAATGTTATTAACGAAACCAATTAAGAGGATAAAGTTCACAGTGTATAAATTAGAGCTGGCTGAATTAATATTTCCTTCAGGATTTCAACAGAGTTCCAGGTTAACAGGCAGGATCCAAGGACAGAGTATAATTAAAATACCTATCTTTTTTACCTTGTATGGAAATTAGATTTCTCCCTCTCTGATGAATACTTAAAGACTGTGATTTTAAAAAAACTATGGAAGATATAGAGAAAGCCCTACCCAAAATATAGTGACACAGGTATGGCTTTAGTGTGAATTTCTCTGTACTCTTTCAGGAAGACTTCTCTTCTGTCTCTTCTGCTTACATGGCTCCCCCATTTCTGAGTACACATCTCCTTCCCTAGAAAAATGGTTTTGAGATATAAAAAACATCTTACATTTTTATGTTTGAGAAATCAAATATTATATTATTGATAACCTTTGCAATTTTTATAGTTTTTTCACCCTTACCCTGAGGTTTGTAATGTTACTATCTTTGTACACAACAAAATAACGCTTTTGACTCCACCGTGTCTTTTAATTGACAACCATTATGCTCAGCTTGCCTCACAGATTGTGTGTGTGTGTGTGTGTGTGTGTGTGTGTGCATGCGTGTGTGTGCATGCATGTGTGTGTGTGTGTGTGTGTGTCTGTGTCTGTGTCTGAATTCCATGGGAATAGACTACAGATACACATACTTTAGCATTTGCAAATGGAAGTACTTTAGGGTCCCCTACTTAAAGTCTCACTGTCTACTGTTTAGTTCTGATTTCTTACTGAGAGATCACCAAGAAAAGAGGGAAGCTAAGGGAAGGACAATCAAACTTCCCTGCTCACTAAGGTTAGAGGGCATTCTACTTTCTTCTGAGCCATTTGTTTGTCCTTTGCAAATACACTGGCATAATTCATTTTTCCCATGGAATTATGGTCTAATCCCCTCTAAAATATGATATACTGCTTAGAATCAAGAAGTTTATGTTACTTATTTTTATAATTCAGATGGCTAGCAAAGTTCCTATCCACAGTAGATTTTTCAGTAATGCTGGGGAGTCATTCCAACTAATTAAAGTGCTTCTGAGCATTATAGAAATTTTAAGCTTTTAAATATATATATATATATATATATATATTTATCATTCAACAGTATGACAATACCAAGAAAAAGAAAAGTGAAACATGTTCAATGAAGCCTAAGGCAGTGACAGGAAAGCTTATACACTACTGCTGGGAAAACAATGAAAAAAATGAGAAAGAGAGGTTAGCTTCTTGTAAAGTCAACATGATTTCTACAACCAAAGCATGTAACTCAGGTATTTAAACAAGAGGACCGAAAATATACACCCAAATACTTTGCATACATGTTTAGATAATATTTTGATAATGGCATACTTACTCAATTTAACCACTGAAAATATAAACGTCAGTTTTATTTAATTTATTAACTGTTATGCAAGGACTACCATCCAAACTTGTTATTACACTAGAAAGAAGCAAATTTGCTGCCTAGCTTTTGATAACTCATTCTCCACTTTTCATTATCTCACTTGATGAGTCGACCCAATTTCTGGACAACTATTTACATGTTATTTGAATTCACACCTAAGGTTATGATGGAGATATTTCATTCCTACCATGTAAATTAAATAATACGTGTTTTCCCGTGTGATTAGCACCTTTGCATTTAGCTAAATTTTTCTATTGCATTGGTTCAATAATTAACCAGTATGTGGATAGGCTACAATGAAACTATTCATTCCTCCATTGATGGATATTTGTGTTACTTACAACATTTTGATTTAATAAATCTTTTTCAAATAAATACATAGGAATGTAATTACTCCCACACATGGTTACTATACATTAAATTTTTGTAGTTAAGGATTTAGCTCAGTGGAAAGGCACTTGCTTGGCAAGTGCACGGCCCTGAGTTTGATCCTCAGCTTTGGAAACAAACAAACAAAACTTTTAGCCTGATGCAGGTGGCTCACACCTGTAACCCCAGCTACTCAGGAGGCTGAGGTAGGAGGATGCCAGCCTGGACAGAAAAGTCCCCATGAGACTCTTATCTCCATTTAACCATTCAAAAACCAAAAATGATACTGTGGAACAAATTGGTAGAACATCAGCCTTGAGCCAAAGAGTTCAGGGACAGCACCCAGGCCCTGAATTCAAGTCCCATCACCACCACCAACAAAAAAATCCCAATTGAGGGTCTCTCAGGTAGTCTCTCAAAATAGTTGCAAGGTTATGCGTTTCCACTGACAAAATATAATGGTTTAATCTCCATGCTTTGCTAAACAACGCTCTGCCTTTATTATAACTATATTATGAACAAAAAGTGATATCTTAGGCTACATGGTGAGTAATAATCCAACATTGTTTTAATTTGCTTGTTGGCCATTTTTATACCTTGGCTGAAGTACCTATTTAAAATCTTTGCCCAATATTTAGTTAATTTACCTGTGGTTTTAGTTGTTGAGTTGTTGGAGATCATTGTTCTTGTATAGGGAAGTATTTGTGAAATATATTGTTCACAATTATTTGATCCCTCCCAGTGGTATCTATTTTTTCACTTTCTTGATGTTATTTTTTTGCAGCTTTAAAGCTATTAATGTTGGTGAAGTCAAGTTCATCTTTTAATTTTGTTGCTTGTAATTTTTCTTTATCACATAAAAGACACCTTTGGCTACTAAAGGGTCAGTGATATTTATTCCTATATTTCCTCTAGTAATTTTATGTTTCTAGATATAACTATGAGTTTTTCATTCACACTGAGTCAATTTTTCTTTATATTTAATTTTATTTATAGTGTAAGGTAGGTATCTAAGTTAACTCTAATGCTTGTGTATATCAAGTTTACACAGTGTGATCTTTTGAGAAAACGATTTTTCTTCCATTGATTTTTTTCAGCATTGTTGTGCAAGTCAATTTCTCAAGGATATATGGGCTTATTCCTGTAATGTAAATTCTGAAACACTGATATATGTTATTATTATTATGTAATGACTACATTGTCGTTATTACTGTACATTTGTAGCAAGTGTAGGAATAGGGAAATATGAATCTTCTAACTCTGGGTGCTTTAAATGATTATTATGCCTACCGTTGTCCTTTTTATTTTTCATCAATTTTTGCCACAATTTTGTTATGTGTAGCATCTATACATTTACTTGAGGAGCATTGCCATTTTAGCAATCTCTGTCTTCTAATTTTGTAGTCATGAAATGTCTCTCCACAAATTTGAGAGATTTCCATGTACATGTACTTATATGTATGTTTGTATGTATATATGTATAGATATAGATGTAGATATAGATATATAAGTTTATATGCAGTATTGGAGCTTGAACTCAGAGATGTGCTTTCATCAGTCATCAAGAAGAATGAAATTGGTGTATCTGGAGAAGTTTATTGAGTGAAAGTCAGCCAGACCCAGAAAGCTAAAAGGTACATGCTTTCTCTCATATATGGATATTAGATCCCCAAATAAGTCTTCCATGTAAAACCTATAGGGGCATATGAATATACACATGACCAAAGTGATTAAAGTACCGAATATGAAGGAGTAAAACCCATGGTATAAAATATTTGAACAACTAACACGAAGTTTAATGCACAGAGTCTTAGGAAACTTAAAACAATGAGAGGACTTCTATTGGCAAGGACATAAGTAGAAAATGGAATGGTGGAAGAATACAGTTATAATACTGAATTTACATATGTAAAAGAAGTGGGAACTGATGTGACCGGTGGGATGAGGAAAGTGGGAATGTAGATGGGAAGGAAAGAGAATAATGGAAGGAGTGGTTAATCGAGATACACTATATAAATGAAGGTGTGTGCTAAATTGTAACCTCATACAAATTTATCTAGATTAAAAAATAGAAAAAATATTTGGGCCTTTTTAGACTACAAGTTTTATATTTTCTTTTCATTATTGATTTATAACTACTTTATTTT
Source organism: Dipodomys ordii (assembly GCF_000151885.1). NCBI lineage: Eukaryota > Metazoa > Chordata > Mammalia > Rodentia > Heteromyidae > Dipodomys > Dipodomys ordii. The sequence goes on from NW_012267236.1 coordinate 18,714,522, forward strand.
GTTGTTGTTGTTGGTGGTGGTGGTGGTGATTGTGGGGCTTGAACTCAGGGCCTGGGCACTGTCCCTGAACTCTTTTGCTCAAGGCTAGATCTCTTCTACTTTGAGCCACAGCACCACCTCTGGTTTTCTGGTGGCTAATTTGAGTCTCATGGACCTTCCTGCCTGGGCTGGCTTTGAAGTGTGATCCTTAAATCTCAACCCCCTGTATAGCTTGGATTACAGGCATGAGCCACCAGCACCTGGATTATTTTAATGTTTTCTACATTAGTATAAATAAAAATGTGTCCACTTCTTTTGAATAATGTACTTTTAGTGCAAAATAATGAAAATTACATTTGCTATTTCTTCTTGTGGTTTGCAATTTCATTGTTTCTAGCATTAATGAATTCAATGGACTCTTGTGACTTTATATATAAAATATGCCCTTTGAAGGGAAAGATTGTAGTTCATTCTTTTCTTTTATGATAATTTTATTTTGATCTAATTTTCTTGTCATCTAGTGTAATTATGCACAAAGGGAGGAATATGGATATTATTTTCTTTTGATATTTTAGAAAAATTAAAATATTTGTGATTAACTATAATTTTAGCTCCAAGTTTATAAAGGATTCTTTTATTTGATAGAAAAATCTTATGTTCCGTCTCTAATATTTTTGTCATGAAGTAATGAGAAACTGAAATAATGAAAATTATATAATCATTCATTGACTTTTATTTTAGTCTCTGTTTGATATCTACGACCCTTTTATCATCCCAATTTCATTAATTGAGTTCCACTGTTTTTCTTCATCAGTGCAGCTAAAATTTCATGAAATTAATTCAACTTTTCAAAAATCATTTTGAATTCTTATTTTTCTGCTTAGTTCCATTGGTATACACTTCATATATTACCAGTGCCATTTTAGACTTTTTTAGCCTTCCATTCTCCTTCCTTCATCCTTCCCTCCCTCCCTCCCTCCCTCCCTCCCTCCATCCATCTCTTCTTTCCTTCCTTCCTTCCTTCCTTCCTTCCTTCCTTCCTTCCTTCCTTCCTTCCTTCCTTCTCCCTCCCTCCATCCATCTCTTCTTTCCTTCCTTCCTTCCTTCCTTCCTTCCTTCCTTCCTTCCTTCCTTCCTTCCTTCCTTCCTTCCTTCCTTCCTTCTTTCCTTCCTTCCTTCCTTCCTCCCTTCCTCCCTTGCTTTTCTTCTTTTTCTCTTTCCTTTCTTCAAAAAATGATCTCACTCTGTAATTCTGGCTGTACTGGAACTTCCTATGAGCAACACATTATATTTTTTCACCTGTCTCCAAATAACTGGAACCACACCTGGCTTATATCTTTCTTTTCTCAACATTTGAAGATATAAACTTTCCATTCATTTTTCCTTCATTCTTCAGTTTGGGATATGTATTTGTTTTGTGTGTCCAATATTTTTTAGTTTCTTGAAGATTTCCTCCTGGCTGGTCAGTTATATGAGAATAGCATTCTAAATTTTTTTGTATGATTGGCTTTTTTATTGCATTCTATTATGGCTTTAGAAAGATTTCTTGTTCCAGGACTGGGTTTAAATTCTGGGCTTCTCTCTTGTTTTTGTTCACAGCAGGCATTTTACCATTCCAGTCAGAGCTCTAGGTTTGTCTTTTACTACTTATTTGTAGATTAAGTCTGGGGAACTCTGAAACCCCTGTTCACTTGGAACTCTGTTTCTACTGTACTCAGCATCTGGGTAGCTAGGATAACATGTGTGAGCCACAAGTACCGGACCTGAGAACTTTCTTTACAAGAGTTTCGACCCTCTTCAGGGTTTGCTTTATTCTCTGCTTGTAGAATGTTCCCTATGCAATTGAAAGGAACTTGTGTTATGTCCTTGTATAGTATCGTGTTTCACAGATGTTTACATGGTGTGATCTATAATGTTTACATCTTCGGTTGTTCAAGGTCTCTGTACTCTTGTGATCTTCTACTTACTTGTTCCATCCACCATTGAGACTGTGCCCTTGATGCAAATATATCTGTAGAACAATCCATTTCTCTTTTCAATGTTTTCAGTTTTATTTTACTTTATGTATTTCAGCATTATTTGTTTAGAAATATATGTGCATATATATGTATAAATAAACATCTTGGTGTAGGATTAATAAAGTCTTTGATTTTATTCAAGTGAAATATCGACTTATTTCTGTGTTATCCCTTCTTGTTTGTGTGTCATGAATTTTGACTTTATTTTATTTATAAATTAATGAAGCACATTATATTCACATAATTGTTTAACAAAGGAGACTGAGAGAATAAGAAATGGTATTATATAGTTTTCATTTATAGATTTTATTCCTGGGGATCCAGGTGGCCAACTTTTCTTAGTGTTGCTGCATTGTCTTCCCCGTCTCATGTAAATCTCTTTTCCCAACACAGCATTGCTCCAACTAGCTTTCTTTGTGATGTTATTGTCAAGCTTATCATGTTTCTATATCTTGAAGTCACAACAATAATATACATGCTCATTTATATAATTCCTTTCTGAATCAGTTAAAAAAGAGAAAAAAATAGACATTTATATTGTTATTACCAATTACATAATTAACTTAATGCTCTTTGGTTTCATATAAATTTTGATTTCTATCATCTCTATTAGGAATCACAGTCTTTTGCCTAACGTAGTCCTTCCATATTTCTTTTGCAGCTAAGTTGCTATCACCGAATGACTTTAATTTTCCTCTGTCCAGTGTGTAATTCTGTTGTTTTCTTCTGAGAATGCCATAGACATTCTATGTTCTTACTTAATGTTCCAGATAGTTTGCTGTGTAAATACTTCTGGACCTGTCCTACTGCTCTGTGAGGCTAACAGAATTCATGCATGATTTTATCAGTGTTGAATAAGGCACTTTCAATGCCCTTTTTCATATCATTTATGAAGCCTCACTCCTAAAGACACACTTTGCAGACAATGTTCTCTATAATCATGCATCTCATGCCCATTCCATATCTTATTTCCTTTGTTCATCATTATGTGAGAACTAGAGATGACTGAGCAAAGACAAATCATTTAACCTCAGAAAGTTTTGTGATCTCACCATATGCAGAATACGTAAACAAAAGAGCTGAAACTACAGAAGGTGGGGGTGGAATGGCGGTTCTAAGATTAATGGGTACCAAGTTATTATAGTTAGGTATGTGAAAGAAGTCTTGGAGTGCTCTTGTTGTAGATAATCATAGATAACAGAATCACAGATAACAGAAATCATAGATAACAACAGAAATGCACAAAATATTTCAAAAAGGTCTTGAGACCTTTTATTTTAAAGACATACCAAATCCTGACACTGGTGGTTCATGCCTGTAATCCTAGCTTTTCAGGTTGAGATCTGATGACAGCAGTTCAAAATCAGCCAGAGAAGAAAAGTCCCTATGAGACATTTATCTCCAATTAACCCCATGAAAACCAGAAGTGGCACTGTGGCTGAACATGGTAGAGAGCTCACCTTGAATGAAAAATCTAAGAGACATGATTCAGGGCCCGAGTTCATGCCTCATGACTGACAAAAAAAGAAAAGACCAACACTTGAAAAATTGATAATGTTTAAATCATTTAAATTCAACGATTTCTTCAGGCACATATTATTTGTAGTAAAAAACATTAACTATATTTTAACAAATGTTAACAATTGCTAAAATTCAATGCTAGAATATATAGGAGATTTCTTTGGAGATGGAGATCTTTACTCTTTATCATAATATGATTATTTTATAACTAATTCTTCAACTAAAATAATAATAAATTATTGATGCCACAAGTAGTAGCACATCATTAAAAAGTTGTGAAACTGAACTTCATGTTGAACAAGGGCATTGAAGAATGTAACTTGTTTCATTTGCTCCTTTTACTCAATTTCCCACATCCACAGGCACACACACACACACACACACACACACACACACACACACTCCTTTGAAAACATACTTGAAAATAGCCACACTTTTCATACATTTCAGTAAGAATTCTAGATATCTTTGAGACATTTGAAACATGATTTTAATCTGGAATTTCATAATACATATGAAAATAAGTTTGTACAATAGAGTAAAAAACCTAGTCTGAAGAATATTTATTGCAAATGATTACTGGTTTTGTTTCATTCATACACGTAGTTGAACAAAAATGATAACTCAGTTTCTCAGATATGTCACTTAAGTAAATATTTAAAATTATTTATTCTCTATGCTCCAAAATTTCTACAATCACTGTCTGGCTTTGAGCTTATAAAATAACCTATGGAGGATGCAAACTCTCATTCCTCCTGGCACTTCTTCCCAAATGCTGGGCTTAGTCATGAACTGGCACACTCAGCTTTATTTCTACATTTCTAGGAGCCAATCTAAATTGGTGGTAAGGTCAATAAACTAAGCTATATTTCAGGCTATTTTTTCAGATCACTTGGAAATAAATGAATTCTAACACTGAGGATAAAATCCTCTCAAGTTAGAGATACAAGAAAGGATGAAGATCTGTGGGCTCAGAACAGATTAAGTAATGTAGGTTGAGGTCACAAAATCAGCCATATTGAATACACCAGTGTTCTCCATAACCTTCCTTCCACTCAACTTTCTGGCTTGTACATGGTTATCATCTCTTGCAAGCACTCTCCTCTAATGCTTCCAGACAGGTTCAGTTCATGCATTTACCTTCCATCATCCTGCCCCTCTGTTTCTTTCTTTTTTCATAGATTTCTTTCACTCTCTATTCTCACATATGAATACTTTGTATCTTATAATTTAAATAATAGCTTTATTGAGTAAGAACTGGTATTGCCAAGACAGATAAAATTTGTGACCTAATGGGTGTTTGTTAAAACATGGTGGTCAATAAATATGTGTTGAATGTTGTACTGTATTAGGTAGTAGAATATAAATCTTATTTTTGAGAATGTGCCAGAAATGTGTGTGTATTTATGTGTGCATGTGTATGTGTGTGTGCCTCTGTTGTGTATATGCATTTTCTAAAAAAGACTCTCAAAATACTATCAAAATGAGTCTTACTAAAATTCAGTTTTTTGTAATAAGAGATACCAGTGATTCCTCATATTCTTTTCATTTTTTCTTAAATGATAAATCTTTTTCTCCACAAACTTGGTCTAATCTTATAAATTCCTGATTGATAGAATGAGACAGAACTGATTGAGTGGTATTGACAATTCTATATGTGAATTTTCATGAAATTGCTACACAGTTTTTATTGAAAATAAAAAAGAATCATTACATTGTCAAAAATTGTTATTGTCCAATGATTTTGTTATAGACTTGATAATGGTTGTGAAGTGGTAACCAACATTGTGTTTCTTTATCTGTCTTCTAATAACTAATGATATTGAAAATTCTTCCACGTGTCTTACTTTTTGTGTTTTCCCTTCAGAAAAATACCTGGTTAAACTCTGTCTGTGTTGAAAATCAAATTGTCTTTCTTTTTGTTAGATATCTGCAGAAGCACAATTACATGGAAAAATTTTGGCCAATCTTTGAATTAAATAATAAGTTAATTAACAATGGTTGCTTTTGCAATTAAAATTCTTTTAATTCTGTCTTGTATTATCTGCTCTTTTTTGTCTTGAATCTTAGAGGCATTATAAAATTCCACTGCCATTGCTATTTAATTAGATTCTCTGAATCGAATAGTTTCTTCCAATTGTAAAATAAATTATACACAAATTGAGAGAAAGTCAGTCATACTTTTCATTTACATGTTGGACTAGTAGACCCTGGTTCCAAAGGCTTGAAAAACTTTCATTTAAAAAAAATAAAGCTAGCAATATCAGATTTTCTATGGAAATTTTTCCATTGTTCTATCAATAATTAGAATGTCAGCATTCAAATTACAACTAACAATTCGAACACATGATCCTCAATATTTCTATTTAATGTAACACAAATCTAAGATAGACACGTTTTATTTGATATATGTGTGGCAGATACCCACTGAGAAATGCTTAACTGATGTGGTAAATGATTAAAATGTTGAATAAAATAAACTTCTCAGAATCATTTGGATTGTTAAAAGCCATGGACAATGAATAATAAAATACCATCTTTTCAATGAAAATATTAAGTTTGCTACTATTGTTATCTCTATGATTAGCTATCCTGAAGTTACATAGGCACTGACTGAACATTTTTGGACAGCAGGGATTTCAAGGTCTCTACCATTGAAATACCGTGAGGCCATTACCAGGACAATCGCTCATGGATTAAAAACATAGATGTGATGTGAAGTAATTTGTTCAACATACGCTATTTGAGATCAGAGAGACAGACTCAAACAGAGGAAGTCCATTTCCGTACCATGAACTGGTTCTCGCTATGTTGTGTTGGACCACTTACCTCACACATCACAGACCTGGGAAGGCTGCGTCTATGAACTTGGCTCTTTACATTCTTCTGAACATTTTAAAGAATGAGTGGAGGTTATTATCATTTTGTTATTTTATCACTTTATCGTGACTCCTGGTACATTTTGTATTTCCTAGCTTCCTTTTCTCTTGACCAATTTCAACATTCCAGATGGTTTTGCTTAACGTCTTTGGAAGTGAAATAATTAATTAATTAGTCTGAGAAAATAATTTGGATGATACAAAATGAATGCAACACACAAACCTTCATGGAGTTCATAGCTAAGCAAACACACACACACACACACACACACACACACACACACGAGTGATTGGGTTGCTAATTCATCCCCATAAAAGTTTAAAAGCTTAAAAATTATCTCAGCAAAACTGGGGTATACTGTGTAGGAAAACAACACACAGGAGCATTAATGATCATGGTGCAGAGTAGCATTTTCACTGATGCAGCCCGAGGGGACTCACGAATAAACCCCAAACTGAGAAATAGTTCCCTAGTCACAGGATATAATATTACTAGGTATAAATGAGGACAAAAGAAGCCTAAGACTGTAAGAACTAAGAAGGCTCAGAGAATTAGGTCCCACCTGTAACCACCGTTCTTCAGGATCTAGAGATCAGGAGATTCATGGTTCATGGGTAACAAAAACAGATTTCAGTGAGGCTTGATCTCAACCAACATTGTAAGCGTGGTGGTCAGCACCTGTAATCTTAACTACACGTGAGGCCATAGTGAGGAGGACTGCAGGACAGGCTGGCCCCAAGCTAACAAGCTATACGATATATTACCTGAATTAACCTAAGTGATAAAAGGCTGGAGGTATGGCTCAGTTAGTCAAGTGCCTACTCAAGCAAGTGTGATGCCCTGGATTCAAACCCTAGTCCCTTCAAACTAAATACCTGTAATAACATTGGAATTTGCAAGTTAGCAAGTATCAATAATATTCAATACACCAAAATAATACATGTTATTGGTAAACATTAACCCAAATAAATAAAATAGTAAAATATTATGCAAAATAAAGTTTAGATCGATGATCTTTTGTCTGCTGGGTGCTCTAAAACCTCTTTCTTAAGGGGATTGATCGTTTACCACACATTAGGGAGTTATCCTTTTTGATTAAGATCATCTGAGGGATTTCACATGGCAGAAACCAAAGCTGTAGGAGATGTTGATAATTCATTAATAGAGCACAGTTTCATAATGAAAGGTAAGGGCTAAACAAAGAATCATGGTCTCCACAATGTTAGGTAGACAAGCTTTTGCTGATGGTTGCTAAAATGTATTCTCTGGAAGTTGACTTGGACCAACCAACAATGCCCAGGGTTAAAACATTGTCCAGGTTAATGGTCTCTTCTAAGGTTGAAAAGTGAGAACAACTGTTAAAAGTGAAATTTCAGGGAGCAGGTGGTTAGCAGGTGGAAGAATTTTGTCAAACAAATGAAATTAAGCATCTCTTCTAAAATCTTGGCAGGTAGGCAGAAATCCATTCTGCCAGTGTATGAGACAGACCTTGGAAAAAGTCTCAATTATGGAAGTAACAAATTTTTCCACCCACTTACATACCCTTTTACTTACAGCAGAGTTCTGTTTGGATAAATATATTGGGAAAAACACTGTTTCCAGATATCAGGTGAATCTGTGTTTATTCCAAAATATTCTACCATAACATGTGTGTTGACATGCCTACAGGCTATGTAAATAAATTTCTTAGTTCCCAGGATAATGAGATTGTTATTGAGCTCTTGACAACTCGGGCTTCATTGTCTGGATTCCGCTGTACAATTCTGTGCCCAGTGACAGATTTGATGTGCGGATAGCAGGCCCAGAATCTGGTTTGCTAGAAATAGGTCATTTCTCTAGAATGTAAGAACTCGCTTGTGGCATGTGGCCTCTCTGACATTACAGATATTATTTAAAAATATTGAAAAGAAATTTTCCAACCTTCTTATGAATGGTTATATTAATCTTTCTCCTAGTATAAATACATATAGCGAGGTAGTATGTAATTACAATTTCACCAGTGATAGAACCCAAATATTATAGTGGTCTCAGAAATAAAAATGGAGTTTAAAATAGCCTTCTGTCTAGTGAATTGTTAGCTCTCTGAAAGTGGTAATGAAATACCTGACTCATATATGTTTCTGGTGACCCTTCCAGAAAGGTTATTACATTGCTAGCTTTATCAGAGAAAAACATATGAGCTGGCCATGGTGATAGATAATTGTCATCTCAGCTAGTTTAGAAGCAAATGCAAGAGGATTACAAATTTGAGGCTAGTTTAGGCAAAAAGCTAGTAAGACCCAATACCCCTCCACCCCCCAAAAAAAACAGAATAAAAGCAAAAGGTCTGAAAGTAGGTAGCAGGCTTGGCCATATGAACAGCGTCCTGGGTTTAAACCTAATAACATAATAACACGCACATATACATTGCTTAATGATAAAATTAATACCCATAAATCATAAATTTTATGTAAACTTCCATTGTGTATATATATACACCACATTTTCTAGATCCATTCATCTATTGAGGGGTATTTGGGCTGATTACATACCTTGGCTATGGTGAGTAGTACTGCAACTGAACATGGTTGTTTTGATAGCTTTACTGTATTCAGATGTGTAATACTTTGGATAAATGTGGCTGGGAGTGGAATTTCTGGATAATAGGATAGTAGTTCTAGGTTTATGTTTTTTTTTTGAGGAGCTCCATGCTGCTTTCCAGAGTGGTTGAACCAGTTTACATTCCTACCAACCATATATTAGGGCTCCCTTTTGGGTGCATCCACACCAGCTTCTGTTATTTTTTTTTCTTGATAATGGCTATGCTAACTGGGGTGAAGTGAAATCTCAATGTTGCTTTGATTTGCATTTGCATATGTTCAGAGATATTGAACATTTCTTCATGTGTCTATTGGCCAAAGAATAATATTGTACCATTTTTAAAGAAATGGAAAGATCTGGAAAAAATGTTATGTTAACTAAGTAAGTCAGTCCTAGAGAGACAAAGTATAGGCGAAAGCTGGACTCAGAGTATAACTTGCAGGTAAATAGGTTGGCTGTACACAATTATAATACAATCACAATTATATATATTTACACATACATATATATTTATATAATTATAATACATTTGTAACACATAATAATACATTTATAAATATATTGACTAAAATATGGCAGATTCAAGGAAGAATTCAAATAATGTAATTCCTTAGAAAGGCAGAGGCAAATTTAAACAAAATAAACTCCAGGAGGCAAGTACATGAAAGGAGTAGGGTGAAGTTAAGGGAAAAGGGATAAACAGATGATGAGAAGGGGAAAATGCAGTGAGACATTCAATGTATAGCCTACAAAATTAAGAAGAGTGAGGAAAGGGTAAGCAGGGGGATTGATAAGTGAGAATATTGAAAAGGGTGAGATTATCCAAGAGAGATTATATTTATAACCTGCTTTGTTAAATGACAACTCCTTTATATACTACTTAAAAACTTTTAAATGTAACTTGTTTCACCATATTTGATTTTGTACCCTGCATATTGTATCTATATTTATCTGAACTAGGGAAGGGAAGGAGAACAACAAAATGGTGAGACAAAGGACAAAGGGTGAACCAATACAACACGATACTCACAAGACAATATGTTGGAAATGAGCTTTACAACTTGGAGGGGCAAGAAGGGGAAGGCAAAGTGGGAGATAAACAATAGAAAGAATAACAAGAGTAACAGTGTTTCACAAGAAATGTTACCTTACACATGTAACGGCAGCCCCTCTGTACATCACCTTGACAATAAAATGAATTAACAATGTAAAACCCTGCATTTTTTGTATATTTACTATATTATACTCTCTCATTCAGAGTGCACTTCAGCTCATAGAAAGGAAAGGCTTTGTGAAGCAGGTGCATTGTTAGCTTGCATTTTCCTTACCATATACACCAACTCTGTTTTGTTTCTTGATTTTTTTTAACAAGTCTCTTGTTAAACAAGAATTGATTGCCTGGCTGATGTATACCATCTAGCTGTATAAAATAGTAAACCCAATGCAGTTTTCAGAATTGTCACAGTTATTAAGCAATGCACAAGTGCATATATAAATACATACAGAGAAACACACAGACACATACACATGTATACACACATACACACACACACAAAAGGGTGAGGACTGGGGCTAGCAATCTAACCAAAAGAAACAGCTTAAATATACCAAAAGGATGTACCAACAGTCTCTAAAAGAATCCTAGACACTTTTCATTCATAGCAAAAACGAAGTACATTTTAGAACAAGAGACAATATGCTTTCACAATAGAAGGAGGTGCATTGAACAGGAATATCTAAGTATGTTGGTTGTAGAAGAAGAAAGATTTTCTCCTATAGCTGGGAGCAAGGCAAAGATGCTCAATCACTGCTTTTTCAAATACTGTACTTAAGGCCCAAGGTATCTCAATACATTAATAATAAAAAAACCCAAAAACATATAGTTTGTACAGCAAATTGGAAATTGAAGAATGAAATGAACCCCAAGATAAGGACTCAAATGGTTGTTCTTTCTTGTTATTGTTCCTAACATATTTATAAGATGATTTCTTTGTTGCTTTGTATGTCCCTCCCCCACGGTATAACCCTGTTTTCACTGTATTTGATGTTGGTATAATTTGGGGATGGGAAGGGAAAAACCAAATTGTTTAAATAGGGATGCAGGTGAACCCATTGCAACAATGAGATGTGCAAGCTGTTATGGTGAAAAATGAACTTTACAATTTGGTGGGGGGCAGTGAGGGCATGATGGGAAGGCAGGGATGGGAAGGGGAAACAAAAGAGGAGACAACAATGCTTGATAAGAAATATACTCATATAAAAGAAATGCAAATCAAAACAACATTGAGATATCACCTCACCCCAGATAGAACGGCAAAAATCAAGAACAGAAGGGAACCTTACTGCATTGTTGGTGGGAATGTAAACTAGTCCAACCACTTTGGAAAGCAGTATGGAGGTTCCTCAAAAGACTTCACATAGAACTCCCCTACGACCCAGCAATCCCACTTTTGGGCATTTACCCAAATGCTTACAAACAAGACCACACTAAAGCTACCAGCACAACTATGTTTATTGCAGCATTATTTACCATAGCTAAGATATGTAACCAACCCAGATGCCCCTCAGTAGATGAATGGATCAAGAAAATGTGGTATATAGACACAATGGAATTCTATGCCTCCATCAGAAAGAATGACATTGCCCCATTTGTTAGGAAATGGAAAAACTTGGAAAAAATTATATTAAGTGAAGTAAGCCAAGCCCAAAGAAACATAGGTCCCATGGTTTCCCTTATTTGCAATATCTAGTATATGTATGAGTCAAGCGGAAAAGGTCAGATAATGTGATGTCAGGAAAATGAACCCTTAGATATGTATAATAATGTTTTTTCTTTCATGCATGTGTTTCTAAGGAATTTATAAGATTATCTCTTTGTTGCTTTGTATGTCCCTCCCCCACAGTATAATCCCTGCTTTCAATATATTTGATGTCAGTATAACTTGTGGAGGAGATGGGGAAAAACCAGTTGTTTAAGGATACAGGTGGACCTGATGCAACAATGAGAAGTACTAGTTGTCATGTCCAAAACGAACTTTACAACGTCGGTGGGGGGGGGAGGGGGGGGAGGGGGGAAGGAGAAGGATTGGGATGGGGGGGGGAGGGGGGAGGCTGGGAAGTGATGTGAAGGGTAAACAAAGGAGGAGGCTGCAATGCTTGGTAAGAAATGTACGCATTATCCTGCCCATGCAATTGTAACCCCTCTGTACAGTATTTTCACAAATAAAATAAAAAACAATAAAAAAAGAAATATACTCATTACCTTGCTCATGTAGTTGTAACCCCTCTTTACATTATTTTCACAATAAAAAACTTATTAATAAAAAAGAAAAATCTTCAAATTTCTCTTCTACAAGGTCAAGTGGTCTGAAGAAAATATACTCAAAATCCCAGAAGCAGCTGCTGAAAAACAATGTTGGGTTAAAAATTGTTTACAGCAATAATAGGATTCTATGGAACTGATGAAATATAGCTATTTGTAGATAATATGTGCTTACAAAAATAGCAAGAATAAACTCACAAAATGGACATTTACTACTGAGAGCCAAATGTAGTAGCAAATGTTTAAATCTCCAGGAAAAGGTGAACACAGAAGGGAATGTTGGCATGTTGGCCTTTTATAGACAACTGAAAATTAGCAGGTGATGAAGTCACCCTTAAAGATGCTAAAAACAGAATTGTTCAGATTCTACAGCCTGGAATATACATATCAGGCAAGACAAAACCAGATATTATTACATAAAATAAGCTGAAAGCAAACATCTCCAGTAGGCATAAATGATAAAATCTAAAAAAGAAAAATAATTTAGCTTGCTTGTGAGGAGATTGGACAGTGTCAATCCTATAGCAAAATACCAACAATGATATTTATAAAACATAAAGTATTAAAATTGAAAAATAGTTGTATCAAAATCTAATAGGAAGGGCTATCTGTTCATGGCATTTTTATACAGTCTTTACCTACACAAGTGAAGATGAGAAAGTCTGACTTTGGGTATTTGCTTTGGTTCCACTGAGCTTATTTAGTATAAAGGACACTCAGTAGCTTTGAGCTGATGGAACAATAAGACTTCTCTATGCTTTACGTCACTATAAACTAATGTACACCTAATGTGCTACATCACTATAGACCATGTATTCTAAAGTACAGGGCTAGACAGGCACCACACAGCCAAAACTATTTTGCTCATGCAATAAGGCACTTAAAGCCGGCTGAGCTGGATCCCAATGAGCTTAGCTTCTCCACTAGCCTTTACAGCATTGCTCTTGGATAACCATCTAGCTAACTGAGAGTGTCTGAGGCTCCTGGAGCCATCTTTGTGTCCAGAAAGAAAACAACAACAACAACAAATCTTCCAAGTGGGAGTGGTTCAGGAACAGATATGTATAATAATTTCCCCACTTACCTCTGCCCCAGTCTTTTTCAAAGTCCTGCTTCTAGGTGTTTTTCATTTATTTCACTTTTGAGTTTGCTGGTAAGAACTTGGATGCCCAACCTAAAGTCGGCTTCGGGGTCCTCACTTGTAAGTTCCTGTGTGAATGGTGGGGGCCATCTGTGGCTTGATTTGGTTTTCTAGGTCGGTGTAGTGCAGTCTTCTTTTGACAAAATTAGAATTTCTTCACACTTTTCTATCCTTACTCCCTGGAGTCTCCAGAATTCAGTAATTTCTTTCCTTTCTTATTTTCCTTTCCTTTCCCCTTGGTTTCTTTTTCTAAAAATCAACAAAGAAAAGATACAGCGACTTCAGCCTGTAATCTTAGCTACTTTGCAGGCTGAAATCTGGCAGAATGCAGTTTGAAGGCAACCCAGGCAGAAATCTTCATGAGACTCCATCTTCAAAATAACCAGCAAAACCCTCGGCTGGAGATGAGGTCCAGTGGAGCTTCTGAGTCCATTTCTCAAGACTGCAACATTCCAGCTCTCTCCCCAACATTCACCTTACATCTTAAGCTGTGCACTTTCTTCCTTTTTTATTGTCAAGATGATGTACAGAGGGTTTAAGTAAGGTAATAAGTATATTTCTTGTCAAACTTGTTACCCCTTCCCTCATTTTCCTCCTACTTTCCTTCCCCTCCATCCCCCCTTCAAGTTGTACAGATCATTTCCAACATATTGTCTTGTGTATATTGCTATTACATTGCTTCCCCCTTGTCCTTTTTCTCACGATTCTGTTGTTCCCCTTCCCTTCCCTAATTCATATAAACATATATATATATATATATATTTATATACATATATATATATATATATAATACCAGGTTACCAAAATCAAATACAGTGACAACAGGGGATATACCATATTGGGAAGGATATACACAAACTATATTCATCACAGCTTTATTCACATAGCTAAGATATGGAATCAACCCAAATTCCCCTCAGTAGATTGATGGATCAAGAAAATATGATATATATAAATATATATATATATATATACATATGAATTCTATGCTTCCATCAGAAAAAATGACACCCCCCATTTGTAAGGAAATGGAAAGAATTGGAAAACATATTAAGTGAAGTAAGCCAGACCCAAAGAAACATAGGTCTCATGGTTTCCCTTTTTTGAAATAATTAGTATAAATCTAGGATAATCTTAACAGGTGAACAAGACAGCTCAATAGCTATGTGCATATGACCATATAAGATGATGCTAAGCAAAATGAACTCCAAAACATGGACACAAGAGATTTTTCTTTGTTTTTGTGGTTTATAATGTACTATGTGATTTTTTGTTTCTTTTTTGTATGTTCTTCCCCTATGGCATATCCCCTGTTGTCACTGTATTTGGTACACTTGATATGGTACACTTTCCTTTCTGTCTGCTGTATTTGCCATACGGCCAATTGAAGTGGATACAATATTTCTAACAAGCAATACAGAAAATCAAGTCTTGAGTCCATTAACCTAAAATATCCCCATTCCTCAGCCTCCTCATGGACACAAACCCATATTTTCCTTTGCTCAGATTTTTAATGGTTTTTAAGCTGATAGCATATACAATAGTCCATAGAATAGGTCTAACCATACCCAGCTTGTTTTTCAAATAGAATCTTTTCTGGGCTAGCCTTATAGCATGGTCCTTCCACAGCTACCACTGAGATAGCTGGAATTTCAGACATATACTGCCATGCCTTGCCTGTAATATTCATTTTCAATGGTCATTTTGAATTCTGTAAATCCCTTTTCTTCCTTTGCTTATGCCATCAGCTTTGTTGTGAGAAAAGTTGTTGTAAGGTATTTCTTTCAAATGTATAAGCATTGCAATTGCTTTCCTTTTTCCACTTTGAGAGTTAGAATCTGGAGTTACCATGAGCATTGGTATAGGCCACAAAATTCTCAAGTCTCAGAGGGCAAACATTTAATCCTTTACCAATGAGTGAATTTGATGTGGATGTTTACAAAGATCCTTATCAGGTTCAAGAATATCCATTTTATCCTTGTTTAGCTGATATTTTTACTTTCCTTTATTTTTTCCTGAGTGGGAAGAGATGCTTTAAATCTCCAAATTATCTACATTTTATGCTTTATAATTTTAATAAAGTATATTGCATTGATTATATAATTGTATGTTGTTATTATATATATTATCTATAAAATATTGTATACATTTACACATAATTTTTGTAATCTTTTTACAATATTATATTGACTTATATAGGTCCATGTTCTTATACATACAATAATATATGTTAGATATAAATGCTTCTAAAACATTGAAAATAGTGGTAACATTTTTGTTACAAAAGATATACGCTTAATGAAGAAATCCAGGGCAGAGAGCTGGAATGTTGCAGTCTTGAGAAATGGACTCAGAAACTCTACTGTACCTAGCCTCCAGCCTTTTTGCTGGTTATTTTGGAGATGGAGTCTCACGGAGATTTCTGCCTGGGTTGCCTTCAAACTGTTTTCTGCCAGATTTCAGTCTGCAAAGTAGCTAAGATTACAAGCTGAAGTCACTGGCGTTAAGCACTGGTATCTTTGTTGTTGTTGTTGATTTTTAGAAAAAGAAACCAAAGGGAAAGGAAAGGAAATTAAGAAAGGAAAGAAATTACTAAATTTTGGAGACCCCAGGGAGTAAGGATAGAAAAGTGTGAAGAAATTCTAATCTTGTCAAAAGAAGATTGCACTACACCGACCTAGAAAACCAAATCAAGCCTCAGCTGGCCCCCACCATTCACACAGGAACTTACAAGTGAGGACCCGGAAGCCAACTTTAGGTTGGGCATCCAAGTTCTTACCAGCAAACACAAAAGTGAAATAAATGAAAAACACCTAGAAGCAGGACTTTGAAACAGACTGGGGCAGAGGTAAGTGGGGAAATTATTATACATATCTGTCCCTGAACCACTCCCACTTGGAAGATTTGTTGTTGTTGTTTTCTTTCCAGGAGCCTCAGACACTCTCAGTTAGCTAGATGGTTATCCAAGAGCAATGCTGTAAAGGCTAGTGGAGAAGCTAAGCTCATTGGGATCCAGCTCAGCCGGCTTTAAGTGCCTTATTGCATGAGCAAAATAGTTTTGGCTGTGTGGTGCCTGTCTGGCCCTGTACTTTAGAATACATGGTCTATAGTGATGTAGCACATTAGGTATACATTAGTTTATAGTGACGTAAAGTATAGAGAAGTCTTATTGTTCCATCAGCTCAAAGCTACTGAGTGTCCTTTATACTAAATAAGCTCAGTGGAACTAAAGCAAATACCCAAAGTCAGACTTTCTCAACTTCACTAGTGTAGGTAAAGACTATGTAAAAATGCACAGGTGAGGAAGATACAAGTTCCTTAAAAACACTCTCTCTTTTGCAACTGATTATTGCTTTAACATACACAAGCCAAAACTATATTTCCATAGTCATTTCTTAAGTTCCTTTTTGTCTCTGTCTGAATTCCTGATGCTGGGCACCACCAGCTCCTATCACTGTCTCTTGAGTCACTGGAAAGACACACTTTTGGGGGTCCACCTGACCGAGACGGTTTCCCTGACATTTCCCTTCAGTCTCACCCACATCCCTGGGCATAGAGCAGCAGGGACAGATGCAGGGCCCCGTTTCAGCCCCTGCAGGAATGAAGAATAGGGAAGGTTTATGGAAAGTACCACCTCAGCCTCTCCTCATGATCTTCAGTACACTATAGTAGCAGAATGAGGGAGAGAGGAGGAAGGGTGCAAGTTATGATCTCCTTTAATCCTTGGTACAGTGACAATGGTACCAGAGGATGGAATCAATTTCCAGTTTTGTGGTTAAGTCCAAAGTTAACAAGCTTGTTAACTTGTGGTGGGCAATAATAACTCCAGGTCATGTTTACCTGCCTACCTGTTCTTCACTATTCACACTGCTTTACAGAAATATGCCAGCCAAGTGTTACTTTACATGGATATCTTATTCATTTTTATTTTTATTTTTTGCAACTGTCTAAGCCTTGATATTTGCTGATATTTCTTGCAGTTTCTAGTCTCTCTTACAACTCAGTTCCAGCAAAGCACCTATCTAAAATCCTTCAGGACACCCATCCCTAATCTACAACTAGAATGCATCCCACTATAATTTCTCCTATTATTTTCAGGATGTACCATTATACTTAACTCTGCAACTTCTGTATGCCTTTCAGACAACAGAGTGGCATGTGTTTAAGATGAATGGGTGGATATCCAAACAAACAAGATGTTCAGAATGTATTTATAATCAACATTGGGATATTCACCAATCAATATTCAGAACTGATTATCCACATTGGTTTTGGAGTTGCCACAAATCTTGGCAAAGATGCTATTTACAAACTGGCCCTGTATCTGTCAGGGAGTCAGTCTGCCTTCTCCTCTGAGATCATTTTTGCGCTGTGCCTGTCAAGCAGGAGTGGAAGTCCCCTTGTGGTGTCTTTCCCCTGATACTCTGATCTTTGCCATTTCCGCCTGTGCGGTCCCATGCCTCCTTCTCTACTTGCAGCCTAGAAATCTTCTAGTCTCTTAAAATGACTACTGTCAATTTTCTGAGATGCCATTTGCTCCTTTTCTCAAGACTTCTGCTCCCTTATTAATGAATTCTTTCTTTGGTGTTTGAAGTTCTCTGGTTCCTTAATATCTCCCACTTTCTTCCTTTAAAGAAACATCTTGGCCCTGCTCTTCTCACTAAGTACTAGCTCATCTTTAACCCTCTCTTCTTCAGGCTTTCAAAGTCTGTTGAGTGCCTGTCTGAGAACTATGTCTGTAATTGATTTCATCCTGGATCTGGCTTTTCGGTACTTTTGCCATTCTAGGGCAGGAAGCAATTGAGGTTAAGAAGTAGTCATCTTCTGGTCTCAAATTACCTCTGGCATGGGAACAAAGGGCATTTTTAGAGTTAAAGAAGTTACAACACTGATTCCCTTTCTTGGTAACCTCACTGATGTCTTTAAATGTCTCAGAGAATCTTTTACAACCCAAACTTCACAATTTCCTTTCTTCTTAAACATTGATTTTCTCAACTTGATTTGTAATTAAGTCAATGTCCTGGATTTGATAATAAATAGTGTTCAAAGACTGTAGATGCCTGTGAACAGAAAACAGTTCTGGGGAAAGAATTTGAGTTGTTGGGATTCCAGGTTTTCCACTATGGACCAACTCCTGGAACCTGTCTTTCATGGACACAGAAGATGTGTTGATGCATCGATGCACAGTCATTAGGAAAGCATTGTGCCAAGTGGGAGCTCAGGGCAGGTAATATCAGGAGAGATCACACCTGCTTATATTGAGCATGGGAAGTGGTTGGTTACAGGCAGAAGACAGACTCAGAAAGAGCACTACAACTGAGCTCACTCAATGCAAAGGCTGATTGATTTTTAAAGGAATATGATGCCCAGATTGTAATATAAGCTGTTGAAGGTTAGAATAGAGCTGCTCTTTTGGTTGAGTGACACTAATGTGGGTCTTTCTTTCCCTTTCTTTCCCCTTCTTTCCTTCTTTCCTTCCTTCTTTCTTTCCTTTCTTTCTTTTCCTTTTTTCACTCCCTCACCCTCCATTAATCTTGTTCTCTCCTTCCTTCCTTCCTTCTTTCCTTCCTTCCTTCCTTCTTTCCTTCCTTCCTTCCTTCCTTCTTTCCTTTCCTTTTTGTCTATCTGTATCTCTGTCTCTTTTGTTTTTAGTGGTTTATTTCAGTTTTAATTTTTTTTATTGTCAAGGTCATGTACAGAGTGGTTACAATTGCATAAGGTAATGAGTACATTTCTTGTTGAATATTGTTACCCCTTTGTTTATCTCCTCCTTTCTCTTCCCCCTAACTCCCCTTTCCCTAAGTTGTAAAGTTCATTTCCAACATAATCGCTTGTGAGTATCGCTTGTTGCATTGATTCACCCTTTGTCCTTTGTCTTTCTTTTGAAGGAAACAAGTTCTGACTTGGGAATGGGGTCAGAGCTTTGGGTTTATTTATTTCTTGGCATAGAGTGTTTCAGGGCTGCATAATTATAATAGACATCAACTCCTATCTCTCTCCCAAGAGAAGAGACACCTACACATGGTGTCAGTGCCACCTCTAATCTTTGGGGTGAGTGTGGGAGTGAGACAGGTAAACAAAGCAAAATAATGCTTTGTATGTCCCTCCCCCACTGTATGACTCCTGTTTTCACTGTATTTGATGCTGGTATAATTTGTAGCGGGGAAGGGAAAAAACAAATCATTTAACTAGGGATACAGGTGGACCCATTGCAACAATGAGATGTACAAGACGTTATGTTGAAAACGAACTTTGCAACTTTGGCACACGGGGCGGGGAGGAGGTGTGGAAGGGAGGGGGGAATTTAGTTGTGGAGATGGGAGAGAAGTGATGGTAGGGGAAAAACAAAGGAGGAGGTAACAATGCTTGATAAGAAATGTACTCATTACCTCGCCCATGTAAAGTAACCCCTCTGTATGGTATTTTCACACACACACAAGCAAAATAATAGGGATGATGCCATGAGTTGATGAGCTCTCACTTACTGAGACGCATAGGAGCTTCGTTTTGTTGGGTTAGATGATGATGTAATGAAACCATGGGTAGTGCCTTAAAGTAATGTTAGTGACAGCAGATTATAATAAAATATAATGGCATTATTCTCTAATAATGTTAATGTAAAGAAGAAGTACAGTCATTATTATGACTAACATTCCCCATTAGAAAATAGTCACAATCAGCTGAGTGCTGACAGCTCATTCTTGTAATCCTAGCTATTCAAGAGGCTGAGATCAGAGGATCTGCCAGCCCAGACAAAAAAATTCAAACATTAGACTTACACTCAACTGCCAAAAAGCCAAAAAGTGGAGTTGGGAGTCAAATAGTATAACACCAGACTTGAGAAGAAAAAAAAAACACAAAACTAAAGGACAGTGCCCAGGCATACACACACACACACACACACACACACACACACACACACACACACAATATTTATAATCACTAAAATATTTCTGATACATCCCATAGGAGACATGTTACAGGTATTTGTGATACCCTTCTTTCACAACCAAATTAGGAAGCAATTGATATACACTCAACCTGTAAAGAAAGTAAGATTCAGAGAAACCAAATCACATAGACAGATGAGTTAATAGATATCACAGACAAAACTGAAGCCAGAACTCTTTCCAATCATATATTGTAGCCCACTAAACATAACTGTTTACCTCTGAAAACAATCAAATTTAATTGATGTAGATGAAATGCATACAGGCTTTTTGTTTGTTTGTTTGTTTTGTTTTTGTTGGTGATGGGGTTGAACTCTGGGTCTGGGCACTGTCCCTCACCTCTTCAGCTCAAGGATAGTGTTCTACCACTTGAGCCACAGAGCCACTTCCATTTTTCTGAGTGGTTTATTGAAGATAAGAATCTCAGGGCTTTTCCTGCTCAGGCTGGCTTTGAACAAAGGTCCTCAGATCTCAGCCCCCAGAGTTGATAGGATTATAGGTTTGGGGAATGCACATAGTAGATAGGATTATAGGTGCAGAGCATGGCATACAGTTTTTAAAGCCTCTGTGTATTACACACTTTCTCTTGAAATAAAACATGCTTCAAAAGTACCAAACATATAGAAAAATGCTTTGGGATGAAAATGTATTTAAGATTTCTTCCTTAAAAATTGTATTTTAATTTCTTTCTTTTTTTTTATCAGTTGTGGGACCTGAACTCTGGGCCTGGGCACTGTCCCTCAGCTCTTCAGCTCAAGGCTAGTGCTCTACCACTTGAGCCACAGCACCACTTCTGGCTTTTTTTTTTGCTTATGTGGTGCTGAAAAATTGTATCCAGGGCCATATGCGTGCAAGGCAAGCACTCTACCACTAAGCCACCTTCCCAGCCCCTGTATTTTAATTTCTAAGAAAATGTCTACTAAATATAAAGGGCCTGCTCCTTCCTTCCATCTGAATAGAGATCATATACAAATCATAGTAAAACAGCCCAGGAAATAATCTTAAATAGGAAGAAAGAGTGTGTTGGCAATGAACCCAGAAGTTTTTAATAACAGAGATTTATAATACATTTTTTTTCCTTTTCCTAGTCAGATAGTGCCAAACTGTATCTAGGCAAGCTGACTTGGTTTCTGAGTTTTATCAGCCTAGAGATCAAATACATTAAGAGCAAGTAAGAGGCATATCTACTTTTTGAACTGAAAAAAACTCTGCTTTTATGTTCTGTGCTCCCTCAGATAACACACTCTTCCACCTCAATTAATCTATTATCCACTTATCCCTGTGTCTGTGTGAGGAGAAGGGAAGAGACTCCCATCTCTGCACAAAGAGCAAAATAATGGCATAAAATAAGAAAAAAGCTGTTTGGAAAGGAGGAGATAAAAAGGATGGTTATGAGCTGAAAACGGGTTATTCAGGCTATTCACTGAAATTGCTTTATTCTAGCCCAAATCAAGTACTCACATCTTCTATATCCCCTTCATTTTTCTTATCATAGTGCCTAGAACTTGTCACCTCTGTCTAGAATACTTACTCTACCACTAACCCTCTCCCCTAATCTATAATCATATTTATATCCTCTATGAAGCATGTCAGGATTAGTTATGGCATTCTCTGAATGTTAGTGTCTCTCCCAGATTCACACATTGAAATGATAAGAACCAAGAATGTCATCTTAAAAAGTAAAGCCTTAGCCAGGCACTGCTGGCTCGTGCCTACAATCCTGCCTACTTGGGAGGCTGAGAGCTGAGGATCTCAGTTCAAAGACAGCCTGGGCAGGAAAGTCTGTGAGACTTTTATCTCCGATGAACTTCCAAAAAGTGAGATGTGGAGCTGTGGTTCAACGTGATACAGCCCTAGCTTTGAGTGAAAGAGCTCAGGGACAATGCCCAGGCCATGACTTCAAGCCCCATGACCAACCAAAAAACAAAAACCAGAAAACCTGAGGCCTTTGGATCACAAGGTTCCCCCGAGAGATTCCTCTTTGCCTTGTCCCATGTGAAAGCACAAGGAAGACTTGTCATTTATGCACCAGGACAAGCCTTGGCCATACTTTGAGACCTCTTGCTCCTTCATCTTGGACACCTCAGCCTCCGGAACCATGTATCTGTTGTCTAGAAGTTATTCACTTTATAGTCTCTTGTCAGCATGAATAGAATAAAGGCGGTCTCTTCGAGAATGTTTCCATCATATGCATTCACATTATTTTCTTACGTAAAGATTTTTCCCATGGTAGCAGCTTTCTGACATTGCTATGACTTGTGAAAGGACTTGTGAAAGACCATGCAAACTTTTGGCACTAGATTTCTATGGGGCAGAAATTTGATAGCTTTTTATTGTCAAAATCAAGGTGTGGGCCTGACAGTGCTCCTTTCTAGAATCTTCTCTTCTTGACTTCTCTGACTTCTAGAGGATTCTGCATTCAGTGACTCATGTTTTCTGTAGATCCTTCTTCTTGCCACCTCTGATCCTTCCTCCCCTTTCATTTGCTTCTTGTGTGGCAGCCAAGAAAGCTTGTGAACTTTTAAGGATTTATCTGATGAGATTGGGCATTAGACCCACTGTATAATTCTGTCAAACTACTCTACTTTCAAATCTATAATCTCAATACCATTTATAGCATCCTTTTATCTTAAGAAAGGCAACAAATTAACACCTCCCAGATATTAGAACATGGACATCCTTGGGACAGTCTTTTTCCTATCCCTCTCCTCTGAAGACATAGAGCGCTTCCTAGAAGCTATTCTTTTGTACTTATGTCTCAGTAGCATGATATATGTTGAAGATAGATGATAGCTAGATGGATGTTCATTTCTTTTGTATATTACTTTGCAAGTATAGTGCATGTGTAATTTGTTTCTATATCTCCACATCCTCTTCAAAGCTCCAGTGGAATATCCAATAAGTGGTATGTCTCAATCCATTTTTATTGAAAGATTAAATACATGAAAAGCACTTTATAACACATAAAATAGAAATATCTCTTTCCCTAAGGACATATCTTCCAAATAAAAATATGAAAAGGCATCTTTTGACAAGCATCAGTGTTCCTAGAGGAAAGAACAAGACATAAAATTTAAGTTCAGAGGAGTTTTAAAATGTCCCCAGGCAATGATTAAGAGCGTTCTAAGATTATTCCTCTGTAGATAAATAAAAAAAATCTTGAGATAACACAAGGCAGCTATGTGAAACTACTGACAAATTAGGTAAGGCAGGTAGATCCTAATGCACCATCATCTTGTGCAGTAGAGATATGTTAAGGACAAGACAATTTTCATCCTTGTTCAGAGGCCATAGAAGCCATCCATTAAGAAGTCAGGAACTATGCTTAAGGAATTCTTGGCATTTTGAGAGCTAGAAGTTTTCACAAGTAAGGGATCCAGACAGCATAGCCCCAAATTTGTGCTCCTATTTTAGCTGACCTCAAGACACCCAGAGAAGAATCAAGCAGTTTCAGCTGTGGTCTCAAGGCTGAACAGTTTGAACTACTGTCCGGGAAATACTGTACAAAGGGATTTTACTCATCCATGAGAAAGAGTGATATTGTACCATGCCTAAGGAAATGAAAGACAATGGACAAAGGACAAAACAATGTATCAGTAATACTCACAAGACAATATGCTGGAATTGAATTACACAATTTGGGATGGAAAGGGACTGGGGAGAAGGGAAAGTGGGAGAAAAAGGAGGGAGGGATAACAATGCCCAACTAGAAGTGTACTCACTACCTTACGAATGCAACTGTAACCCCTCTGTCCATCACCCTGGCAGAAAAAAAATTATACTGCTTAAATTTTCCAAAAAATTCTATGAATTCCAGTATTGCTTTTTCCCTCCAGGTTTGACATACCATTGTTTTTCTTTTTGTTTATTGTCTCAGTAAATTAAATGATTATTTAAAAGTATTAAAAATTAGTAATTTCTGTCAGAGAGCTATAATACATACAGGCTTTGATGCTTATTTTGCAATGACTCCTCAATCATGGGAAATAATTTGTTCTATTCTGAGAGTCAGTCTCATGGTTTTCTATTCTTTTTTTAGGTTATTTTTATGTCTTTTTTAATTGTGAAAATACCATACAGAGGGGTTACAATTACATGGCAAAGTAATGAGTATATTTCTTTTTTTAATAATCATTACAAATACCATTTTATTATTATCGTAAAATAGAATAAAAGACCAGTCCCAATATATTACCTACCTATCTTTATTCTTTTTTTTTATTGTGAAAATTCCATACAGAAGGGTTACAATTACATGGGCAAGGTAATGAGTGCATTTCTTATCAAAGATTGTTGCCTCCTCCTTTGTTTCCCCTTCCCATCCCTTCCCATCTCCGGGCCCTGTCCACCCACCCTGTCTGCCCCATCAAAGTTGTAAAGTTTGTTTTCAACATAACGAATTGTACATCTCATTGTTGCAATGGGTCTACCTGTATCCCTATTTAAACAATTTCTCTTTTCCCTTCCCCTCCACAAATTATACCAACATCAAATACAGTGAACACAGGGGTTATACCGTGGGGGAAGGACATACAAAGCAACAAAGAAATCATCTCATAAATATGTTAGAAACAATAGCAAGGAAGAAAAACCATTTGAGTCCTTATCTTGGGGTTCATTTCACGTAATATCAACTTATCTGACCTTTTCTGCTTGACTCAGACATATACTAGTTATTGCAAATAAGGGAAACCATGGGTCCTATGTTTCTTTGGGCCTGGCTTACTTCACTTAATATAATTATTTCCAAGTCTTTCCATTTCCTAACAAATGGGGCAATGTCATTCTTTCTGATGGAGGCATAGAATTCCATTGTGTATATATACCACATTTTCTTGATCCATTCATCTAGTGAGGGGTATCTGGGTTGGTTCCAGATCTTAGCTATGGTAAATAATGGTTCGATAAACATAGTTGTGCTGGTAGCTTTAGTGTGGTCTTGTTTGTGATCATTTGGGTAAATGCTCAGAAATGGGATTGCTGGGTCATAGGGGAGCTCTATGTGAAGTCTTTTGAGGAACCTCCATACTGCTTTCCAAAGTGGTTGAACAAGTTTACACTCCCACCAACAATGCAGTAAGGTTTCTTTCTGTCCACATCCCCTCCAGCATCTGTTGTTATTAGAGTTCTTGATTATAGCCATTCTAACTGGGGTGAGGTGGTATCTCAATGTTGTTTTGATTTACATTTCTTTTATGGCTAGGGAGGTTGAGTATTTCTTCTTGTGTCTATTCGTCATCATATTGAAAACCTAGAAATGAACCCTAGACCTATAGCCATCTAGTCTTCAATAAGGGAGCTAAAAAAAATAGAATGGAAGAAAGACAGCTTCTTCAGTAAACGGTGCTGGCAAAATTGGTTAATCACTTGTAGAAAACTAAAGCTGAATCTGTATATATCACCCTGCACCAGAATCAACTCCAAATGGATCAAAACCTCAGAGTCAAAGCAGACACTCTGAAAATGTTACAGGATGGAATAGGAGAAACACTAGGTCTCCTTGGCACAGGCCAAAATTTTCTCTTTTTTTTCTTTTTTTTTTGGGGGGTGGGGGTCTAGTCGTGGGGCCTGAACGTGGGCCTGAGTGCTGTCCCTCAGCTCTTCAGCTCAAGGCTAGCGCTCTATCACTTGAGCCAAAGCGCCATTTCTGGCTTTTTTCTTTTTGCTTTTGTGGTGCTGAGGAATCGAACCCAGGGCCTCAGGCATGCAAGGCAAGCGCTCTACCACTGAGCCACCTTCCCAGCCCCCGAAATTTTCTTAATAGAGACCCAGAAACACAACAAACAAAAGAAAGATTGGACAAATGGGGTTGCATGAAATTGCAAGGCAAAGGACATAGCTAGCAAGATCAATAGAAAGCTCACGGTTTGGGAGAAGAGCTTCACTAGCCATATAACAGACAAGACAAATGCTATCTCCCTTGCATTTGTCGGAGGTGTAGAGATTTTTTCCCCCCACATTCTTGTTTCCCTAAAGTTTTGATATTTAGAGTTTTCTTAAAATTTTGACATTCAGTTTAATAAATATTTGGAGATTAATTGTTTAGTACTTCA
Organism: Dipodomys ordii; assembly: GCF_000151885.1. NCBI lineage: Eukaryota > Metazoa > Chordata > Mammalia > Rodentia > Heteromyidae > Dipodomys > Dipodomys ordii. Next base: position 18,740,966 of record NW_012267236.1, read on the forward strand.
TACTTTCTTTATTTTTTATTATTTTACTTAAATAGTTGTACAAAAGAGGACATTTAATGAAGCACTTTATGAAAGCAATATATCTTGACAAAGCTAGTCCCTCTCAACATTCATGCCCATCATTCCCCTACCCAGTACTTCCCTCATTCTTCTTATCCATTAGATGCATTGGACTCTTATCCTCATTTTCTTCCATCTCCTCTTCATCCATCCAACCTTTCCCCCTTTCTGATGTACAGAAGCTATGTCCTTGATGTATCCAGGAAAGATATGGGTTTATGGAACACAGAAGTCTCACGATTTGTCTCAGAGGCTCAGTCTGGAAGAAGTCAAGAATCTTAGAGGAACAGAAGGAACAGAATTAGTGTACAATCTCTAGTTTGATTAAAATAAACTAATACATCTAACTCAGCCTGCATTTAGTGAAAAGTAAATCAAAATAAGAATAAGGCTTATTAGAATTTATAACATGGCAGGTAGAAATCAAACCAAAACAGGTTATCATTTAAAAAGTGTCTAAGCAGATAATGAAGTCTATATATCTATGACTAAAGCTTTTACACATGAATTACATTCTGTATTAGAAAAAGAAAGGGAAAGGAATTTGGCAGAATCTTAGAAATTAAGTTGATAATTTATTGCCAAAGAAGGACCATTTGGACAGGAATAATCAAAAATTCCACAGTTCATTTACATATACAAATATATATTTGTGCATATGGCAGTTAGAACTTGTAATGAGAATAGAGTCATTTTTAATAGTGATAGATTAGCTCTTGAAAGATAGATGATAGAGATAATAGTTGATACATGCATGATACATAAATTGGTAGGTGATAGAAGAAATAGTTTTTACAGAACATTTGTTCTGTAAATGAGATACAAAGGATTGTTAAATATAAAAGTCTTAAATACATACCACTGTATATTAACAGATACTTACTTCATTGTAATTATATAAGTCAGGGTAGACTCAGATGGTGATATTACCCTAAATTTAAAGGGAAGGTATTCCAGGCCCAGATGACTTACACATTACATGCATAAGTTTCCAGTAGGAGTTCTCAGAGAAATCACAGAAAACACTGTCAAGAAGCACTGAAGTGCTTAGGTTGACTCAACAAGCCAAGTTTTGTTTGAGCAGTCGGTATGGCGAACACTAAAGTCAAGGAGGAGATCCATCAGCTACTTGGAATACTCTTTCAAGCAGAGAGTGGGGGAGAAGTAGGTGGTTTCACCTCTCTCCCAATCTCCAATCTCCTGCCAATGCATCTCATTGTCCAAATCCAACTCCAAAACCTGGGAAGGGCAACTATCATTTTTGGATGTTCTCTTTGGGACACTGAAGAGTAAGCAAGACAGGAAGAATTAGCAATCTAATAATAGGACAAACAAGTCCTTTTGCTCATCCTTTTCCTGCAAATGAATATAGAAACATATTTAATTGTACTTGGTGCAACGAAACTGAATGTTCTTTCATCTTATTGAAAATATTCTCTTCTATCATGCTTTGTTCATTTATTTTTGGAAAATATCTTTTTAATTATTGCTTTTTCTTTTCTTTGTTAAATTTTATTTAATTTTTTTTGGTCTTACGGTTTGAAACTGTGGGCCTGGGCGCTGTACCTCAGCTCTTCAGCTCAAAGCTAGCTTTCTACCACTTGAGCCACAGTGCCACTTCACACTTTCTGGTGGTTTCTTGGGGATAAGAGTCTCAGGGACTTCCTGCCCAGGTTAGCATTGAATTGTAAACCTCAGATCTCAGCCTCCTGAGTAGCTAGGATTACAGGCATGAGCCACTGGTGCCCAGCTTAATGGTTGCCTTTTCTCAAAGGATATTTTTAGTATATATTTTTATTGTACAGATGCTGTACAAAGGGGTTACAGTTACATGAGTAAGGTAATGAGTACATTTCCTATTGAGTATTGTTACCCCCTCTTTTGTTTTTCCCTTACCATCCCTTCCCTTCCAACCTCCCTAACTCCTCCCTCCCCAACCCCCTCAAAGTTGAAAAGTTTGTTTTCAGCATAGTGTCTTGTACAACTCATTGTTACAATGGGTCAATCTGTATACTTATTTCAGCATTGGTTATTTCCTTTCCCCTCTCCAAATTAGAAAAATGTCAAAAACTATGTACATATGACCATATAAGATAATGGTAAGCAAAATGAGTCCCAAGGTAGGGATACAAGAGGTTTTATCTTTCTTGTTGTTGTTTTTAATGAATTTATAATGGACTATGTGATTTTTTTCTTTTGTATGTTCTTCCCCCCTCCCCATGGTATAACCCCTGTTTTCACTGTATTTGATTCACAAAGCATAATTTTAAAAAATATAAAATGTGTTTGATGTGATACTATTTCCTGGTTTATAAAGTTCTAGAAACATTTGTAAGCACATAATTTATACTTAATATTTTTCCTTATAACCCATTACTATAAATTAACTTGAAGTAATCAAAATACATGACCATTATCAAGTCTCCTGACAAATTAAATTCTGTATTGAGAAATACATATGAACAATTAAATTGACCAAAAGTTCATAATTTAATTGTACTGCAATTAAAAATGTGAAAATCTTGTATTTCCTGTTAATATTCTATAATTCATAATATATTCCTCTTATTTTTAATATCTCTTTTGTTAAAGTTGTGTTAGATTTATAAAACTCATACTTCAGCAGAATATAAATCTTCTACATAGTACACTAAATTTACCCTATTACTCACTACTCATATTAGTGGTAGCCACATTTAGCTAACCAACACTGAAATATTCTTATGTACAGTAGTCTACAGTCTAAGCTTTCTTAATTCTATATTATGTTTTTCATGATTGCATTTAGAACCCCAGGATGACGTTAGAAGTTTTATCTGTTTAAACTTTTCTTCCTGGTTACAGTTTCTTAATATCCTTGTTTTAGATAAACTTTACAATGTGGACAGTGATCAGATGTTCTGTAAAAATGTTCTTTTTCTGAGATGTCTCTGGAGTTTTTTTTTTAAACAGTGTGATTTTTGGATGAAAACTACCAGTAGTTATTCTTAGCATATCACATCAAAGATATATACTACTGCTAAGACTTCACTATGTTGCTAATGTTAATCATGGTTCCCGAGATAGTTCCTAGGTAATCAATTTATTTGGCATTATTTTCCAAATGAGATTTTTGTATTCTCTCCAACTTATTTGTTTATACTAGTGTATCTTTGTATGCACTCAAGGATATTTATTTCACATTGAATTAAAAACATGAAAATTTAAATTCCATAATCATTGTCTTGAATAGCTAGAGATCGATGATAACAACTATCTAAGTTTAAATTTCATAATAATTGCATCGGGTACACTAAAATTACATCTATGCATTTTACCTTTGCTAGTTTCCTTAGATATTGCTGAAAACTTATTCAATCTAAGGGAACACCCCTTGAAGGCTTCTGTTAGAATTTTAATCTGGCCTGTCCTAAATATTATGAGTGCATTTTCTCACAAGCTTATAAGGGGTAAGTAAAACTTGTTTTCTGTCTATAAAACTCAACAAACATTTTTCATGACTTTTCACATTTTGAGGCTACTAATTGTGAAACTGTCTCATCTACTGCATTGCCCTTTTTGCTTAACTCATGTGCAATACGTCTATCTAGCTGTACCTGTTCCAGAAATGGCATTTTAAGAAATAGAAAAAAAATGGCTCCTTCTGGTCTAATTCCACTCTTGCTCTACATAGTCACTTCTTTACTTGATGTGTGAGTTGGGTGGAGAAAGCAATGGTCAGTTTTTCCAACTGTGTGTGTCTAACAGGGACACTAAGAGTGCTGGTTGTACTGTATCTAGTTGTCACAGAAGTAACTCTTCGAATGAAAGCAACTGGACTCTTCAGACTTCACAGGCGATAAACAAGTTCCAAAGGTTAAGTTGCCCAAGATTATATAATTAGGTCAGCATTAATAGTAAATGTTGTATTCAGGCAGTATGCGAACTGTCATGTTTAATCTTCCACAACCCTGTAGTGTTATCCTCACTTTACAGACATCAAAACAGGAGTTTAAAGATGTTGAGAAACTTGCCCGAGGAAAGCAAAACTACAAAGTAATAATCTGTTTTTCCCAATTCTGTCCTTTTTCTTCAAATTCCTGTTGCTTCATGTGGTGTGGGTAATAGTCATAGATAAATGTGGATTTGCATATATAATTCATGTTTAGTGCATTTGGCTGCCACATTTGTGCATTCTTGTTCGCAAAAAGAAAAAGATACAGCAAGAAGCAGAGAAGAGAATCACAATGTCAATAGTGCATATGCAAGACTTTAATATAAATGGAAATTATAAATTGCATGTCACCGTGTCACTAGGATTAATAGAACTCACAATGTTTGTGTCTTCCTAATCTTATTAATATGGATTTTTCACATCATAACAGCAAGAGTAGGAATTCTGGTCATGACTATCCTGTCTGTGAGGGGAGAACTTTCCTATACAAGCTCTTAATTCCTGCTTAATGATGGGGGCTATTCTTCAGTAAAAACTTTTTGAATCCTTTCCATTGTACGTGTGGTCAAAATCTTTAACCTCACTGGGCCTCTGTTTTATTTAAAATGTCTTTTAGGGAACATGTTAGAGTTAATCTATTATTATACTGCCATACATAATTTAAACTCATCAAAGTGGAAAATAAAAATACAGAAGACCCTCAACTGATGCTATGATTGTATCCTAATCAACCTATTGCAAGTTGTGAAACACACACATTATAATGCATTAGCATCTCCATCCTACCAAACACAATACTTTGGTCACACCATTTCCTGTGCAGCAGTAGGTGTGGCAGCCTGTGAGCTGTGATTTCCTGTCCCTTCTGAGCATCACAAAATATTACTATACCCTATACAGATTTCATGGGAAAAGAGCAAAAATAAAAATTCAGTGTATAGTTTCTATTGAATGCACATTACTTTCCCCTTAGTAGTCAAAAACTTATCAATGTATCCCTCATAATGATGGAATACATTAAAAATTCCCCAAACTCATACCATAAGTTGAGTAACACCTGTGTATTGATCTGATCATTTCTAAGCACAATAAAGCTTGCTGAAAAAGACCAAACATTTCTTAGACCTCCAGTAAAAGGTGTTATCCACACTATCCCCATCAAGGGATGTTAATAAGATAATCAAGTGGTTAGAACAAGGAATTCCAAATCTAAACAGAACACGCGGGAAGAAAGACAATATACCTAAACAATATAGTGACATGAGGAGGAGAGCTGGAAGAGTTTGAATGACATTTCCCAAAACTTCCAGTAGCACTGGAGAAGCGATATTGTATTTGGATATAGAGTTCATCCAAGCTATTTCCATTAACTGAATCCAGAAACCCTGGTTAGCATATGTTCATTTGCTTATACTATTCCAATATTTCATTCCTTGATCCTTCACCAAATGCCCTTGATACAAATTTTGATTCACGTTTCCAAATTACTTGCATATAGTTGGGAAAACTTTACAATACTTTCATGTGTATGATAATTTTCTAAGATTTCATATATTTACTCCTTGAGATCTCACTAATGAGAGATTTGGAGGTGAGCCTTAAGGTCATTCACCTGCTTGTGTCCATGCTTCTGTCCATGCTATTATAAAGTCTTTTGACAGGAGAAGCAAATCTCAAATAGCAAGTATGAATACACTTTTTTCTCCTTATGAATATTTGGGAATTTGTGATCCTAATAATAATTCATGGAGACCCATTCATTCCTGGCTTTCATATCAGAAGCCTAGAGAGGCTGGATGTTCACTTTGCTGTGTAATTCAGACACCTGTTCAGTAAAACTCTGAAATAGTCCCTGAAATATTTGCCTTATAGCAATATACCAGAGCTGTCACTGAACATGTCTACTCTCTCAGCCTAGAGCGGAGATGTTAAAGAGCTGCACTTGTCATTTTGCTTTCCAAGATGGTTGGCACTTTAAGAAGCAGTCTTCCTCCCTTACGGAAATTGAACATTTGATTTCTACCATTGCTTTCTCAGGCTGAAGATACATGTCATACTCATCTTCCCATCATTCAGACATTTAAACTCCAGGCAACTTCGCATGACACATAAAGAATGTTTATTGCTGATTACTGCTGAGTGAAAGGCTCTTCAATTGCTCTTCAACTTTCTTTAGTTCTTCTAAAGGGAAAAGCAATCTCTTATAGCAGAGTTTTCACATAAGGAATTAAGAGTTCACCTCACTTCTGACTAGCAAGAACAACCTAAGAGGGTGCCTCCCATCCCAGCCTCACACCATACAACATCTAACAAGTTCACTTCCCAGCAAGTGAACAGCTTACTAGTTCAACTGCTATGTATTGATTAGGAATTACGTCTGTTTCATTACACCGGTAAAAAAAATCCAAGCAGGACACTGATAGCTCATGTCTATAATCCTGGATAGTTAGAAGGCAAAGATCTGAAGATCACAGTGCAAAGTCAATCTGAGCAGAAAAGTCTGTGAGAAAACTAACAAAAGCCAGCAGAGGAGGTCTAACTCATATGGTAGAGCTCCATCCTTGAATACAAAAATAAAGCCACAGTTCAATTCCCAGTACTGCAACTCTCTTTCTCTCTCTCTGTCTCTCTGTCTCTCTGTCTCTCTCTCTCTCAATTTTACTCAAGAATAGGGATTTTATCTGTCTTGTTTAATACTATGTGTTTTTATACTTGTGAAAAGAATAGGTAATATGAATGCAACTGTACTTATTATTTAAATTTTATTGTAAAGGTGATGTACAGAGAAGTTAGTTACATGAGTAAAGTAATGAGTACATTTCTTTTTAAACAGTGTTACCCTTCCTTTATTTTCTCTCACTTCACCTCACCAAGTTGTAAAGTTCATTTCCAATACAGTATTTAGTGCGTATCACTGTTGAATTGGGTTACTCTTTGCCTTGCCATTTCTGTGATTCCCTTCTCTTCTGTAAGTCAGATAAACTTACATACAAGACAAAGGTACAGGAATGAAAAATAATGACAAGGAATAAACCAAAGGAATTAAAAAGAAAGAAAAAGCAAATAACAGTAAACAGTACAATAAAAAATCTCTAGTTTCCATCTCTTGGAGTTCATTTTGTGGTCAAATACACATAGCTATTGAGCCATTGTGATCCTATGCTAAGAATATCCTAGAAGCCTATGTTTTTTGTGTCTCATTTACATTGTTTAGTACGTAAGTATTTCCAATTCTTTCCATTTAATTGGGAGATGTTCTTCTTTCTGATGGAAGCATAGAATTTCATTGTGTATCTATATCAACTTTTCTTGATCCATTCATCTGCTGAAGGGCATCTGGGTTGAGACCATACTTTATCTATGATAAATAATGATTCGATAAACATAGTTGTGCTGGTAGCTTTAGTGTGGCCTTGTTTGTGATTGTTTGGGTAAATGCCCAGAAGAAGGATTGCTGGGTCACAGGGAAGCTCTATGTTTAGTCTTTTGAAGAATCTCCATACTGCTTTCTAAAGTGATTGAACAACTTTACATTCCCACCAACAGTGTGGTAGCATTCCATTTTGGCCACATCCCCATCAGCACCTGCTTTTATACATTTTCTTGATAATGGCCATTCTAACTGGGTTGAGGTGGAATCTCAATGTTGTTTTTTTATTTAATTTTATTGTCAAGGTGATGTACACAGGGGCTGAAGTTACATACATAAAGTAGTGGGTACATTTCATGTCAAACATGTTAGCTCCCTCTCTCATTTTTTCTCCCATTTTCCCTCCTCCACAATTGCCCCCCCCCAAGTTGTACAGTTCATTTCTAACATATTGTCTTGTGAGTATCACTGCTGCATTGGTTTGCCCTTTGTTCTCTGTCTCATCATTTTGTTGCTCCCCTTCCCTAATTCAGATAAACCTATATACAGTATCTTGTACCAAAATCAAATACAGGGGATAAGCCATAGCGGAAAAAAAAAAACAAAAGAAAATAAACTACATTGTATATTAAAAGCAACAACAAAGAAAAACTTCTTGTTTCCATATCTTAGAGTTCATTTTGTTAGCATCATCTTATATGGTCATATGTACGAAGCTATTGAGCTATTCTGCTCATCTTCTAGGACTATCCTAGACATAATTAATACAAATGAGGGAAACCATGGGATCTATGTTTCTGTATGTCTTGATTACTTAAAATGATATTGTTGTTTAGATTTTCATTTCTTTTATGGACAGATAACTCTATTTTTTAATCTGAAACAATTGATGCATTATTTCAATATTTTCTCACACTATTCCCGTAGTATTAAGTAACTTGTATGATTTTCTTTGGTTGAATTCCTTATCATGAAGTGGGAAAACTAGTTTATGAAATTTGACCTATGTAACTAATCAGAAAGCACCTTGTAGACATAAAGGGATATACATTTGTCCCTTTCCTCTTCACTCATAATTGGTTTGTGCAATCCAGGCCTTAAGGCCTTCTTAATCTGGCTTTGTGAATCACATTATATTCCTTCCCATATGGTCCACATTTCTATTGCTCCAGTTCCTGACTTCATTTGTTTGTGACCTGTTATTTCCCATTATTTTCAGGCTGCCATCTGCTCTACCATGACCTCTTTAAAAGTTTCAAGCCTTTCATATTAATAGGTGCTGTGAATTTTTTTATTCCTAGGAAAATCAACAATGCAAGGAGCCTATTACAGATGTTGAAATCTTCAAGAAAGATTCACATATGCATAAACCAGCAGCTGAGATGCAGACAAACAGTTGTCAGCATTTGCTTCTATTAATAAATTAGTTTATCTGAACTACATAAATGTGATTACATATGTGTATCTATATCTTATATATTATGTCCTATATAACATATTAAATATCTGCATATTATATATTCATATTAATACATTGATGTATTATGCATATCTATGACATATTATATACAATATGTACACACATATGTATATATATATATATTCCTTTGAAAACAGGGTTTTCTGGGTAAGTGAATCAATGGAACTGAAATTTGGACTCAAAATTTTCTAAGCTTACGCCTAAGAACAATGTGTATGACCTTTGTTGTGACATTAAAGTTAATTTTCCTGTCAGTTTTGAACTTAACACATTTGATCCCATATACATTTACCCAAATGCTATTCTTTTATATAGTCTCAATTTTAGTGACCAAATTGTATATTCTTTTTCCTGATTCTGTCCTTGAATTTCTTTGGCATGCTTTCTCCTTAAGTCTCCATCTGCTTCACAAACTTAAATCACAGGCAGGGACACATTTTTGTAGTTAGTATGAGGTCCAGACTACTTCCTGTCCTTGCTGGTAAAGGGAAGGTCACCATTCTCAGAAAAACCTTGGTCAACTTTGGGACTTCCCAGAAGGCTCTTTGGTATTCTTAGAGCTGAGTGAATGTCCTTCATTCTCTGACTCTGCGAGTCAAATATCTCTTTCATAGTTATATTTTTCTATTTAATTAGACCCAAGAAGGCAATTTCCTGTTGTACCACAATTAAAATATACTTAATCAGATAATAATACTTGCCAGTAAGAGCATTATTGTTCTCAAAAGCTGCTCATGATGTAGGAATGATATGAAAGCCTCTAAACCATGGCCACACAATTATTAGATGGTGACAGAGGTAGACATTGCAAAGCACCAGATGACTGAGATTAATGTCCAGTGAAGTCCAGTGAAAAGATGCCATGGGTTTATATCTACCTCCTAACCGTCTGCCATCAACAGCAAAAGTCCAAGGAGAGAATTGCTTCAGTACAACAGGCCTGGTTGCCTACTGTTGTTGCTTTCTGTGTTCTATCATTAATTATCTCTGTTTTGTCAATACATTCTTTCCATTGTTTTCCCAGAACTGATTAAGATAAAAACAAGACATTTTCTCCTTTTTCTTTATCACCATCATCACCATTATCATCATCACCACCACCACCACCACCATCACCACCACCACCATCATCATCATCATCATCATCATCACTGTTTACTTGTTTTGTGATCCAAACAATTTGCATCTCTGAGATACTTCTGCAGCTTCCGGTTTTTCAATTATTAGTTTCTGAATAAAATCTATCAGCATACTGTCTCTCAGAGTTCTGAAAGTACTTCACTTTCACATAATAACATTTGCCTACATATTTAACTTTTATCTTTGCTCATTCTCCCCAACTCTCAATTTCTGAAAAGAGACATTCTGGAACAACAGATCTCTACAGCTCTGCCTCAGAATACACACACACACACACACACACACACACACACACACACACATACATATATGTTCTTAGAATTGGCTCCCATGTGTTGAGAGATTTTGGACAGTTTTCAACTATTTTCCAAACTCAGGCTTTCCATAGGTACAAGGAAAATATTTTACAATACCTATTAATTTCATTTTCAATGGGAGAATGCAAATGCCACTTAGTATCCTTGAATGAAAATACTGGGTTCAACATATAAATTATATTTAATAAAAATGAGGAATAATAATGTTCCTATTATCCATGCAGGGTATACCTAGATGTGATGAGATAAATGCAAATGAGTGTCCAGACTTGGCATTGATTTCCACAAAGGTAATTAGAATATAAATTGTTTGACCCTAAATCCTCTTTCTTACCATTGAATCCTAATTCCTTTATCCTTCTATGCCTCATTACAGAACTTTAGAGAGACAGGTCACTGACAAACTGGGCTGACATCTATTTTCTCAGATCAATAAACTAATATTGCTTTTAAAAGAAAGCATTTTTTCGATGTTCAAAGCAAAGCCAAGGAAACAGCATTTTAAAGCCGAAGTAAAAAGTCCTTAAAAGCTTATAAATTCTGTGAGAATTCATTACCACTCATCTTCAGTTTCACTTTCTACTGTTTCAGTTTCTTAGAGGCTACAACATTCTATAAATATTAAGCAAAATATTCCATAAATAAATAGTCATATTTCTAAACAGTGTGCATTTCTGAGTAGCATAATGAAATGCCGCTACTCTGTCCTAATCTTCAGTACTTGGAACCAGAATCATTCCTCAGTCAACAGATTTATGCTGTGTACCCTACGTGGCCACTAGTCAACCAGTAAAAATTTGCAAAGTCAGTATCATAATTGCTTTATTTTTATTACTATTTACTATTGTTGATTTCTTACTCTAGTTTATGAAATAAAGCCTCATACATATGTTTGCCAAGAAGAATATACTGCATACGGAGTTTGATATGGTCAGTGGTTTCAGGCTTACCCAGAGGAACTTTAAAGCACTGTCCTGGAAAATAAGAAGGGATTGCAGGACACTTTCTGCTGAGAAGAAATCGTAGCCCAATTTAATTATTTTCCTAGAGAATGTGAGGTGCGTCACCATGATGAAATCAATTAGGCAATCCCCGCAAGAGCAGGTCCAGGGGACAAATTAGTTTTGTGGACTTAACAGCACCCAAGCAAATAATCCATAGACATATAGGGCATGTAACAGTTGATTATTGATATTAATTCTTTCTGTTACAAACTTAAGGTTGGGTAAAAATCGACACATTTCAAGATTACAGACTGGAAATCTTACATTTGAAAAATAATTAAAAGAAAAATTTAACAAAATACTGAAAAACTCACAAAATACTTTCTTACTTAATGTAATTCTACTATCGTTAAATATATGTACAAAGGAGTTGCTGTTTAATGAAACTATTTTTTGATAAATTGTAGTCACGTGTTTTCTAGGTCTCTTAAAATTTATATTTTACAGAAAACACAAGGCCTTATTCAAAATGTAATAACTGTACATAAGTAAGCAAAAATTTTAAAGTAATGTGTCAATAATGCTATATTAAGTTCATAAAAGTTTTCAATGAATTTTACTTACTTTCAGACATTTGGTCTTTAAAATAATGTAAATGAAAGAAATAAATGCATCAGCATTGTACAAAAATGTTCAAGTTTCAGTCTGTGCTGTGACGCTTTTCTTATAATTAGAAATGGGCCTAGATTACCCACTTAAATCCAAATTATAATTCATGATCAGAATTATCAATAATCCTTCAGTTATGACACGTATTATATCCCTATTGTCTGTTATAAATAATGCATTATCTATTAACATATCACAATGTCATTATTATGCAATATTTTTTCTATTCATCAATACCACCCTACTCTAGAAAGTAATTAAGTTAGCTCCTGAAATATATTAATTATAAAAAATGAGTTATTTAAAAATATTAAACAGTAGATCAAAAAGGAGTGTTCATAAAGAAGTCTCAGAAATATACAGACCCACACACATTCATACACAAATTCTGGTTACTGGGTTTGAAGTCCAAGAACTGAACTTAATCCCTTTCCCCGTTCCTCCCCACAACATACACCAAGAAGGCATCTTTGCTGTCCTTACTGACTGCTTGAAGTCAGGGAGGAAGGTTGAGGGATACTCTGATTCTTGCCTTCTCCAATGTATCTTTTCTTGTTTTTATCCTAGAATCCACCCTCATAAAGTCTCCGCTGGCTGGCACAGCTGTGTAGAGAGCAGGCTGTAGTCTGACTAGCTGCTGACATTGGTGTGTCTTGTTGGGAGAGGATCACTGGCTGGTCTTACTCAGCTGCCCTCTTGCTCTACCTGCTTTTGTTTTTTTTTCTTTATAATTTAATCTATCATTTCCTTACAGAAGCTTCTAAATATCTCCCACTGTGCCCATGTAATTGTATAATTAACTTCATCAAACACAGTGATATTTCCTTTGCCAGAATTCAGTCTCATAGCCATACTTGTCTGAGAGAAATTCTGCAAAGTGTAGTTAACCGTTGGTGGCAAATTGCCCAGGTAATTTTGTGATTGGGGAAGATGGAAAAAAAATCAGATAGGAGCTGGAAAATGGTGCAGGTATTTGAAAAAAATATTATTATTATAAAGGTGATGTACAGAGTGGTTTTAGAGATGTAAGTCAGGTAGAGAATACATTTCTTTTTGACAATGTCACCCCTTCCCTCGTTTTGGAAACAGTGTTCTTCGCCACACTGATCCACTTGGAATAAGTACTTTTCTCTGTGCTTCTTCCTTTCTTTTGTTATCATTGCTTGACCTCAGAACCCATGCTCTGCCCAGTCAGGAATCCCTCCAGCACATTTGAGACTTTCAAAGATCTAATTAACAAACCACAGGGATGGTTGATTCAATTTCTGGTCACTACATGAGTCTTAACATTGCTAACACATTGTTAAAAGGACTAAATATCTTGGGACAATTGATATCTCCTGTTTTCTTCTGGAACCAGCTCCCTAAAATAAATTAAATTTAGCATGACTTTGTATTTGTCTTTTGGCATGTATGACCAGTCAATGCAATATCACATATATTTGTTTAATGCTGTCATCACATACCAGGAAAAAACTAATATCAATGCATAGTTGTCATAAACACATTAATTTATTTTCTAAAATAAAATTAGCATTTCTGAATTTCTTGTCATGTTACCAAGTTATAATAAACATAAATTTAGGTCTCATACTTACTCTGTTTCTACATGTATCATCCTTAATAAATTAGTTATTTAAGAGTGTATTCCAGAGTGTTGATTCTTGGAACCATCTTTTTAACAAACGGTTCTTAGAAAATAGGTTATCTAAGAAAAAATTGAAATAATATCTTCATCCTATGTGCAAATGATGTAATTGGCAAGAGGCATACCAAGAAATCTTGTGATTCAATACTAAAAAGGCAAAATATAACTTTCCCATTGGGCAATGGGGAAAGAGCAACATAGATTTCCAAAAGAATAGGAGTTGTCATAAAATACCGTATTCACCACCATCAACTATCAGAGAAATGCAAAGCCAAACAATGTGAGACAACACATGATTCACACTAGACTTGCTGCTACGAAAAGGACAGCACGTACTAAGTATTGGCAAAGATAGAGAGAACTTGGAAGCCTCACATATTTATAGCTGGAAAGCACTGAAATGTTGGAACAACTTTGAAACACAGGTGGTGGCTTCTCAGAAGCTGAAACTGCTTCTGTTGTTTCCTGAGGAACTGTGTGTGTGTTACCTCAACACAATCATGCAGCTAAGTTTCCAACACATGCACCAGACTTCATACTTCAGAAAGCTCTCAATTCACAAAAAGCAAGCACTGAAAACTGTTAGGGGGAAAAACAGTCTTAAGGAAGCAGTTAGAGCCCCAAATCTTTCATTTTTAGCTAGGTTGGAATTGAGTTCAACGATTTGATCCCTTGATATTTAATCAGTTTTCAAATATTTCTTGAATTAGATTTCTTAGATTTCTTTCTCTTCCTTTCTTCTTCCCTTCCTTCCTTTCCTTTCCTTTTTTTTCCTTTCTTTGCTTTATTTTGTTTCTTTTCCTTCTTTCTTTCCTAGCTTTTTACCTTCCTTCCTTCCTTTCTTCCTTTCTCTCCTCCTTCCTTCCCTTCTTTCTTCTACTAGAGCTTGATCTCTGGGCCTAGCATTCTTCCTTGCCTACCTCTCTACCACTTACACCACATCACTAGTCCAGTTACCTTTTTCTAATTAATTGGAGATATTTTTTCTCATTGTAGACACTTCTTAGGCAAACTCTGAGCTAAGGTCCTTAGATGTCAGAGTCATGAACAGCAAGGGTTACAGGTGCCAGCCACCAGGAATCCTCAGCCTAATTCTTTTTCTTTTCTATAAAATCAGTAACATCTCTGTAATTTAAGAATTTTTTATAAGGGTAGAACTTGTATGTATATATATATATATATATATATATATATGTGTGTGTGTGTGTGTGTGTGTGTGTGTGTGTGTGTGTGTAAGTATTTGTGCACGTATAATAAATGCATATATTTGCTTGTTCTGGTGCTTGAACTCAGGGTCTGGGCACTGTCCCTGAGCTTCTTTTGCTCAAGGCTAGCACTCAACCACTTGATCCACAGTGCCACTTCTGGCCTTTGTTGTGTATGTGGAACTGAGGAATCAAACCCAGGGCTTCATGATTACTAGGCAAGCACTCTACCACTTAGCGACATTCCCAAACCTTTACATATATTTTAACAAAAAATTCAACTTGTTTGTATATGCTTAACTCTATACCTTGCTAATCAAAAACACAGTATTGATAGCCCAAGTAGACATGACCCTGCCTTGAGAATTAGAGCAACATAGAAATCCGGTTGAGTCAGGAGCAAGGATAAGAACCACATGGTTATCTCAATAGATGCAGAAAAAGCATTCGACAAGATCCAACACCCCTTCATGATGAAGGTTTTGGAAAAATTAGGAATCCATGG
>NW_012267236.1:18758462-18769180 GCF_000151885.1 Dipodomys ordii
TAAGAAATGTACGCATTATCCTGCCCATGCAATTGTAACCCCTCTGTACAGTATGTTCACAAATAAAATAAAATAAAATTTAAAAAAAATTAAAAAAAAAAAGAAATCCGGTTGAGTGCGAGCTTCTCTCTTAAATGCAATTTGATGAATGCCAATCCAGTTTAGACGATGCTGCCCCAAGCTGTCCATTCCTCCTGTGCCAGATTATGTCAATAAAACAGCCCTCTCTAAGCATCTCACGCTAGTATTTATAGGCAAGCTTACCCATATAAATAACAAATTCACCAAACAACATAAACTCATGTCAGAGTATATCCCTTACTCAAGCAACACTAATTCAGAAAGAACTTATGAGAAATTCAAGCCGCTTAGTTCAGAAGGAGACAGGTACCAGTATCAGATGTTTCGTAACACCATGAAACATCAAGTGAATTCCTAGTAAATAGTCCCATGTTAAATTGCCTTATATCAGTGGGCACCGTGTGCTGTTTTGTGATTAGTCCCTTCCTCCATGCCTCTCTAGCAACTACCGGGTGCCATAGATGGACCCCTCACTGGTGGAGGGGGAGGAAAGCACTGTGTACCAGTGTCCTGTTTGCTATGTCCAACAGATAGGTCTGTTATCTGTCTATTATCAGTGTTTTGGCATTGAGCATTGAAGTCAATAGAAGCATATGGATGTGCTTCAGCGGGATACTGACATCTTCCTTCATATTGTAAATGATCAAAGCATCCAACACAGTGATGTCGATAACCACATTAAGATATGCCTTGATAATGATGTATATGTCTTTAGCTTTCACTCTGTGCTAATCTTTATGTCCATTTCATTGTTTTAAAATCTCGCAAATTCTCAGAAGCTAGTCACTAGTGATTTTCTAATTCCATAAGCAAACATATTATTGACATATTTAGATAACAAATAGAAAATTGCATCTGAAACTAGAGTAGATCAAAAACTTCCAGGCAAAACTGTTTGCCTCTGGAGCCTGAATTCTGGCTCACCACACTTCCTGTCCTAGAAAATCAGAATGAACAAGGGTGGTGCTCATGCTGGGATTTTTAGATAGTCAGGAACTAAAGTCTAGGAATCACAGTTCAAAGACAGGCCAGGTAAAACAGTTCGCAAGACTCTTCTCTCCAATTAATAACCCAAAAGCTGCTAGTAGGGCTGTGGCTCAAGTGGTAAAGTGTCATCCTTGAGTGAAAAAGAGAACAGACAGCACCCAGACCCTGAGTTCAAATCCTAGGACCAGCACAATGTAAAGACCATTAGTTAAGATGGTATATAGAGTTCAGAGAAAGGGCATATCATAATGAGACTTTATATTCCACTGAACCTCACTGTCTTGGATCAGAGAGGGATTTATACAGGGCATCTTCGTGATGCATTCTGCTTGAGTTAAAAACTCACACATTGGGGAAGGTGATACAGATGTTGTCAAATAAAACCTGGCATTTCATTGAATTTTAAATTTTATTTCAAATTAAACAATTAAAGAAAAAGTCTGTTAAAGAATGGAGTGTGAACAGAAGTAGGGTAAGACTCGATTTCAGGTTTAACAATGATCTGGACATGAAATCAATAAAGTTTCCAGGTCAAAAAAATGGAAGGGAATTTAGGAGCATTTGTAATAGTCAATTTGTAATAGTCAAATGAGAAATAGAGGCAAATTGTAAAGCTGCTTAATGAGCAAGAGATGGACGCAAGGTCAACACAGGGATTCAGTGGTTAACTGCTAAGTGGAGGTTCTTGGGATTCATGATCCCCATAATTTTCAATGACAGTATTATTAAGACATTCATTTACATCTGTGTATATATCAACAATTTTGATGACATATTTACCACATTGCCATGTATATAATTTAATACATAGGTATATTTTATTATGTCTCAGAATATTTCTAAACAATTAAGTACAGACAATATATTCTATACGTTTGTGTGTGTGTGTGTGTGTGTGTGTGTGTGTGACATACGGAAAATTTCTCAGATAGCCTTTTCCAGGAATTTACCAAATAACTACTTGGTTCTTTTTCATGATCTCCCATTTCAAATCCTATTACCCTATTCTACAAAGAAAAAAAGTTGATTTTAAAGCTGCCATCAGCAGATAATTAATTAGTTTTCATTGCATGTGATCTGAATGTTAATTGATAAACCTTTGTTCTCTTTACAAAATGCTAAAACTTTCATCCTATGGGGAAAAATTTTTGTATGTAGCATTCATTATCAAATGCAGATACAACTTTCTTTTCTGAAAGAATTTAATATCTTCTTGAAAGGGTTATACTATCATCTTGTAATAGTTATTATTGGTTTGTGGTCAGCAACTATTAAACATATGTATGTATATATATGTATATATCTGTATATATATATATATTCTAACTCAATGTCTCTGTCTGAATATTTTGTACCCAGTAAGATATACAGATAGAACAGAGTACATTCTTTTATTGAGTATATTTTTGGGAAAGGCTTTTGTTACTGTTCTTGAGAGATAAATTATAAAGTATAAACTATGTTCAAGGGAATTTATGCTGCCCTGACTATGTCTGTTTGTCTGCCACCAGGAATTGTGCACATTTGAAAACAAAATAAAAATATATATTGACAACCTGAATCCCTACTTTTTGTCTTCGTATAGCTATTTGAATAGTTTAACTTCTATATCAAACTACCTGTTTATTTCCCATGCCTGACACTCCTGGAGACTGTTATGCAAGTTTAATCCTTGGAACATTCATGTTTGTCATTGTAGAAGTTTTCTGAACTAGAGATGTGTAAAAACACATTTTGCTTTCAGTAGAGCTAAGTCATTTATTATTTAATATTCTTCATGAGATTTCACAAAAGTGTTTTTCAGAGAAGCAGTACAAAGGAGATAAAAGATGGAAAACTTGTATTTGAATACATTTATGTCTTTGAAAAGAACAAAACTTTAGTCACCTAGCTGTACATAAGGGAATTGATTTATGAAAGAAGAGATAGCCTAGCCCAAGACTTGGCATTTGTAGACCAGTAATGCTGACTGTGGTCTGAGATCAGGCACATCTCTAACTATTAGAAGGCAGCACACTTCTCTGTATAATGAATAGAGTGGATCATCTACTGAGTAATTTATTGAAAAAATTGACTCATTATTTTTTTCCATCAGTATTAGTACTTTTATTGTTCTTCTCCATCCTGCCCAGAACACATTTTCTCAGTTTTATTTTGTTTTTTTTTTAATTTTTAATAAGTTTTTATTGTGAAAATACTGTACAGAGGGGTTACAATTACATAAGTTTGAAAGCTAACTGAAATTCTTAAAAATGAATTAGAAATGAACATTTCTGAGGAGAATGCTGTTATTATTTTACTAGTTTTAAATTTTATTTAAACAAGAATTACACGTGTTGTAATTGTTTAGGTTTTTTTTTTAACTTCATTTGGCAAAAGTGACTATAGTAGACAGCAATGTTTCCTGTTCATGGATTAGAAGTGTAGATACTGTTCAAATGTCTATACTACCTAAAAATATATACAGATTCAGTGCAATGCTTTTCAAGATACCAGACACATTCTTCACAGAATTACAAAACAATCCAGAAAGTTGTATGGAGACGTAAAAAAGCAAACAAGAAAATGAACGGCTACAACAAAACAAAAACAACAATAACAACAACAAAATAACCAAAGAAATCTTGAGATAAAGCAGGGAGCATTACAATGTGCTATTGTGCTAAAAAGCTTTAGTAAAAGGATGTATCCACACACCAACAGGTTTGAATAGAGACTGTAGAAAATTTCCTTCATATCTACACTGGATAGATCTTTTATGAAGGTGTTGAGAACCTCTGTCTTTGGAGAAATGCAATCTTTTTTTTTATAAATGGTGCTCAGGAAAATTTAATACCCATATGCATATTGATGAAAGTAGATTTTTAGCTCTGAATTGTTAGAAAAATCAACTCAAAATGCCAAGATGTGTAACATGGAAGACAAGAAAAGTGAACTACTAGATAAAAAACAGAGGGGAATTATATGTATATATTGTAACTGTTGGCAAGGATCTTTAAAAATGTCCCCCAAAGCAAAGCTAACAAAAATAAAAGTAGACGAATGGGATCATATTAACTATAATGTATTCACACAAAAAAGAAGACAGTGTACAAAGTGAGAGGACTACCAACTGGGTGAGAGAAAATATTTACAAAGTGTGGCAACAGGTTAATATATAAGGGGATTCAAATGACTCAGCAGAAAGTATAAATCTGGTTACAACTGAACAACCATGCACAGTGGTATGCCCCTATCATCCTAGATACTCAAGAGGAAAAGGGGAAAACATAGTGGCCAGTTCACCAAGACTTATTTATAAAGTAAAAGCAAAAAGAAAAGGTCACTTCTGAAGGAGAGGAAGGCATGCCTTAGCAAGAATGAAGCCATCACACTGGGAAGGTGGCTCAGTGGTAGAGCGCTTGCCTTGCATGCATGAAGCCCTGGATTCGATTCCTCAGCACCGCATAAGCAGAAAAAGCCGGAAGTGGTGCTGTGGCTCAAGTGGTAGAGTGCTAGCTTTGAGCTGAAGAGCTGAGGGACAGCACCCAGGTCCAGAGTTCAGGCCCCACGACCGACATGAGAACAAACAAAAAAGAATGAAGCCATGAGTTCAATTCCTTGTATAAAAAACTTGCCCATGTAAGTATAACCCCTCTGTATGGTAGTTTCACAATAAAAAATAAAAACAAATAAACAAAAACTAATAGGCCTGAGTTCTGGGAAGATGGCAGAGGAGAAGCTGGAGGCTAAACAAGCTCTCGCATAGAAAGAAGTTTTAGTGTTCCAGTGAACAGTCCTAAGCCAGAGAATCACACCAAGTGTGCTATCACAGGCCAGAGAGTTAGGCCAGAGAGGGAAAATCCAGGCAAGGAGACAGATCTGAGAGCTTGCCAGCAGCTGCCACCGCGGCGGTAGCAGTGGCGGCGGCGGCCCTACCAGCCATACCTGTAACACAGAGAGTCTGGGATGAAGGAGCCAGATGCAGCGGGCGAGAAGATTCTACTCAACACCAGCAAGAACTGACAAGGAGCAGACATCTTCATCCTGCAGTTTGCAGAACAGAGACGACCCAGGAACAAAGACTCGATGTGAGTAGAAGCCTGATGTCCTCACTCCTTCTCTGGGAGGAGAGGAGGGAAGGCCACCCCTTCCCCCCACACCAGAGATCTCCATCTTGGATACGGACAAAGCCCAGCTGAGCTGCTAGCTCCAACTCAGGCCTTGAAGGAAAACTAGAGTCATTTAGCAGGTCACAAGAACCTAACCTGATCTGCCAGACTCAGCTCCACCCAGGGAAAAGTCACCCAGCTCCAGCGTGAGCCCCAGGAGTGGCTTTCTTCACTGGGAATCAGAGCCAGAGAGTGGCTCCAGGCTGGGCTCTGTGAGTCTCTCACAATCTGGCCTCTCAGGGTAAAGCTACTGTTTGCTGAAAGGCCTCAACTCTACCCAGAACCTAGCCTCATCAAAGCATCTCCAAACTTGAGGAAACAACCATCTCCATCTTTTGTGATACTCAAAGCAGATCCCCCTCCCATTGAACTAGCCTGGGAGGAGGATCACAAAATCCTGGGTAAAGCAGAGCATTTTTCTGCCTGCTCAAACAAACTGACTTAAGAAACCAACCAAGCCCCACAGGAAAATCAAACACCACAAGCAGACCAGAGACTCTAACAAGATGCTGGTTATGGACACAAGGGAGATACAGGATCTTCCCACCTCTCCCCAAAAAATCAAAGAACTGTTTTTTTCTTTTATTTTTTGTTTGTACCTTTATAAAAAATTTTTTCTAAAACTTTTTTTAATGTTTAATTTTTACCTTTTTTACCAAAAAATTGTTTTCTAGTAACTTTTTTTTTCCCTCTTATACTTTTTATTTTAGGGGTATATGTGTGTGTGCATTTTTCTTTCTTTTTTTTCTTTTTAAAATTTTTTTTATTTTTGTTTTTTTTTTCTCTCTACTGAACTTCTGATCTTTTTCTTTTCTTTCTTTCTCATTCTTTTCACCTTTTCTTCTCTTTCATTCTTCTTTGTGTGACTAATTGCTGTTCTGCACATCCTCAGATTACCTGTAGTCGATTATTAGACCTTATCTCCCATTGTGTACACACTTAATCCAGAAATTTATTACTCAATTCAAAACCTCTTAGACTTAAATTCCTTAATAGCAGTACTACCTCTTTATACTTATAGTTTAAGCATTTTTAGTTTTCCATGTCTCCTTTATATCCCTCCACTTTACTCATTATATCCATGTTCTTCTCTGACTATTTCATTTTCACATCTGCATGATTGTTAAGCATTGCACTTTTTAATTTTTAATTTTTGTGCTTCTATTTTTTCTTCTCTTTTTTCTCTATCTCTTTCTTCTTTTTTTCTCTCTCTACTTTCATCTTATCCAACCTATTTCCCAGTTTGAGATTAGGACTTAGTTAAGTTAACTCTCCCTGAGCCTTCACACATCTCTCTATTCCTATTTTTACCCACATTTCTCCCTAAACCTAATAATTTCTGGTTGACCAAATTCTTTTTTGTGGTTCGTAGCCCATTAATATATAGTTGTTTGATGTTGAATAGATATATCTGTTGAACTAGACTGTTTCTGCAGACTTTTGACTGTGCAACTACAGACTTTGGTTGATGATTGCCTTAAGTTAGTGTTCTAGCACAAAACTGGTGTTACTTTCATTCCAAATGGGCAGAGTAAGCCGGAAAAACACAAAAAATGGCAAGTCCAGGTATCTCAACTCCCACTCATGATAATCAGGGGACAGAACCAATAATGAATAATCCAGAGGAGAATTCCCAAATAGCTCTACAAACATTTCTGGCAAACATGGTAAATGAAAAGACTGAAAACATACAAAGGACTCTGTATGAGCATGATAGGGAGAGAGAGGAGGCAAGCCAAAGGTCAATATAGGAAAAGATTGAAAACATACAAAGGACTCTATATGAGCGTGATAGGGAGAGAGAGGAGGCAAACCAAAGGTTAATACAGGAATATCATGAGCGTGAGAAAGCTACTCAAAAACTGATATAGGATTTGCCTGAGCAGCTTGAGAATACTCAAAGAGAAAGGCAGGAATGGCGTGAGCAGGCAGAGAACACTCAAAGGGAACTACAGAAATGGCATGAACGTGGGGAAGCTAAGCAAAAAGTAATACAGGAATTGAGAGATCAGGATGAGAATACACAAAGATCACTAAAGGAATTCATGGAATCCATTAACAAAGAGCAAAAGGAAGTCAGGAAGACCACAAAGGGAATGCTGAATGGAACCCAACAGAAGGAATGAGAGTCCAAGGAAACCATGACCAATCAACTAAGTGATTTGAGAATAAACACTGAACACCAAATTAAGGAAGTAAAGAAGTCCATACAAGATCTAAAAGAAAGCTTCAACAAAGAATTTGAAGCCATCAAAGCTGACCAATTAGAAGGAAAAGAAATAAAAAACAAAGTAGAATGTCTTGACAGCAGGTTAGACCATGCAGAAGATCGAATTGCGGGGTTTGAAGACAGACTAGATATTATAGAGAAAGAACATACAACCATCCAAAACAAGTCCTAGAAATATGATAGATCCATCCAACATTTGGAAGACACCATCAGAAGGCCTAATCTGAGGATAATGGGTGTAGAGGAGCACCTAGAAACAGAAGTTAATGGTCTAGGAAATTTGTTTAACAGGATCCTAGCAAAGAACTTCCCAAACATGCAAAAAGATAGGCCTATTCACATACAAAAAGCTTTTAGAACTCCAAATAGAACAGACCAGAATCGGACATCCCACTGTCACAATTTAATCAACACAGGATCAATTCAGATCAAGGAAAAGATCCTTAAAGCTGTCAGGGAGAAAAGATTAATCACTTATAAAGGGAAACCAATCAGAATCACCTCAGATTTCTCAGCAGAGACAATCAAAGCAAGAAGAGCCTGGAATGATGTATGCCATGCCCTAAAGACAAACAACTATCAACCAAGAATACCTAGCTAAACTCTCCTTCATAACTGAAGGTCAAATAAAAACCTTCCATAGCAAAGAAAAATTGAAACAATATATCTCCACCAAATCAGCCCTACAAAAGATTCTTGAAGATGTCCTACACATAGAAAACCAACAAGACCACAATAAATGCCAAGAAAATGCACCCAAACTGAGAATCCAAGAACCATAGGAAGAACCCAGTTTTTGCAGCCCCCTAGAAGGTGGATTAAATGGCAGGAATTCCCAAATATCTTTCAGTCCTGTCTCTCAATATTAACAGACTTAAGACTCTAATTAAGCAACATAGACTGTCTAGATGGATTAAAAAGCAAGATCCTTCTACCTGCTGTCTTCAGGAGTCATATCTTGCCCATAAAAACAAACACATGTTTGATAAAGTTTGGAAAAAAATATACCATGCAAATGGCACCCATAAACAGGTGGGAGTTGCAATCCTAACAACAGATAAAATAGACTTCAAATTAAAATTCGTGAGAAGAGAGAAAGAAGGTCTCTACATAATAATTAAGGCATTTCTCCTTCACGAGGATATTACAATTCTAAATATCTATACACCAAACAATGGAGCACCCAAATTAATCCACGAAACACTACTTTCCCTCAAATCCCACATAGATCCAAAGACATTAATTGTTGGTGATTTTTAACACACCACTTTCCCCACTACATAGATCAACTCAGCAAAAACTCAAAAGAGAATCCGCAGATCTAAACAACTGCATAGATCAATTAGATATAACAGACATCTACCGAATATTTCACCCAGCAGCACCAGAATACACGTTTTTCTCAGCAACACAAAGAACATTTTCTAAAATAGACCACAGTTTAGGCCACAAAGCAAACTTGTCCAAATTCAGAAACATTAAAGTTATACCTTGCATTCTCTCTGAACACAAGGGAATAAAATTAGAACTCAACACCAAAAGCCACCAAAGAAAGTCCGGTAACACATGGAGGCTGAACGACACACTGTTGAATCATGAGTGGGTCATGGAAGAGATTAGGAAGGAAATTCAAATGTTCATGCTATTCAACAAAAATGAGCACACAAATAACCAGCTCCTCTGGGACACAGCAAAGGAAGTACTCAGAGGCAAGTTTATAACTCTGATTTCCTACATCAACAAATTGGAGAGATCTGAAACCAAAAATTTAATGAGACATCTGAACTTGCTTGAAAAAGAGCAGCAAGATAAACCCCAATCCAGTAGACAGAAAGAAATAATTAAAATTAAATCAGAATTAAATGAATTAGAACCCAAAAAAACTATAGAAAGAATCAACAAAAGAAAGAATTGGTTCCTCAAAAAAATTAACAAAATTGACAGACCCTTAGCAAATCTTATCAGAAAAAGAAGAGAACACAACCAAATAAATAAACTCAGGGATGAGAATGGAAACATCACCACAGAAGCAACCAAGATTCAGAACATTATAAGGGAATATTTCTCAAAACCTTATGCTAATAAGTTTGAGAACTTGGCAGAAATGGACCTTTTCCTAGCAAATATTGACACGCCAAAACTAAACCAAGATGAGTTAAACCATCTTAACAGGCCCAAATCAAGCATTGAAATAGAAACAGCAATAAGAGACCTCCCAGCTAAGAAAAGTCCAGGAGCAGATGGTTTTACAGCAGAATTCTACAAGGCCTTCAAAGCAGAGCTCACACCAATACTCCTCCAACCCTTCAATGAAACTGAAAGAAAAAGTTCACTACCGAACACATTCTATGAAGCCATCATAACCCTCATCCCAAACCCAGGCATGGACTAATCAAAGAAACAGAACTATAGACCCATTGCTTTGATGAACATTGATACAAAACTTCTCAACAAAATTCTGGCAAATCGACTTCAACAATCCATCCAAAAAATCATACACCACGATCAAACAGGATTCATTTCAGGGATGCAAAGCTGATTCAATATAAGCAAATCAATTAATATTATTCATCACATCAACAGGAGCAAAGATAAGAACCACATGGTTATCTTAATAGATGCAGCAAAATCATTTGACAAGATCCAACACCCTGTTATGATGAAGGTTTGGGAAAAATTAAGAATCCATGGAATATTTCTCAATACAATAAAGGCTGTATATGACAAACCTACAGCCAGCTTTATACATAATGTTGGAAAATTGAAGCCATTTCCTCTTAACTCAGGAACAAGACAAGGATGTCCACTCTCTCCACTTCTCTTCAATCTAGTATTAGAAGGCCTATCTACAGCAATAAGACAAGATGCAGACATAAAGGGGATCCAAATAGGGAAAGAAGATATAAAACTCTCCCTCTTTGCAGATGACATGATCTTGCATTTAAAGAATCCCATAGACTCCATTCCCAAATTACTAAAGATGATTAAAAATTGTAGCAGTGTAGCAGGGTATAAAATTAACCCTCAAAAATGAATGGCTTTTCTGTATGCCAACAATAAGAAAAGTGTGGCTGAAGTTAGGAAAGCAACTCCATTTGTAATAGTCCCACAAAAAATAAAATACCTAGGGATTAACTTAACCGAAGAAGTGAAGGATCTCTATGATGAAAACTTTAAAAAGCTGAAAAAGGAAATCAAAATAGAACATAGAAAGTGGCAAAAACTTCCATGCTCCTGGATTGGAAAGATCAACATCGTGAAAATGGCAA